>NW_015558669.1:65587-71574 GCF_001515605.1 Sinocyclocheilus anshuiensis | reverse complement strand
AGGAGCGCAGTGTGCAGCCCACACGCTCAAAATGGCGACCGCCATTACAGGAAGGGCAGCAGAGTGTGGCATGACCTCTAAGATGGTGGGGCTTGAGAGTGCTGACGTCACTGGGATGCCTGCAGCTCGCACCGACATCAGAGGTGGGTCCATCACGCTAGCTATCAGTCTTTTCAGTCTTGGCCCAAGCTCTGCGTCCGACTCAGGCGTGGCGGTCATCTTGGCCGGGGACTCAGGCGTGGTGGCCATCTTGGCCGGGGACTCAGGCCTGGCGGCCATGTCGTGTCAAAACTCTGGAAGATCAGCTGAGCGCATGACGTGAGCAAGCTCAGGCTTGACAGACGTGACGTGAGCAGGCCCTGGGGTAGCAGACATGACGTTGGCAGACTATGGCTTGGCAGACATGAAGTGAACAGGTTCTGACTTGGTAGATATAACATGAGTAAACTTTGACTTAACTGGCATGATGTGAGCAGGTCCTGGAGTAGCAGGCTAACGTCACGTTAACAGGCTTTGGCTTGGCAGACATGATGTGAGCAGGCTTTGGCATAGCAGGCATGACGTGAACAGGCTTGACGTGAGCAGACTTTTGGGAAGTGTCATGTTCCTCCTCCATGACACCCACGGTGAATGGTGAATCAGCCAGCAACAAGGCAAAGTCAATATATTTCTCCAGTGACCAACAAATCTTTCCCCCAGGCAACTGAGAACGAATGGGTTCATTTAAACCCACTCGAAAAATGTCCTTAAGGGCCACATCATTAAAAGCCACCAAATGGCACAGTCCACAAAAGTCCTCCACATAGTCCTCTATGGTCCGACTTCCCTGACGAAGGGAACAACTGCTGGGTTCATTTTTTGGGGTCATGTATCAAATGCGAATTTAAAATAAGGAACCGTGTTTTTGGTTTGTAATACGTACATTAGTAAACACCCTCATCCAAATTTTCCAACATGTTCGATTATGACGCATCCTCCTCTTCTTCTTCTTTATGCGCTCGGCTACTGCTTTTCCCCTACTATATAGTAGAGAAGTAGGTGGTTTCGGACGCACTTTAAGTAGACGTGTGTCCAAATCTCGCGAGAATTAGTACGTCACCCAGGTAATTCTCGCCTACTCTTTTATGAATACTAAGGATTCGGACTCGGACTAAGGAATCGGACATACTTATTTGCTTTTTGCCTACTATATAGTAGAGAAGTAGGCGGTTTCGGACGCAGCCACTGACTTTTTCCTGCATTCTTGGACCAGTGTGAACCGCCAAGATAGATTCAATCTGCTCTGGATCACCTCTAGCCCAGAGGTGCGACGCTTCCTGGCTCGACAGCAAGGACACATCCAATCAGCTGGTAGCAAGGACTACCAGCGGCTCAAACAAGCCATCATAAAGGAATCCTCAGACCCCGAGTCTGAACACGGACTGATCGTTGCCCTAGCCATCGAACAGGGCCGTCATGAAACTCCCCATGCTTACTACCACAGACTTCGACGAGCTTACTCCCAACACTCCTTACAACCATCTGCTGCCCTCCTGCCACCATCACTAGGTCAGTCTGAAACTCTCTTCACACTACAAAATCTCCATAACCATTCCCTGCGACCCCTGGAACCACCTGCACTCTCACCAGTGAGAGTCCAACCCAGCTGTTCCAAAACGCAGGTACCACGGATAGTCTACTGGCTAACAACACCCAAAACAACCATCTTACCCAGACCAACTCACTTCAGGATGACAGGTGACACAGCCTTGACACCTGCTGCATAAGCTCGAGGACCCGCACCTTGCTACAGCCTACATCACCACAGCACACCACCTGACAGCATCCACCACGGCACCACAACCACTCCTGGAGGCACCAACAGCGAGAGAGCCACAACTGTCTCCCAGCCGTGAGTGGCAGGTGTGTGTCCGATTGTTCTGCACTTTTGACTTCGCCCGATGTCGCTCGATTATGTAGCATTTGGACCAATCAGACACACAACTATTTGTTATATTTAACAAATAATATCTAACGCCCCCTCACCTAAACAAAGAGCCAATAACGAGGGTCTATGGACCCTTCCCCCGAAATGCATCTAACCCCTCCGAAAGGCAGTACAGGCCTCTGGTTCCATGGCAACCAATGCTGATATCACTGGTTTTATTGCCCAAAGGAATGCGGGCCCAGCCGTGAGTGGCAGGTGTGTGTCCGATTGTTCTGCACTTTTGACTTCGCCCGATGTCGCTCGATTATGTAGCATTTGGACCAATCAGACACACAACTATTTGTTATATTTAACAAATAATATCTAACGCCCCCTCACCTAACCAAAGGGCCAACTATGCGGGTCTATGGGCCCTTCCCCCGAAATGCAACTAACACCTCAAAAGGGCAGAACAGGCCTCTGGTTCCATGGCAACCAAAACAAACCATCTAATAACACTAGTTTTATTGCTCAAAGGAATGCGGGCAGAGCAACTCTCACTCCATTTCTCCTAAGGAAAGACACATAATGCCCATAAAAATGGGACTTTTCTCTAATTAATTAATAGAAAAACCTTTCTTTGAATGAACACATGAACCCCCAGGTCATTGTGTATGATTACTACCTTCTTGTACATGGTGTTGTGTGTATATGGTGTTGTGTATTGTATATGTTTTATGCATGCTTATGATAGATCACTAGTTAATATAACCTCATCTATACCATGTTTGGTATCTATTAGTTCGTATTTTCATGATCTAAATGAGAGTGTATATTATATGTTGATACCTATGCAATACATTATTATTATAAGAATCTTGAAGATTCTTCTCTTGAACACCCAATCGAGTTTCATATGCAAAACACCATGCAAGAGACAAAGAATCGTAACATTTCCCTCCAAA
Source organism: Sinocyclocheilus anshuiensis (assembly GCF_001515605.1). NCBI lineage: Eukaryota > Metazoa > Chordata > Actinopteri > Cypriniformes > Cyprinidae > Sinocyclocheilus > Sinocyclocheilus anshuiensis. The sequence continues at coordinate 68,703 of NW_015558669.1, read as the reverse complement.
GTTACCATTCCTCATTAGCTCACTCAAATCCCAGAGGAGTGACCTCGATAGAAGATAAAGGCCTTACATCAGTGACCCACCTTCAGTCGGCGTTTCTGTTAGATTCTGAGAAGATGAGGATGTGAGCTAGAATGCTTCTGCAACCCTTAAGTCTGCACCAGGCTTCGGCCTTGTCTTTACATTCACCAACGATCCTTGGATCTCAGCTGACATCTCTCTTAGCTCTTCATCATCTTCATCTGGGAGAAAACTCTCGCGACCACCACAGAGTCAGAATAACATCTTTTTGGAGTTCATCACTCTTCAAACCCGGAAGAAGGTGATCACATCACCGAACCTCCAAACCATCAAGACTTTCATCCGAGACTGCATCTGGACGCTCGTTCCAGGCCAAGGCAATGCAAGTATCGTACATTTAACTAAACGAAACAGAGATTTAGTATAAGCTGTAGACCCCGTTCTAAAATGGCGCAGATGGTTTTACTCAGGTGGTTAACTGACTCTTTTCATAGCTTCAGTCTCTGGTTTTCCTGATGGTTTCATCTATCAAGTCTCATTTGCCCTTTCCCATCTATGAGTGATTGTTTGTTAGTTTGTTAAACTAGTTTGTGTTAGTGTTTAGTTAATAAAACTCTTGTGCACAAATTACATGAGTTTCTGATTCTGCTTTGCAAATTAATGTCCCTTTACGATTTTGATCCTTGCTACATGCTCTCTAATGCGTTAATACTGTATGAAAGTATTTTCTGTGGCTAGTTGATATGAACTTACACTGAATGTTCGCTGGACGAACAGATTAGTTGAGGGCAATTTAATTCTGCTACAGTTACTACTAGCAGCTGACATAAATAATTGTAATTAATCATAATTAATTGTAATTATTTATATACATTTCCCTTTTGAGCTAATTTGCAACACGTACTATTTGCACACATCATATAAAATCATTTTGACTGCAGCATTTTTGAGACATGGGACATTATAACATTTTAGGAGATCCCATTTCCATTAAGTAGAGAAAGCCAATGATTAGTTCTTATATGGGACGTCCAATACTATATGCACACCTTATCTGAAAACTGAAAAAAAAATCTGCTGCAGCATTTTAGAGATATATAACATTACACTTTAGAGGGCTATAAAGACCTAATTTCTTTTAAATAGAAGTCATGAATGGCCAGTTCTTATAGATCATATGCAAACTACATATGAAGCTATTTTACTTGTTTACTTATTAGAATGGATAAATGTACAGTTTTATAAAATCTATAAGTGAAATAATTTCATGCTCCATAAAAATGATACAGTAAAATGTTTTCTTTGATTTACACATAGATGTGAGATGACTTATAAGAATCAGCATTATGTTTTAATTAGATTACACCTCTCTATAAGCCTCTGCAGTGAAATAATGGTGCATTTCTCTAAATTGCCTCAGTACAATAGCTTCATATGAAGAGTGCATATGATCTGAAGTGTCCCCTACAAGAACTGGCCATTCATGTCTTCTGCTTAACAGAAATGAGGTCTTTATAGCCTTCTACATTGTAATAATGTCATATCTCAAAAACGCTGCAGTAAAATGATTTCACATGAGGTATGTAAATAGTACGGGACGTCACATGGCCATTGGTTTTCCCTACTTATTAGAAATGGGGTCTTTATAGCCCTCTAAAGTGTAATAATGTTCCATGTCTCGAAAATGCTGAAGTAAAATGGTTTCATAAGAGGTATGTATACAGTATGGGACATCCCCTATAAGAACTGACCATTGTTTTTTTCTACTTATGAGAAATGGGGTCTTCATAGCCCTCTAAATTGAAATAATCCCATATCTTGAAAATGCTGCTGTAAAAAGTTTTCATAAGAGGTATGTAAATAGTATTGGATGTCCCCAAAAAAAGAACTAACCATTTGTTTTTTCTTATTATAAATGGGGACTTTATAGTTCTCTAAAATGTAATAATGTCCCATATCTCGAAAACTCTGCAGTAAAAAGTTTTCATATGAGGTGTGCAGTGTTAATTTTGACAGGCATTTTTGTTTTAGTCTTAGTCTTTATCTTCAGACAAAAAGGCTTAATAGTCGTAGTCACATTTTAGTCATTTGAGTCTTTCATAGTTTTAGTCTAGTTTTATTCGACGAAATGTTATTGCATTTTTGTCAACTTTTAGTCATTACTCTTAGTCAAACTGCAGTTACCAACATTTATTTTGGTAGCTATTTGGTAGCTATATGTAGTCTTCAAACAAAAATAGTCATTAATTATTCTCTCTTTAGACCAAATCAATTAAGGTTATGAGAAATTTAAATCAAGGATTGAATTTGGAAAAACTTGAATAAATGAAGACAATTTTCATTTTTGGGTGAGCTATCCCTTTAACAGTAGTGAAAAGCGAGAAACTTATAAAAATTATAGTTGTTCATATATAATTTATAATATTTGAAAAAGAAGCAGAATAAGACAATAAGACAAATACAAAAGGGATACAAATTAAACTCATTTTTCAGATACAGTATGTTTACTTATATTTATTTAACATCTTTTGTTGGTTAACATTAATGACATGGATAGGTACTTAATTGGGAATGCTGTCCCTTTAAGACGGAAGGCATGCATGTAATACTGACACACGTTCAGTTTTCACTCACCTGTTTATATTCACTTAATCCATAACCGACTGTATTTATGTGAGATACTCTACGATAGACATTTGGACTGCTGTGTGTGTATTTGAGCACTGAGAACTGATTGCGCGCTGTATATGAGAACTGAAGAAGTGGAGCGTGCGCGAGAGAGAGCACTTCTATCAGCGCAATTCCGCCTATCACCAACTTTATGTTAATCGACAACGAATTGTGACTCCCGGGAAAAACGGGACGTCTGGTCACCTTATCCCTACCCCTTCGGGTGCTGAGGCCATTGTTTCAGATCGCTAGTTCGCATTTTGGTAGCCTATCCATCCACTGCGGCTGCCAATCAGATAAGGGGCGTTTGCATATTATCTAGTCTCAGTGAGACTAGATATGCAAAGGCCCCTTATCCGATTGCAATCCAATGACAGGGACGCACATTTTGAAGGACAAGACAGTAGCCTATAGGATGTATTTTGAAT
>NW_015558669.1:48456-65134 GCF_001515605.1 Sinocyclocheilus anshuiensis | reverse complement strand
TTTAGTCAAACTGCAGTTACCAACATTTATTTTGGTAGCTATTTTATATGTAGTCTTCAAACAAAAATAGTCATTAATTATTCTCTCTTTAGACCAAATCAATTAAGGTTATGAGAAATTTAAATCAAGGATTGAATTTGGAAAAACTTGAATAAATGAAGACAATTTTCATTTTTGGGTGAGCTATCCCTTTAACAGTAGTGAAAAGCGAGAAACTTATAAAAATTATAGTTGTTCATATATAATTTATAATATTTGAAAAAGAAGCAGAATAAGACAATAAGACAAATACAAAAGGGATACAAATTAAACTCATTTTTCAGATACAGTATGTTTACTTATATTTATTTAACATCTTTTGTTGGTTAACATTAATGACATGGATAGGTACTTAATTGGGAATGCTGTCCCTTTAAGACGGAAGGCATGCATGTAATACTGACACACGTTCAGTTTTCACTCACCTGTTTATATTCACTTAATCCATAACCGACTGTATTTATGTGAGATACTCTACGATAGACATTTGGACTGCTGTGTGTGTATTTGAGCACTGAGAACTGATTGCGCGCTGTATATGAGAACTGAAGAAGTGGAGCGTGCGCGAGAGAGAGCACTTCTATCAGCGCAATTCCGCCTATCACCAACTTTATGTTAATCGACAACGAATTGTGACTCCCGGGAAAAACGGGACGTCTGGTCACCTTATCCCTACCCCTTCGGGTGCTGAGGCCATTGTTTCAGATCGCTAGTTCGCATTTTGGTAGCCTATCCATCCACTGCGGCTGCCAATCAGATAAGGGGCGTTTGCATATTATCTAGTCTCAGTGAGACTAGATATGCAAAGGCCCCTTATCCGATTGCAATCCAATGACAGGGACGCACATTTTGAAGGACAAGACAGTAGCCTATAGGATGTATTTTGAATATCCGGTAGTCCTCAAATAACATTTTAGCCGTCTCGTCTTGTTAAACAAGACGCTGCATAAATTTCGTCAAAGATTTTATCATCAGATATTAGTTTTAGCTTGTCAACGTCTCGTCTTAGTCACAGAAAAAATGACGAATATTTTTCGTCGTCGTCGTCTTCGTTGACGAAATTAACACTGGAGGTGTGCCTATAGAATGGGACATCCCCTATAAGAACTGACCATTAGTTTTTTCTACTTATGAGAAATGGGGTATTTATGGCTATTACTCTAAAGTGTAATAATGTCCCATATCTTAAAATTGCTGCAGTAAAATGGTTTAATTTGAGGTATATATAGTATGGGACATCCCGTGTAAGAACTGGCCACTGGTTTTATCTGCTTGTTAGAAATGGGGTCTTTATAGCCCTCTGAAATGTAATAATGTCCCATATCTCGAAAACTCTGTAGTAAAACGTTTTCATATGAGGTGTGCCTATAGAATGGGACATCCCCTATAAGAACTGATCATTAGATTTTTTCTACTTATGAGAAATGGGGTCTTTATGGCTATTACTCTAAAGTGTAATAATGTCCCATATCTTAAAAATGCTGCAGTAAAATGGTTTCATGTGAGGTATATATATAGTATGGGACGTCCCGTGTAAGAACTGACCATTGTTTTTTTCTACTTATGATAAATGGGGTCTTCATAGCCCTCTAAAATGTAATAATGTTCTATATCTCCAAAACGCTAAAGTAAAATGTTTTCATATGAGGTGTGCATATACTATGGGATGTCCCCTTTAAGAACTTGCCATTTCAGTACTTTTTCTACTTATTAGAAATTTGGTCTTTATAAATGAGGTATGTTATATAGTATGTGAAGTCCCATAAAAGAACTGACCTTTTTTTTAATACTTTGTGTAGTGGTATATACTCAAGTAGTCACATGTATGTATTGTTTATTATTAGTATTATTAGTTATCATTTATTAAATAGGACGGTGTTTACTTTAAATTATTATTCTTTTTTTGCATAAAGTTCTGTGTAATGATGCCAATTTGAACATCACCTAGACCTGTATACGCTGGCGGGTGACACTAGGGGGCGATAGTGAGCCACAGGGCAGGGAGCATCATTTATATATGAAGTCACACAGCCAGTCACTGAAACACGATTCAGTGATAAATAATTTCTTGCACTGCTTATGTGTTTTACAGGTAAGATGAGTGATGGGGCATCACAGTTTGTGTTTATAAAATGTTTATATGTGAATTCTATGTGTTCGATGGTGTTTAAAATCGATAAAATTAACCGCATCGCCGCAACCGCGGCTGGTATGCGGCCGACAGTCACGCTGGCAGGGGCCACGCGAGGGATTGCGCAACCGACTCGGCTGTGCTGGCGAAGGCAGCTCAAGGCATTGCCACATGATAAAATGCTGGAAGTCGTCAGATATTATAATTACAATGCGCTCAATGTTGTTTATAAAGAGAGTTGAGTCAAATTTGTTGATTATTGCATTTGTGTTCTGCAATGACTACTAAAGGACTGATAAGGAGAGGTTACAACAGAGTATGTAGAGATTCATATAGCCTACTTAAAGATACATAAAGTGCTTATACACAGTTTGTGTATGTCTATTGAGTATTATTGTTTGTTTAATGTCATGGAAATTATAGACATTATATGGGGAATGTATTGTTCTCATTGTCTTTTGATGTAGTGTATATCAGAAGATTGTGCAAAGTGAGTTTATTGAACAAGAGCGTCATTTATATATTAAGAAGTCACACTGCCAGTCACTGAAACACAATTCAATGATAACTAATTTCTTGCACTGTTTATGTGTTTTACAGAGTGTTTCAGCAATAAAACAATATATGTGCCACCAGAAGCTCCGCTTCTTCTGTGTGTGTAACATTGTGGCAAGCCAGCCAGGAGGTGCTGCAGAGTGAATGGTGATGAGAGAACAGCTCCTCCAAGAGATGAACCTGAAAATAACAAGAGGAAAATACATCAGTAAATCTAAATCCAGCACAAATAAGAAAAAATGGAACAACTTCAGGACTGTGTAAGCTCCAAACTCCTATCATTAGACAAGCCAGAGCTCATCAAGGTATGTCTCCATCTGAAGTGCAGCGAACCATCAGGTGATGGATTCCAAGGCAAATCACGGTGATCCCTCATACAACTTGCAGAGAAAACATTAGAGGAAATTGAGGAAATGAAGAGACAGAAAACTATGAAGGATTCCTCAATGAACTTCTGCATTTTATGGAGTCAATAGAGAAGCCTGTAGAGCCAGAGGATTCATCTTCTGTACCTGGTTTAATTGAAAAACTAAAACGGGAGTATGCAGAGCTCCAAAAGAAACAAGCTGAAGTCTGACGCAGCCTAGAAGAACAGATTGAGGTGCTGGAGGAAAAGTTTCAAAGCAGCCGACAAGGAACAAGCAAGAAGGAGGCTGTGCCCTGACAGTCCGATGTAATGCCTGAGGTGACCCTGAGAAAAGAATTCAGAATCTTTGGACAGATCGGGGAAGCAGGACAAAAGGAAAAGCTGTCATACACCAGTCTGACCAACCAAATAGAGTCTGGATTGAAGAAAGGCTACTCAGAGGCAGAGATCATCGAAGCAGTCATAAGAGCAGTGAGTCCTCCATCTAAGACAGCTGCTAGAAATGAAAAGAGACCTTACACTCCCCACACTGAAGACGATCCTGAGAGGGCACTACAAAATCGACTCCTCATCAGACTTGCTAAACAGGCTCATGAACATATCACAAGAACCCAGAGAGTCTGCCCAGAGCTTTCTGTTTCGAGCTATAGAGCTGAGGGAGAAGTTGCTGTGGAAGTCTGGAGACGAAAAAGATGGAGAACAGTTTAGCCCTGAACTTACACAGCGAAAGTTCCTCCGCTCACTCGAGACAGGACTTTTAAGTGATGCCGTCAAGTTTCAGATTAAGCCATATCTTGATGATCCAAAAGTTGCAGATGAGGTGTTAATTGAGAAATTAGGTGTAGCTGCTAACTTAGAATTAGAAAGACAAGACCAAATTAAGGAAGGCTGTGATACCAAAGCCCCTGAAGTGAAGTTCTGATAGTCAAGTACCCCTGTGAGAGTAGGCAGTCTGGTAGTGAGGCAGAGGCCCGAGACCGAGAAAAGGAGAGTTTGGTGGTCAAAGACAAAAAGAAACAAGGACGAGGTAAAGATTCTGACGCTGACACTACAAAGGCCATTGTGGACATCAAAGCAAACGTCATGGAAATGACAAAAATATTTTGTGAAACAATGGAAGCAACCAGGTCACGTCCTCAACCAGCAGTGATATTATCAAAAGCCGGGGGAAGATCTAGGGACTGCAGATCATGTCAAGAAGCACAGAGAGGTGAAGAGTGCAGACACTGCTACCGGTGCGGGCAAGAGGGACATCTGTCTCGAGGCTGCAGACAGAGACGAAAGACGTCAGGAAACGGGACAGGACTGCTGAACCGGGGCCCGCAGTAGTCCAATCTCTCTCTGGGTCCCATAAAAGTCTAGCAATGCAGCAAGCTTCTAGATCCTTCCAAGTCCAGCACTGTAAAGAAAACAACAGTGAGTCCAACCCAAGCAGTTAAGACAACCCTGGATGGTAATGTACCAGTAAGTTATCTGTCACCTCCTGACCAAACTAAACTTCTTAACCTCATCGGAAAGAGATGCACTGCCAACTAGATGACACCACAGTGGAGGTCTTGTGGGACACAGGAGCCCAAGCGAGCATTATTAACGCTGACTGGAGGAAACGACACCTACCACATACCATCGTCCGACCTATTGAGGAGCTCCTGGGTCCGGGAACACTCACGGGACTGGCTGCAAACCACACAAAGATCCTATTTGAAGGCTGGGTGGGTGTGAGATTTCCGCTGACCAGTGATGGTGACACAGAGGGAGCCTTCCAAGTACCCATGCTGGTCACTGGTGACCCTAATGTGGCTGAAAACCCTATTATTGGCTTCAATGTCATTGAGGAGGTAGTCAGCAGGTGGAAGAAACACAGACACAAGCCAAACACAACCCACATGATAAGCCAAGCCTTCTCTGTATCCATCACAGCAGCAAAGTCAATGCTAAAACTGCTGAGGACAGCACACTCCTATTTCAATGTTGGAACTGTTCGAGTCAGCAAACAAAGAGCACAACTCGCAGCAGAACATGTAACAACTATCCATGCACGTGTACACATTGGGGCAAGGTTTTCAGAGCAGACCCTGTTATTCATCCCGTGTGAGCCATCACCACTACCCCTCGTGATTCAAGAAGGTCTGGTCAAAGTGAGAGCAGGGAGGACAGTCCATGTGCCAATTGCCATCGCTAACACCACAAAGTCTTGTTTCGAATTGACCCCACGTCTTCTCTTGGGCCATCTATAAGTAATAAAGTCGGCCTACGCAGCCACAGCAAATTTACTGCAAGCATGTGGAGCGCAGATAGCACACGAGAGACAACAAAGCCCCCTAATAGCGCGAACCTGTGAAGTGAGTGTCACGTCAAGCCAAGCAGAGAGACCCAGTCAGTGGAATCCCCCAATAAAGCTTGAACACTTAACCGAGGAAGAGCAACAGGTAGTGTGGCAGCTATTAAGAGAAGAGTGCAATGCTTTTGAAAACGATGTTGGTTGCATCCCCTCACTGAATATGCACATCACACTGCATGACAAGACGCCTGTGCAAAAGACGTACATCTCTGTGCCCAAGCCACTCTTACAAGAAGTGAAGGAGTATCTCCAGGACCTGCTCAATAGAGGGTGGATAAGCAAGTCGGACAGGAAAAGGGAAAAAGGATGGGAGCCTGAGACTGTGCTGTGACTACCGGCAGCTAAACCGTAAGTCTGTACCTGATAGGCACCCAATCCTTAGAATCCAGGACATGTTAGACTCCCTGAGTGGCAGTTCTTGGTTCTCGGTCTTGGACCAAGGAAAAACCTATCACCAAGGGTTCCTTGATGAAGAAAGCCGACCCCTAACAGCCTTCATAACACCCTGGGGACTGTTTCAGTGGAACAGGATTCCATTTGGCCTCAGTTCAGCCCCTGCAGAATTCCAGAGGAACATGGAAGCGTGCCTTGAGCGTCTGCGAGACACTATCTGCCAGCCTTATCTCGACGACAACCTGGTTCACAGCTCCTCTTTCAATGATCATATAAATCATGTTCGCACAGTCCTTCAGAGATATCAAAAGCATGGAGTCAAACTAAGCCCCCATAAATGTGAGCTCTTCAAAAGGAAAGTACGTTTCTTGGGTCGTATTGTGTCGGAGGATGGATACTCCATGGATCCAGCTAAAATAGCCCCAGTGCAGGCCCTAAAGCTCAGAACACCAGCTACAGCCGGAGACCTAAGAAAAATGATGGGATTCCTCTCTTATTATAGAATGTACATACCCAATTTCTCCCGTCTGGCAAGACCTTTCTACCAGCTGATAGCCACACCACAGCAAAGTACATTTCCTGTTGAGACAAAAGGAAAGAGGAAAAAAGTGAGTACAAAGTCAAAAGGACAGGCATCACCCAGCACACCCATAACCTGGACACAGACTCATCAAGCTGCATTGAATACCTTGGTCGACCACTTAACAGAGCCACCAATTCTTGCATATCCTGACCTGACCCAGCCATTTGTCCTCCATTGCGATGCATCACAGGATGGTCTAGGAGCAGTCCTATATCAGAAGCATAAGGAGAAGATGTCAGTGATTGCATATGGGTCAAGAACTCTCACACCACCTGAGAAAAACTATCACATGCATTCAGGAAAATTGGAATTCCTGACGTTAAAGTGGGCGATTTGTGAACGCTTCAGGCATTATCTGTTCCATGCTCCACATTTTGAAGTGTACACAGATAATAATCCCCTAATGTGCATTCTCACAACAGCCAAACTTAATGCGACAGGACATCGTTGGGTTGCGGAGCTGGCTGATTTTAATTACACCATCAAATATCGGCCAGGGAGGTCAAGGTCAAGTTTATTTATATAGCCCTTTAAAACAACATAAATGCTGACCAAAGTGCTGCACAACATACGAGACAAAAACATCCTCATACAATACAATTTAAATACTAATAAAATAAATCAAAAGAAAACAGAACAAAAATGAATAAAGTTAAAACAAAACAAAACATCACCATGCAAAATAAAACAAAATTAAAACTAAAATATCAAATTAAGCATATGCCTGCGATAAAAAATATGTTTTAAGAGAAGATTTAAATGTGGATAAAGTAGGGGATAGTCTAATAGACAATGGTAGGGAATTCCAGAGCTTTGGACCAAGAACTGAGAAAGCCCTGTCACCTTTGGATTTAAGTCGAGATTTTGGAACATTTAATAACATCTGGGTGGAAGATCTAAGTGTTCTCTCAGGAGAGTAGGAATGGAGAAGATCTGAAATATAAGTAGGGGCAAGACCATGAAGTGATTTAAATACAAATACTAAAACCTTAAAATCAACTCTGAATTGAACAGGTAACCAATGAAGTGACGCTAACACACGTGTGATATGTTCTCTCTTTTTTATCCCCGTTATAAAAAAGAGCCGCGGCGTTCTGTACTAGTTGCAAGCGCGAGAGAGAGGACTGATTTATTCCATCGTATAGAGCGTTAACCATGCAAAATAAAACAAAATTAAAGCTAAAATATTATCAAATTAAGCATATGCCTGAGAAAAAAAAAAATGTTTTAAGAGAAGATTTAAATGTGGATAGAGTAGGGGATAGTCTAATAGACAATGGTAGGGAATTCCAGAGCTTTGGACCAAGAACTGAGAAAGCCCTGTCACCTTTGGATTTAAGTCGAGATTTTGGAACATTTAATAACATCTGGGTGGAAGATCTAAGTGTTCTCTCAGGAGAGTAGGAATGGAGAAGATCTGAAATATAAGTAGGGGCAAGGCCATGAAGTGATTTAAATACAAATACTAAAACCTTAATATCAACTCTGAATTGAACAGGTAACCAATGAAGTGACGCTAACACAAGTGTGATATGTTCTCTCTTTTTTGTCCCTGTTAAAAAATGAGCCGCGGCGTTCTGTACTAGTTGCAAGCGCGAGAGAGAGGACTGATTTATTCCAGCGTATAGAGCGTTACAATAGTCCAACCTGGTTGAGATGAATGCATGAATAACGGTCTCCAAATCACTAAAGCTCAAAATATTTTTTAAGCTTGCGAAGTCCCCTAAGCTGCAGAAAACTGGCTCTAACTACAGAATTGATTTGTTTGTCAAATTTTAACTCAGGGTCAAGGGTAACTCCCAGATCTTTTACTTTATGCGAATGTTTTCTTGAAGGGGGCCCAGGGTAGAACTTAGATTATTTAAAAGGTGTGAAGGGCCAAACAACATAACTTCAGCCTTTTTCTGATTTAGTTGAAGGAAATTATTGTCCATCCAAACCTTAATGTCCTCTAAACAAGCTAACAGAGAGGACACTGAATCAGTACCTGATTTTAAAGGATATGAAACTTTATGGGACTCAAAAATGAAGCGGAGAGGGAGTAAATATAAAGAATATAAGATTGGACCCAGAATTGAGCCCTGGGGCACCCCAGAAGTGACGGGAACTGAGCTTGATGAAAATTCTCCAATTTCCACTGTAAAATTCCTATTTGTGAGATATGATGCAAACCAATCTAATGCAACATCACAAATGCCAACTTCAAGGTCTAATCTCTTTTGATCCACTGTATCAAAAGCCGCACTTAAGTCCAATAATAGCAGAATAGTACAGTTGCCAGAGTCTGCAGATAGTAAGAGGTCATTTACTACCCTTAAAAGTGCAGATTCAGTACTGTGTTTGGCTCTGAAACCAGACTGAAAAGGATCCAGAATGTTGTTAGAAATTAAATGGGGGGAAATTTGATTTAGTACACACTTTTCCAGAACTTTGTGCAAAAAAGGAAGATTTGAAATGGGCCAATTGTTATTAAAATCAGAGGGATTGAGATTTGCTTTTTTGAGTAAAGGATGGACCACAGCCTGTTTAAGTCAAGATGGAACAGTACCTGTTTGTAAGGAGCTATTAATAATAGAAAGAAGACTTGGCAACACAGAGGACAGAACATCCTTTAGTAACTTTGTGGGAATAGCATCAAGAGAGCAAGTGGTTGATTTCATGTTAGAAATAATGTCCAACAGCTCAAGAGTGTGAAATAATCTGAAAGTAAGAAAAAAAGGGGGCAAATATTTGCATATTGATAATTCTGTGTTAAATTACCAGAGATATGTGCCCTAATTTCAGCAATTTTGTTTATAAAGAAATTACAAAACGTCTCACATGAGTTTAGGCTAGGTTCTGGACCAGCCGGTCTTGAAGGGTTCAATACTGAGTTTAATGTAGAAAACAGTATCTTTGGGCAGTGGGAATATTTCGAGATTATGTTATATTTTGCCCTTTCCAAGGAAACTGCTTCTTGGAAGTTAGACAAGTTACTCTGTAAGATTTTAAATGAAATTTTTAATTTGTCTTTCTTCCATTGTCTTTCTGCCCTTCTATACTTTGTCCTTAAAATTTTTATGTCGCAATTAAACCATGGTTGATTATTTGGTTTCAGTCTTTTGGTTTTGTGAGGGGCAACTACATTTAAAATTTCTGAACATGGAGAGTTAAAACGATTGACCAACTCTTCAACATTTTGATCCTGCGATGATATTACATCACTGTGAGCTGGGAGGGCCAAAAAAGCATCCATAAACTGCAAAGCAGAGGAGGGGTTAATAGACCGTGAATGGTAGGTAGGAGGCTGGTTTACAGGGCTAGGACAGGAAATCACACTGTAAAACAAAACCGGTCAGTGATCAGACAGCCCAGCATCACTTACAGATATATTACTAATGGCAAAGCCTGATGATAAAACTAGATCAAGTGTGTGACCCAGTTTGTGTGTTGGACCTGACACGTGTTGCGTGAGGTTAAAAGAGTCTAGGAGTTGAACGAAATCTCTTACAAGAGGTTTCGAAGGACAACAAAGATGTATATCAAAATCACCAAGAATCAACAATTTGTCAGTACTTGAGACCACATAGGATAGAAAATCTGAAAACTCCTTTAAAAAAAATCATTGTTAACTTTTGGTGGTCTATAAATCAAAACACAAAGCAATGGGCTAGTAAATTCTACTTTGCACATTAAAACCTCAAAACTAGTGTAGGCATCAACTGGCAAAATCTTACATTTGAAACAGTCCTTAAAAATGACAGCAACACCCCCACCCCGACTAGAAGATCTAGGGCAACTATAATAGTTACAGTGTACAGGGGAAAGTTCAGATAGAGGGCTTAAGTCCTTTTCTGTAAGCCAGGTTTCAGTGATGAACAAAAAGTCCAAGGAGGTAAATCAAGTTGTTATCAGCGCTACAGTGCAAGGTGTGATGTTACCCCTCAAATACGCTCCTCTGTGGACAAGTGGAATTGACTTTCAAGCCTGTACCTGCTGGAAGACAAGACCTCACTGCCCTCTCATCTGTGTCTGTGTCAAGAACAGATCAAGCAATCTCAACAGGTGGATGCTGTCAGGGTTGCGGATGAAAGATGGAGCGAGGAATCAATATTGCAGGAAGATAAGGGCTTTTATTAAAGACAGAAACAAAACAAACAAAAACTACCCCGTGGGGGAAAAACAGGCTGGCAAGGCTAGGCAAGGCAGGATCTGGACACGACACGACAGGACACATCCAGGGAGATACGAAGACGAACTGGCCCAGGACTGCAAACACAAGGAGAATAAATGGAGAGCAAATGAGGAGGGTAACGAGGGAACACATGTGGGGCAAATTAACCAATAATCAGGTAACAAGATTGGTGGGGTCAAGACAATTGACATGAGAGCACATGGCACACAGGAAACAAAGACAAAAGCCATGTGCTCACACAAAACAAAACACGAACACGCAGCTAACACGATAACCGATAACACGAGCTGCGTGCAACAACAACACAAGACGACAAGAAAAGCACGCAGCTGAACACAAACCGCGTGCTACACAAAACACAACACACATGGACAGAAGAGCGCACGGCCGAGCGAACTCGAGACCGCACGCTCACACAACCAGACAGAACATGGAGCGCGAGTGTCCGGACCCCGACACGAAACCGAAACTCAAGACATGAGTGCCGGGATCTGAACACCATGCTCCAACATGAAACAGTACAACTCTCGAAGCCGCACGCTCACATGAAAACAATGACATGGCGGGAGTGTCAGGGCTCTGTCACAAAACCATGAATTACACTAGACTGAAGTGACAGAACCCTGACAGATCCAGTCATTAGTAGTGTTCTGGGGTACAGAAAGAACAACAGTCGTCCATTTGGTCACACTCTCAGAAAAGAACCTCCTGAGGTCAGGCTTCTGCTGAAACAGTGGACAAGACTGCATTTGAGTGATGATGGGGTCCTGTACAGAAGGGCAGGAAAGAGAAACCAACTTGTTTTACCGAGAGAATACCACCAAACAGTCTTCAAAGAATTGCATCAAGAGATGGGGCACCTCGGAACAGATAGGACTCTGGATTTAATATGTGAGAGATTCTACTGGCCTCATATGCAAAAAGAAACAGAGAACTTTGTGACACGTGTATGTGAAGTGCCTGAAGAGGTAAAAACCACACAAGGCTCCACTGTAGTGATGTCCGGTTCGCGAACAAATCGTTTGATTTAACCGGTTCTTCTTAGTGAGCGAATGACGTCATTACATTAGGGCGTAAAAGAACTGATGAACCGGTTTTTTTAACCAGTTAATTGAAACGAACTGTCCGAAAGAACCGGTTCGCGGAAAAGAACCGGACTTCCCATCACTACTCCACTGGTCACAATTCAAACCACATACCACATACCCATTCCAACTGGTGTCTAATGATTTTCTTCACCTCGAAACATGCAAAAATGGTTACGAATACATACTTGTAGTGATGGACCATTTCACACGTTTTGCACAGGCATATGCCACAAGGAATAAGTCAGCAAAAACAGTGGTACAACACCTCTTTGGAGATTTTGCTCTCAAGTTCGGTTTTCCTGAGAAAATCCATCACGATATGGGGAGAGAATTCAAGAACCACCTGATGGATCAGTTACAGAAGGTTTGTGGTATATGTGGATCTCATACAACGCCCTACCACCCTATGGGCCACGGACAAGTTGAAAGATTCAACAGGACGCTCTTATCCATGCTCAGAACACTGAGTGATTTTGAGAAGGCTGACTGGAAAAATTCACTGTCAAAGGTGGTCTACGCATATAATTGCACCCGCTGCGAAGCAACTGGATTTTCCCCATATTACCTGTTATTTGGCCGCTCACCTCGACTTCCCATCGACCTCATGTTCAACCTGCAGATGGATGAGAAACAGCAGAGTTATGCAGATTATGTGACAAGCTGGCGAACACGGATGCAGGAAGCCTACGAAATTGCATCAAAAATAGCAAACAAAGAAGCCCAAAGAGGAAAGCAGTATTACGACAAGAAAGTCCATGGTGTTGAACTTTGGCCTGGCAACAGAGTGCTACTCAGGAACCTAAGCGAAAAAGGGGGACCGGGTAAGCTACGCTCACACTGGGAAGACTGTGTGTATACAGTAATCAGTAGGAAGAGCTCTGACAGTCCAGTGTACGAGGTAAAGCCAGAAAAAGGTGGACAGAGTCGCATAGTACACAGAAACCTCCTGCTGCTTTGTGACAGTTTACCTGTAGAAAATCCGGTAACCAGAAAACGTGCAAAAAAGAGGAACGACGGCAGAGCTGAAGAAATAAAAGAGCCAAACCAACAACTCGACTCAGACAGCGATGATGATGAAAGATATGCACTGCGCTATAGATTCCCACCCTGTTCCGAACAAAGTGGAGAGCCCACCACGTTAAACCCTGAGGCAGAACCATTCAAACCCATAGCAATGAGAGCAAACTTACCTGAACACTTTCCTGGATCGGGAGAAGCAGAGAATCAGGACATCATGGCAGTGGAGGAGGAAATCATCTCAGAAGAGGGCAGCATTTCTGAATAAGAGGATCTAGAAACAGAGTGTGAACCAGAAGAGGCTCAATCATTCACTTACCCTCAAAGACAAAGACGACAGCCGAAGATGCTGACATATGATGAACTAGGAGAACCAACCGTGGTCCGGAGACATCCAGCCGTAAAGGAGATCAATGTCCAGCCTGCCTGTGGACTGAACCTGTGGAGACCGTGGATGTTAATAGAGGAAAGTACAAGAGATTAAAAATAAACACTACAGATAAAATAATAGATGGGCAAAGAAAAACATAGAAGGGATACATACCTGTGACCTGTAAAGTGAGTAGAATAGAAAGGTAACAAGACTAAGGGAATAAGTGGCTGATAATATTGGAGTCTAGTTACATGGTAAGACTTACCTATTTGAGATATTACTGTTTACATATGCTTTCTTTATTGGTAGTGAAAATCATAATAAATGTAAAAGTGCTTTAGCCAAAAGGGTAGCAATGGTAACTAACCCCTTTTTTTCTAGAAACCATGGTGAAGAGGGGCTGACTAAATGTATGCACTAAGTTATTGCTAAATGATAACCTACCTTTTGTCTTGTAAGAGAAAGCAGGTCAGCCCAGGAACAGAGGTCCAGTTGTAGTAAAATGTCAAGGAACATTTTTAAAAGCAGGGGAGGGTGTACTGGTATATACTCAAGTAGTCACATGTATGTATTGTTTATTATTAATATTATTAGTTATCATTTATTAAATAGGACGGTGTTTACTTTAAATTATTATTCTTTTTTTGCATAAAGTTCTGTGTAATGATGCCAATTTGAACATCACCTAGACCTGTATACGCTGGCGGGTGACGCTAGGGGGCGATAGTCACAGTTTGTGTTTATAAAATGTTTATATGTGAGTTCTATGTGTTCGATGGTGTTTAAAATAGATCAAATTAACCGCATCTGTGCAACCACTGCTGGTATGCGGCCGGCAGTCACGCTGGCGTGGGCCGCGCGAGGGATTGCACATCCACGGCCGAGATGCGGCTAACTCGGCTGCAGCTGCACTGGCGAAGGCCGCTCAAAGCATTGCGACATGATAAAATGCTGGAAGTCATCAGAGATTATAATTACAATGCGCTCAATGTTGTTTATAAAGAGAGTTGAGTCATATTTGTTGATTATTGCATTTGTGTTCTGTAATGACTACTAAAGGACTGATAAAGAGAGGTTACAACAGAGTATGTAAAGATTCATATAGCCTACTTAAAGATACATAAAGTGCTTATACACAGTTTGTGTATGTCTATTGAGTATTATTGTTTGTTTAATATCATGGAAATGTTAATGAGTTATAGACATTATATGGGGAATGTATTGTTCTCATTGTCTTTTGATGTAGTGCAGTGTTTCCCAACCTTTTTTTCAGTCTGGCACCCTTTGGAAATGTTAACAAACTTGTGGCACCCTAAATACTGTACTACATCGATGTTTCCTGTCGGCTCAATTTTTGAGTGGACTTCGCGGTTCCAATTCGCATGAACGGTATATGAGTGGAGCGACTGAGCGGAGCGCACACGCAGAGCGGGATAATACGCAGAGCGTCACACCATGTGAAAGTGAAACCGGAGCGGTGAACTAATTTTCGGCAGCCGAAATTTCGGTGCATCTCTAATTACTGGCAACATCAGAAATGGATATTATATAATAGATGCTTTTTTTGAACATTTTAGCAATTTAAAAATATTTAACAATTATTTTTTTTACACGGCACCCCTGCTCTCGACAGGGTGCCCCTGGTTTGGAAACACTGATGTAGTGTATATCAGAAGATTGTGCAAAGTGAGTTTATTGAACAAGAGTTTATTTTACATTTATATATGAAGAAGTCACACTGCCAGTCACTGAAACATGATTCAGTGATACCTCATTTCTTGCACTGTTTATGTGTTTTACAGAGTGTTTCAGCAATAAAACAATATATGTGCCACCAGAAGCTCCGCTTCTTCAGTGTGTGTAACATTTGGAATGAAATAAAGGCATTCATTCACTGGCGTTCACTTTCTGAGCAGAGGTTAAACCACATTACATAATTCATTCGAGATTAACTGTAATTTTACTGCAGTATGACAAATAAAAACGCAATTCAGGTATTAAGAAAGAGTAAATCTCTTTTTACTCTTCTATCTCTCAGTTATGGGCATCTAAATGTAAAGCACTCTGAAAGTGCGTTCTCTCTCTTTAGCTCCTGAAATTACCATAATCATTGTAATACGCGCACATATTCATTTCAATCGCGGCTGGCTTGACCACGGTAATTTACTTCTGGTGCGTTGAGCGGACTTTTCCTTTTTTAGGTGAGCATGAGCGGAATATTGAGCGGAGCATCACACCGCGCAGTGACGGTGGCTACAGGGGGAGTGAAACCTGTGTACTTCTGGGCGGTGCGGCGCCACATATATTTTTGGCCGTTTTTCTCTTTCGGCCGAAAACCGATAATTTTCGTCGGTCGAATTTTCGGTGCATTCCTACAAAATACCATTGGTATACTATTTCCGCCACCTCATGTTGTGATATTTTACTCGAAAATATGATCTATGATTATAACGATAAAACGATAATCAATAAACTAAACAATATGGTGATTGTTTCAATGATTGTCACAACAGGATGCAGACTGTGAGTCCTACGCCACCTTTCCACTATCTCCGACAAACGACAAGCGACAGACTGGAAGTCATTAATTTCGAATGGAGAGTAGTGCAGGAGCTGCGTGGAGTTCCGATCATATGCGGAAAATTCGGATCCGATTTGAGCTTCGGATGAGTTCGAATATTTTAACTTCTGCGGCTATACTGTATGCGACCGACCGACCGGATGTGATGTATTCTAATGAAAACTATGAGCGTAAGGTTAGAATTACCAATATTTTGTTCACTTTAACATTATTCTTTAAATACTATTTCTGTAAAATGGTGCTTTAGAATAATTCTTATAATTGTTAAATCATTATTTACGTTGATTAGCCCCATAAAACCTACTACGTTTTTGTTTTGGTTGTCATTTGTTTTGTGACGATTCATTCATACATTAATTATATTCATTAAAATCATTCATTTTACCATGGTGAATATGCCGAGGTAACGGTTGATGCACGACCAGTTTGAAAGTTCTGTGCGACTGCCACTAGGGGAGAAATGCGACAGTCGTGTCCGAATGTCGTGTGCAGTGGAAAGGCGGCTCTACAGTGATGGCCAAAAGTTTTGTCAGTGACATAAATGTTGTGTTTTGCTAAGTTTGCTGCTTAAGCTGTTGTGGTGTTTCACATTGTTTCTAGATTATTGTGTAGAGTGATCAGATGCATTTTAAATCATTGCTAAAAACTTCAATGACCAAAAAATTAACTTTTTCACAAAAACATTTGTTTTTTAATTTCCCTGTTTTTTTATCCTGACACAAAATGACCAGCTAACATTAATTGACTAATCATATCAGCAGCACATGTGAAAATGTGAATGAATACTAGTCAGGTGAAATCACTATCATACTAAATAGATTGTAAGAGCAGACTGATTGCTATACAAAGGAGGGAAGAAGCGCTTCCAATCATTGTGTTCTTGTTAGCAATGGTTACCTCCAAAGAAACACGTGCAACCATCATCGATTTGCATCAAAATGGCTTCACATGCGAGGAAATTGCTACAAAGAATATTGCACCTGAAAGAACCATTTACTGGATCATCAAGAACTTCAAGGAGAGAGGTTCGACTGCA
>NW_015558669.1:41014-47598 GCF_001515605.1 Sinocyclocheilus anshuiensis | reverse complement strand
GGAGTCAGCTACGGAATCGTGTCACCAGCAGTGCAGAGCTTGCTCAGGAATGGCAGCAGGTTGTGTAAGAGCATCTGCATGCACAGTGAGGCCAAGACTTTTGGACAACAGCCTGGTGTCAAGAAGGGCAGCAAAGAAGCCACTTCTTTCCAAGAAAAACGTCAAGGACAGACTGAAATTCTGTAGGAAGTACAAAGACTGGACAGCAGAAGACTGGTGCAAAGTTTTTTTCTCTGATGAAACTCCCTTCCGACTGTTTGGGACATCTGGAGCTAATATCCAGCATGCCAGAGTGAATTGCAGAGGTTATGAAGAACAAGGGTCAACACTGTAAATATCGACTCATTATATTTTTTTGCCAATAAAAGCCTTTAAAACTTATGATATGCTTATCAGTTTTTCAGTATACCATAGAAACATGTGGAAACATAATCTACAAATACTGAAGCAGCCAACTTTGCAAAACTCAAAATGTATGTCACTGCCAAAACTTTTGGCTATGACTGTAGGTGCTTTCCAATGGGCAAGTGTAGGTTCTCCCCATTGGACAACGCTGATGAACTTCAGCGTTCATCATCTGGTTCTGGACGAAACCAGGTCTCAGTCAAGCCCAAGATGCTGAGTGTGGATATTAATGAAAAAGCAGAAATTAAGTTTGCTTTGTTGACAGCTGACTGACAATTCCAGAGACCCACAGAGAAAGAAAGAGGTGCAGTAGAGGATGTAGAGATAGGATGCAGGTTAGCAAGATTGCGTTGCCGTCTGCCAGTGATGTTAGAGCGTTGTCGAGAGACAACCGGAATGTTGAGGAATGTAGAGGTGTAAAAGAGAAGACAGAAAAGGAGAGTGTGTAAAGGGAATATAAAAATTATACTTAAGTGAGTTGCCGGTTTCGTTGCTCGGTGAAGTCGTGCAGGTAAACTCGTTGGTCTTTACACGAGGAGGGCTGAATGCTTCCGCTGATGCTTCCAGTGCACAGACGTCAGATAAATACACAGTCTAAGACACTAAAGTGAAAACAGCTGTATTTAGAAACACATGATAGAGGTGGAAAAGAGAGGACAGAAAAGGAGAGTGTGTAAAGGGAAGATAAAAAATAATACTTAAGTGTGCTGCCGGTTTCATTGCTCGGTAAAGTCGCAGGTCTTTACACTCGTTGGGCTGAACGCTTCTGTTGACGCTTCCGAGTCAGTGCACAGACATCAAAGAAATACACAGTCTAAGAGACTAAAGTGAAAACAGCTGTGGCCGCCTTCTAATTAGCACAGCCAATAGCCTATAGCAGGGCAATTGCTCAAATCGAAACTACAGTTCACACTTAAGTGCAGGAAGGGAGCAATGCAAATAGCACAGGCTCCTTCTTAGCCGAGGGCAATTATTATAATTACCAGTAAGTGCAATCAAAAATACAAACTCCAACGAAAATACAAAGTAGAAATAGACAGAAAACTAATTATTCCTTCCTAGCGGCAAGAAAAATTTTAAACAACAAGGGGCGTATTACAGATGCGTATTAAAGATCGTAACTTTAAAATTGTATCTTATCTGGGGTGCGTTTCCCGTACAACGACGTAACTCGCTGATTAACCACCACAGTATGATGGATTGTTGTGGAAACGAACTAGCTAGTCAAAGGGGGTGGTTAGAATATGAGCAGGGTAATTCTGGCCATTCATTCTGGGTTGTAGCTAGTACTAATACAACATTAGGCGGTGGAGGTATAGTCTATTCTCAGAGAACTAATGCAGAGAACAGGCTTTCTTCAGCTGTCAGTGAACCCATGAACCGTGACAGAAACAATACTGTACTACATCGATGTTTCCTGTCGGCTCAATTTTTGAGTGGACTTTGCTGTTCAGATGAGCATGAACGGTATACGAGTGGAGCGACTGAGCGGAGCGCACACGCATAGAGTGGGATAACACGCAGAGCCACGTGAAAGTGAAACTAATTTTCGGTGAACTAATTTTCGGCAGCCGGAATTTCTGTGCATCTCTAATTATTGGCGACATCAGAAATGGATATTATATAATAGACATGAACATTTTAGCAATTTAAAAATATTAAAAAATAATTTTTTACACGGCACTCCTGCTCTCGACAGACGGCACCCCGGTTGGGAAACACTGGTTTAAACCATGTTGGTTTGAGCTGTCGTTATGACGTTGTTGTTCTTCTTCTTCGATCTAATGGCCGACTGGTGCCATGAGCACATACCGCCACCTACAATAATTGGCAACATTTTAATAATAATATCTAATATTTCATAGGAATATTGATGTATAATTTATTTCCATATTCACTTGTTGTGTCTCCCAAAATGCCTGATAAACATGATTTAAGTCCTGAATAAATGTGCGTTATTTGGAAGAAAGTCGAGGTGTGACTGAACTCCAGGAAATCAAGAAAGAACTGAAAGCCCTGAGCGAGCAGCAAGACCAACATCATCAGGAGGTTATGGCTTATAGGAGGGCTAAATTGGAACTACTGCGTGAACAGGCCAGCAAGCCCTCTTTAACCATGTTTTTGCCTACTGAGAGTAAGTGCAAACTGCATCATTCTTTACTCAACATGGAAAGTCAAATTGTGTGCCTGTGGCTGACAGCTTTGTAACCTTTTTGATTTTTTTTTTTTTTTTTTTACAGATCCACAGACATAACCCTCTACTTCATCGATCTTTTTTTTTTTTTTTTTTACTTTTTAAAATTTAGCACAGCCACAGGAAAAGCAGTTGAAAACAACTGTTTGCATGATTTACATGCACACATAAAGGAAAATTAAATAAAAATTAATAGTCATAAAAATAATGATAAATAATAGTAATAAGAATAATAGCATTTAATTTTATATTACATAATTATAGATACACATTATATATACACGTATGACATTTTAAAGTTTTATTATTCTTATTCTATTTACTTTCACTTTAAATAAATAAAACATACACAATGTTCAAAAGTTTGGGGTCAGTATGATTTTTTTGTAATTTTTGTTCCTTTAAACTCTCTCACTACAAAAAAATCATACTGACCCCAAACTTTTGAACATTGAAAAGTAGGATAAAAAAAAAATTAATTACAGAAAATGAGACATGCCGAAAGTGTTTGAAACCTTTTTTTTTTTTTTTTTTTTTTTTTTACAGATCCACAGACATAACCCTCTACTTCATCGATCTTTATTTATTTATTTTTTACTTTTTTGGCTACATTGTTGGCCACCATGCCTCCCAAAATCCAACCCCTCGTCCTTGTCATGGAAGGTGGAAACAGACTTTGTCTGCCAAATGGGGCTCTGGTGAAGCTGTGTGGTGCATGACATTCAACTTGGTTTTCAGTGATAAAGAAGTTAAAAGCCTTGATCAGTTGAATTAAAAAAAAAAATCAAAATCAAATCAAAATTAAATATTCTATTTTATAACCAAGTAAACTCTTTTGTAATCTGTATTTTAAGTGCTTTTTCTAATACACTAGGCATTCATATAGTCTAACATGTGGAGAAGAGCATATTATTGTAACTTGACTCAAAGTAATATATTAATGCCAGATCAAAATGCAGGCAATTGCTGAGTGAAGCGGCCACCATGCCTCCCAAAATCCAACCCCTCGTCCTTGTCATGGAAGGTGGAAACAGACTTTGTCTGCCAAATGGGGCTCTGGTGAAGCTGTGTGGTGCATGACATTCAACTTGGTTTTCAGTGATAAAGAAGTTAAAAGCCTTGATCAGTTGAATTAAAAAAAAAAATCAAAATCAAATCAAAATTAAATATTCTATTTTATAACCAAGTAAACTCTTTTGTAATCTGTATTTTAAGTGCTTTTTCTAATACACTAGGCATTCATATAGTCTAACATGTGGAGAAGAGCATATTATTGTAACTTGACTCAAAGTAATATATTAATGCCAGATCAAAATGCAGGCATTTTCTGAGTGAAGCTGAAGCATGTTTACCATGGCATGTCATCCCTTATTAAATACCTAAATAATGTGACTAAGCCTGATTATGAAGTATATGTATGGAAAGGAATTCAAACTTTTAGTTTACAGTGGTGAGCCACCATCACATACACTAAAACCATCAGGTAACTGAAGTTGGCTATGTAAAGATTTTCTCATTTCACACCATTATATCAATGACAATATAAGCCAAAAATGACACAAAACACCCATTTAAGTACTACATTTAAGAGATGCACGAACACTATGAAAAAACAGCATAACAACAATTTATTAACACATTAATATAATAATGCTGTACCTTATTACTATAACAGATCACTTGTAGATCATTTTTAAGAGATGCAAGAACACTATGAAAAAACAGCATGACAACAGCCTATATAAAACTCATTAACACATTAATATAATAATGCTGTACCTTATTACTATAACAAATCACTTGTTTAGGTAGTTCATTTAGAATGATTATTGTCTAAGGTGTTTCTATCATCTCTCTGGTGCATCAGTAGCAGGTGTAATAATGACTCCTCTTATAAAACAGGATGTATGTGCGTGTTTCAAGTGCTCAACAATGGCTGCTTTACAAAGAATCCTATGGCTTGAGCACAGAAGGTGATCAGAGGCGGACAAAGCACACAACTCCATTACTTAAGTGAAAGTACAGATACTGCTGGTAAAATATTACTCCATTACAAGTAAAAGTTGTAAAGAAAGATTACCCTCAAAAAATGGAAGTGAAATGTGACAACATGTCCCGTAGGTGGGGTACATTGTAACATCTGAGGGGCACGTTGTAACATGACCATATGACAGCTTAAAATATTATCTGATCTAATGAAAAAAGACAAACTAAAATATTTTGTCAATAAAATAAAATTATTAACTTTTTAAAATAATATAATTGCATTTTTTAAGAATTAAAAATGATCTGATTTTGGAGTTTGATAATTAACAAATTGCAACCATGCTTGGGATGGCCCACATAAATGAGCAAAAATGCTTTACATTTCTTGAAATAATACACTTCTGAGCATTAAACATTGACTGTCAGTCTTTATTCACCTATTCCTCATGGTTTCTCATTAAAATACATTAACGTAAATAGTGTAAATTTCACCACTAATGTCATAGAATAGCACATTGTAATGCAGTGTTACAACGTGCCCCATCTGCGCAACTGGAATTTAAAATTGGTTAGTGTCTTCTGCTAGTTAGCGAAGTATTTAAAAAAATATCTAAACTGATAAATACCAGATTGGAGATTAAAATAATAGCAGATTTGCCTCATTTTAAATTAATACTAAAAACTGAGATGAAAAATTTACTTAAGCCAGATTTACTATGGTAAAATAAATGTTCAGCGATATCTTCAAAAGATTTTTTAATTTAGAGTTTTTTCTCTATATAGTGTTGATATGGCAACTAGTAAATACCATAAATTTTGTTATGCTAGCATGTGTGGAAATACTAACCCCGCGTTACTTTGTGACCCCCGCTCCCCTACTACAGGTTGTGAAACCACATCTTCAGAGGGCAACCAGAAGAAACTACACCTTAAGTCCAGCGGTGCAGTTGTTAGCTACACTGCATTATTATGCTGTTGGAAGTTTTATGGAGGTGGTGGGTGATGGTCTGGGGCTCAGCAAATCTTCAGTCAGCAAAACTGTGGCAGCAGTAACACCTTTGCTGTTACAGCTTATGAAGAACATCCTGATTTTCCCCCAAACTCCTGAAGAAATCCAGCTGCCCAATCAGCAGTTCTACAGTATTGACAACATCCCCAGAGTGATTGGCATCATCGATGGCACCCTTATCCCAGTGTCAAGCCCTGTGGTAAATGAGCCCTTGTACATTTGCAGGAAGGGCTATCCAGCCATTAATGTTCAAATAGTGTGTGATCACCAGGGGATGTTCACTGACATTGTGGCAAAATGGCCTGGAAGCACACATGACTCTTTTGTGTGGGCCAATTCTGCAGTTTGCCAGGGGGCTGATGAGGGTGGCTTTGGTGATAGCTGGCTGCTGGGAGACAGTGGATATCCTCTTCGCCCATACCACCTGACACCTGTGTAGCATCCAGCCACCATTGCAGAGGAGAGGTTTAATCAGGCCAATGGAAGGACACGCTCTATAGTGGAGAGGGCTATAGGACTGTGGAAACAACGTTTTCGCTGCATCAGCAAGTCCAGTGGTGGCCTGAAGCTGAACCCCTCCAAAAGCCGTTCTGTAATTGTGGTAACTGCAATTCTCCACAACATTGCAGTCAAGGAAAATGTCTCGCTTCTTGAGGAGGAAGAGGGGTGTCATGCTGGTGCTGATGGTGAGGAAGATGCTGCTTCTGATGATGATGATCCTTTGAACCCACGACAATGCAGAATGCATCCTGCAGGAGCAGAATCAGAGAACGTTTAATTCAGAATATGTTTGTTAGCAATATTTTACAGTTTGGATACTGTATTTTCTATTATTTGTTTAATCTGACATAACTTCTGTTAAATATTTTGTTTATTTGCCAATGTGCCCCGCAGACTTAAATGAACACTTAAAACATTTAAAAATACTTTTGCAAACAGTGTATATACTGTGTGTGTGTGTGTGTGTGTATATATATATATATATATATA
>NW_015558669.1:36442-40394 GCF_001515605.1 Sinocyclocheilus anshuiensis | reverse complement strand
ATATATATATATATACATACACACACACACACACACATTTGTAGAGAATATTCTATATTCTAATTCTGTAAAAACAACAAAATCACTCACTTATTTATACATTTTTGTTAATTTATTTGTGTACATTCATTTACTATAAAAATACTGTGATTTGAGTGTTCCTCTAACAAACCTCTAACATACTGTTTTACCAATTTTATTATATGAGAAATTTGTCTTTAGGAATGTTTTAACAAATATACTCACTTGACAAACTCACCTTTTCTTCGCACAAATGAAACGAAGGCTCCAATCGGCATGATTAATGCTTTCAGAGGGCACTTCGAAGGGAGAATAATTGCGAGGGCCACGTTGCTATATAGTTTCAAACTGAATTTGTAATAAAAAATATTTAAAGGCGAATGTGTCATATAGCCCTGTGTCACATGCATACATACATACATAAATACATACAGGTGCATCTCAATAAATTAGAATGTCTCAATTCTTGCCTGAACTAAATTATTTAATGTAGTAATTACATTTGTTCAGCTTAGTAAATATATCAAGTTTTAATGTAAAGTATGTTTTAAATCCTTGTTGTATTAATCTTTTGACATGCCTTAAAAAAAAGTACATGCTACACTAAAGACATACTATAGGCCTACTTGTAAAATAGTTGATTATAATATTAACTGTAGTGTTATTTGTTATTACATTTAAAATTATTATATTTCACTAGTACTAAATTGCAATTTCACCATTACAAATGTGTAATTACAAATATTTTCCAATACAGTATGACACAAGTTTTAATAGAAATTACATAAGTATTTAGTTTACTATAAATGCCAATAGACAATAGAAGCAATTTTGAAACTACACATAAAGATGTATTTAAGTCCTAATTCAGTGGGTCAAAAAAATATTTTTAAAAGTATGGTAATGTGTACATCTTTTTCACAATCACAAGTAAATTATATTTTTTATTAAGTACTTTTATTAATATTCTTTTGAAGTATAAATTATAATATTATATTATAATTATATTATTATATATATTATAAGTACTGTTGGTTATAGTATGGCAAAGTGTATACATTTTTCACAAGGGCTGAAAAAAGTACTGTAATTTTGTTTTTTTTTTGGTATAATAATCTGAGTGAAAATACTCTCTGTGTGCACCCTAACTGTGCTGCAATTTGAACATTGCTCATCTAAGATAAAAGTCCTCTGCTAAATGTCAAGGAACTAAGAAACATCATTCCTTTGACCTTTGGACCACTCTGATCTTCAAAGGCCACAGAGCACCCCAAAATGCAAGACACTTAATTTTTACACAATAAAGACTGCATGCCACATTTCTGAATGCATCAAAATCTCACAAATGAACTCTGTGCGGAATGGAAAATAAAAACAGGCTTCAGAAAATTCATATACCGGAATTCAACTGAGCGAACATAAAAGGTTCTCTAAAAGTATTTTAAAATAGATTGCTTATATTGTTTTCAGCTTTTATGACACATAATAAACACTAAGTTGGAAGTCATCCATTTGCAGGATGTATGACCTAGTTCTGTGTTTAAAAGTAGTGGTTCTGAGTGAGCCGTCTGTGCTAAGAGCCGCTGAAAATGGAGTGAGAGGTCTCTTATATTTTATTTAGGTTTCTCTGTGGGGCACTGCCTCGACGCAAACCTCAAACCTTCAGCCCTCTGACATATTACATTTAACAAATATGTTCTGCATGACAGTTTTAGCACTTTTCATTGACAACACAACGTGTATCAGAATCTGAATCAGAATTAGCTAAGGAATTTGTTGTGTTTTTTAGGAGCTCTTGGTACAAACACATTCTTACATACTTTATATGACATTGAGAACAGAAAGAACATTTAAACATTTTATGCCTAGATGTTCTAGTGCACAGAGATCTGTACCGTCTGCCTGAAGGGAGAAGTGCAAACAGGTTGTGGCCTGGGTGAGAGGGGTCTTTGATGATGTTTCCTGCCCGTTTCTTCACTCTGGAGTTGTACAAGTCCTGAAGGTTGGGCAGGTGCACACCAATTTTCCTTTCTGCTGTCCTAACAGTCCGTTGCAGTCTTCTTATATCTGATTTGCTGGCTGACCCAAACCAGACAGTTATAGAAGAGCACAGAACCAACTCAGTAACAGCTGAGTAAAACTGTGTCATCTGCACCTGTGGCAGGTTGAACTTTTCAAGTTGACGAAGGAAGTAAACTTCTCTGCTGGGCCTTTTTCACGATAGAGTCGATGTGAGTGTCCCACTTCAGGTCCTGAGAGATGGTGGTTCCCAGGAACTTGAATGACTCCACTGCAGCCACAGAGCTGTCCATGATGGTGAGTGGGGGGAGTGCAGGGGGGTTTCTAGTGAAGTCTACTATCATCTCCACAGTTTTGAGTGTGTTGAGCTTCAGGTTGTGGTGGAGTGTAACGAAATACATTCCTGAAGTATTCAAGTACAAATGAGAAGTACTGCGTTTGTTTCTTTTCCCCAGGACAGCAACACTACAAAAACATGGTATTTTACTATATGTTGTACATTAAACTGCCCAACAGTAAAGTATTTTAAATGTAACAACCTTGAACTCAGAAGTAAAATGCAACATACACATTAGTGCACCAGCAAGACCACCATAATATAAGAAGATTTTTTCTGCAGAATACCTTTACTTTTACTCTTCATACCTTAAGTACATTACAGTATGCAAGATAATACTTTTACTTAAAAATTTAAATGCATGCAGTTTTTCCTCGATGCACTATTAGTAGTTACTGAAAATACTTTAGTAAAGTAACTCAATATTTCTTCCACCAATTACTTGCTCTACACAATTTCCCTAAATCAGACCAGACCCCTGTACAGCAGGATACATCTGAACGTCCCAGTGCTGGACAGTGGAAATATGCACTCAAACACTCTGGAGACCAGATGATGTCCCACTGGCAGAGGCTGTACCAGGGTCTCTATTGTGGCAGCCCGTCCAGGTCCATCAGCTCAACTGGGTCTCCCTGCTCAGCTGAATGAAAGCTTTCATGAAAATATTTTTTTCCCAATCTGTTTTATGTATTGTTAATTCAATTTTTATATTTTTCTGATCTTGTATTGAAGTTATTTTGTAATTAGTTGTAAAAAGTAGGCTACTTTTAGTATAGAAAATTTATTTTCATTTACAAATGTTATTTAGAGGCAAATGTATAGAAGAATTTCTGTCATTTACAAATTATAACTTGCTTTGCAAAAATAAACAATTTCCAAAACTACTTCTTGTCTTTTATTTACAAGTTTCAACTTATAATACAAAAATAAAACAATGTACAGAAATTACTTTGCTTCATTTTCTGTACATTACTTTTGTAACTTAAATTACAAAAGTAATGTACAGAACAACTTCCTTCATTTCATTTTTAAGATTCCCAGCAGCCCCATTTTCTCCAGAACTGTCCTAAAAGAAGAGGAAAAGGAAAGACTCATGAAAAATATTAAAGGGGTCATATGACGTTGCTAAAAAAGAACATTATTTTGTGTATTTGGTGTAATGCAATGTGTTTATACGGTTTAAAGTAAAAAAAAAAAAAACATTATTTTCCACATACTGTAAATTATTTTTTCTCCTCTATGCCCCGCCTTTCTGAAACACGTCAATTTCTACAAAGCTCATCGTTCTGAAATGCGAGGTGTATGCTGATTGGCCAGCTATCCAGTGCGTTGTGATTGGCCGAATTCCTCAAGCGTGTGACGGAAATGTTACGCCCCTTACCATCGGAAATGTTGCGCCCCTTACCATACTGTGATGCCGTGTCCCGGCACGACAAGACAAAAACAATAAAACCCATTATAAACGTGGCATTTCTTGCATTCAGTGGGGACATAATTACTGATTATAATAACTTATACTGTCTTTTGACGCGTTGCGTTGCGTATCGCGCTGCGTAAACATAAAACCATGTCTGC
>NW_015558669.1:30607-36015 GCF_001515605.1 Sinocyclocheilus anshuiensis | reverse complement strand
ACACACAACAAGCGCTACTCTACACTGCTCAAAACTCGCGTTTGAATCATCAGTGGCAAATCCTATACATATGAAAACTTACTTACAGACTGTGAATCAGAAGCGCCAGACTGTCCTTGCAAAGTTGGAATTGCCCCACTTTATAGAAACGGACACCAGCATCACCAAGAGCTTGTAACACTCCAAAGAGAAAGGAAAAATTGAAATCGCATCATATGACCCCTTTAAGACAGGGCTGCAATCTTAAGGATATTTTATTTTATTTTTGTAGTGCTGTCATGCAAGTGTGTCCACAAATGTTTTAAGCAAACTTGATGATACAGAAATACTCAGCCCTCAATTTAATAAATACAACTTTAGTTGTACCAACCTCTTCATTAAGTTTGCGGATGATTTTTTTACATTTTACCTTATTTGTATATTTGTATAGTTGTATTTTATATTTAATCTGTATATCTGTATTTATGTTCTACTGTTAGTGTTATCTGTATGCACCAAGGGTCTGAGAGTAACGCAATTTCAATTCTCTGTGTGTATGTGCTGTACATGTGGAAGAATTGACAATAAAGCAGACTTGACTTGACTTGACTTTAGCCTCAGACCACCTAACAAATGAATCTGTGAAGTGGTATTGCTAGTTTAAGTTCACATTTTTTAAGATAGTTCCCTGATTTTTAAGACTTGTTTCGTCAACAATTTATCTTTGACCTTTCACTGAGGCCCAATCCTGTTTTCATTATATGTGCTACCTTTAGGTTCTATATTTCACTTGTGGAAACAAGATAAGAGTTCTTTTCTCATTATTGAGGTTTATACAACGTTAAATGCTGGATGTCACAAAATATTTTAAGATTGAATGAAAGCAATTGAAACAGAATTAATCTAGTTTGGAGTTCCCGACACCCAAAATTTCTTCGACTTGGGAAATTTGGCCCTCTTCTGTAAATCAGTGGTAAAGAATTGTGGTGTACACTTTAACAATTCTTTGAAATAGATCAATAATAAAGAGATTAATTTTGTGGTCAAATGCTGCTATTTTTCTATCTGAGATCAATAGAAAAGTTAAAACCATTTTTTTCTTCTAGTGATTTTGAAAAGATTATTCATGCTTTCATTTCCATAAGACTGGATTATTATTGTTGACTGTATGTGGGTGTTAGTCAGTCATTGTTATATCATCTCCAACTGGTACAGAACGTTGCTGCCAGACTTTTCACAGGTACTCGTAAGAAACAGCATGTATTACTTACTGCCTCGGTTACCAATTCAGTATAGAATTGATTTTAAATGATAGATTCTTGTGTACAAAGCATTACATCATTTGCATATTTAGCGCATCTTCTTTACATAAACCACCTAGACAGTCAGGTTTGCAAGTCAGATGACCTTAGGCATTCCTAGGACCAGACTGAAATTAAGTGGCGACCAGGCATTTACAGTGGTGGCTCTGAAGTGTTGAATAACGTACCACTACGTACCATCTAAGACTAGCATATTCTTTAGGCTCTTTTAAACGAACTCTTAAATCACATTTACTTGCCTGTTCACACCAAGGACGATAACTAAAGATAAGGTTCTAAAAAGAGTCCACACCACAGCTATAACGATAAAGGCACAGAGAAACAATATCGTTGGAATCACTTTCAGAATGATTTTTTTTCCAGCTGATGAATGATAAACCCAATCCACTTCGAGTGTAAACTAAACGAGCCAATGCACATTGGCATGCGATGATTGCATCCAGCTGCCGCTGATCACAGCGTGAGCATAAAAAGGCAGCAGGTGCAACGCATAACAGCTTTTCGCTTCGGAGCCGAGCGATAACAACGTTCTGCCCCTACCAATATCTTTGTTTGTGACGATGAGTTCAACGCACTCTAGGGAGCTTTTTGTGTTGGCGGACGACACTTCAGCGGTGGTCGTTCCTGTGTCGAGTGGGTTGCGCACTTCAGGCTGCACTACCCCCTGTCATGCTGCAAGTGGCCATTTCCCCTGTGCATCTCAGTACCTAAAAGAGCATTTCACTGAAAGAGCCTATTTCTCTAAAAGAGCTTACATGGGTGTGTCTTTATAAAGACGATGGACCGTCTTTTTAAAGATGCCGTTTCACCCGTGCGTTTCTGGATGCGGTTTGTTACCTGGTGCCGGGTGATGGTCACGATCGCTGCCTCACGTGTCTGGGCATTAAACACGCTGAGGTGGCGTTCGTGGGTGAGTCATGTTCCCATTGCGGGAAGATGACCATCTCGGAGATGCGAGCCAGGCTCCATTATCTCGAGGGGGGCGGAACTCCATTGCCTCTGCCGCGATCTAGTGTTTGTCCTGGCGGTAGCCAGGCGAGGGCTACTTCGGGCAGTAGCATGGGCGGTCTGAGGGTAACAGTGCGAGCGACAACATCGTTCTGCTCCATCCAAGTGTCTTCAGTGAGCTACGAGTTCAACGTGCTCTTGGAAGCTCCTGGTGTTGGCGGACGGCACTTCAGCGGTGGTCGTTCCTGTGTCGAGTGGGTTGCGCACTTCAGGCTGCACTACCCCCTGTCATGCTGCAAGTGGCCATTTCCCCTGTGCATCTCAGTACCTAAAAGAGCATTTCACTGAAAGAGCCTATTTCTCTAAAAGAGCTTACATGGGTGTGTCTTTATAAAGACGATGGACCGTCTTTTTAAAGATGCCGTTTCACCCGTGCGTTGTTTTTGAACGTTAGCATCGCACATATCCAGCTTCATATCTATGGGTTTTCATAGGCGGTAGGTTTGTTCGGTAGCTCACGGAGTACGGAGATGTACTTGAGAGGTGAGGACCTCCATTTCGAATCCCGTGTAACTACGGTTCGACAAAACAGTTCAAATCTGCTCATAAGTAAGTTAAAATGGCACGGTTGCATCAAAAAATGTGTTTTTATATCAGTTTTGCATTTGTTAACACTATCGGGAAGGTTTAGGGTTGGGTTTGGTGTAGGGCATATTTCCAGCAGGATAGAGCATTAACTTTTAGCGACAGCCCCCGGATATTTGAATTCTGAATCGCCGCAATACATACCTGAAGCAACGTAATAAAAACACAGGAATACTTACCTATATCAACGTAATAAAAACGTGCCAGGGTTCACGTATTGAACCCACGTTTAGCGCCACTCAGTGGACATTTCTCTTTGAAACTGCAGCAAAACTTGCAGTAAGGTACGTAAAAACGGTGTTGCAGAAAAGTACCCAGAGGTACATATTTTTATGAGACCAGGCTGCCCTTTTCTCATAACATATCTGATCAGAAAGGCATTTATTTTAATAAAAATGAAGAAAATATTTGAAAAGTGGAAATAAAGTTCCTAAGAGATATTTAATAGTAGGAATAAAGTCTTTATCTGTTAGGGTTAGGGGTAGGTGTAGGGAGAGCTTTATTGTCCCAATTAGGTGGTATCCATTGAATGATTTTAATAAATATAATAATTTACCCTCAATATGTTGTTACAATTGCATACAGATTTATAGTACAATACACTGAGGTGCAAACATTATCTGCCACCATTTGCACTGTGTAAAAAGCATCTGATTGCTCTTTGCACTTAGTGTAAATAGCATTTGACGCTTAGTGCAAATAGCTTCTGCCATTCTCTAATATTCCCATTTATATGATTATATGATATTGATATATTATTTTGAGAATGATTGCAGAGCAGAAGACGATAATCACATCAGTGCACATCAGCTGCACGTTTGAATATAACTTCAATTATTTTAACAAAACAATGGCTATTTTCTTATTATAGTATGTGTGCCAGCAATGGGCACTTCTACATACTGTACTCCGTCGTCTCAAAGTCTCCATTGTGCACATGTAAATCAAATTAATATCTGCTTATATCTGATATTCATTTGCACATTCATTTAGTTTCTGAAATTACATTGATAAATCAATCTTTTTTAAACAGCAAGTGCTGTTTAATCTATTTTCATCAATCTACATGTTTCAGTGTTGCAGGTCAGACTCCAAATATACCACAGCTCAACAGGTGCATTAACCAATAATCTTTCTTTTTTTCTTTTTTTTTGTGCATGTTCAAATGTAAGTAATGTAAATCTGCTTTTGGAGAACAGAAGGTTTGTAGCACAGCAATCCTTGTTCCCTTTCAGTCGGTCACTCCGAGTCACGTCGTTGACCAACGAATTGGGGATCTCGCTTAGAGAGACCAGTCCACTTCGAGTGTAAACTAAACGAGCCAATGCACATTGGCAAGCGATGATTGCATCCAGCTGCCGCTGATCACAGCTTGAGAGGCAGCAGGCAGCAGGTGCAACGCATAACAGCTTTTCGCTTCGGAGCCGAGCGATAACAACGTTCTGCAATATCTTTGATCTTCGTTTGTGACAATGAGTTCAATGCACTCTAGGGAGCTTTCTGTGTTGGCGGACAGCGCTTCAGTGCGTCTTTGTAAAGACGACGGATCGTCTTTTTAAAGATGCCGTTTCACCCGTGCATTTCTGGATGCGGTCGTTACCTGGCGCCGGGTGATGGTCACGATCGCTGCCTCACGTGTCTGGGCATTAAACACGCTGAGGTGGCGTTCGTGGGTGAGTCATGTTCCCATTGCGGGAAGATGACCATCTCGGAGATGCGAGCCAGGCTCCATTATCTCGAGGGGGGCGGAACTCCATTGCCTCTGCCGCGATCTAGTGTTTGTCCTGGCGGTAGCCAGGCGAGGGCTACTTCGGGCAGTAGCATGGGCGGTCTGAGGGTTACAGTGGTGGAAAACCCCTCAGGGAACCAACCCTCGGAGGACCATCACTCCTCTAGCGCTTCGCAACCAGTCGAGCTGCCAAAGGAACGCGCTGGGCCCTCTTCAAAGAGCGTACCAGCGGTATTCTTTGGTGCTCCTCCCGATGAAGTGTTGGGGGACCCCCCCTTGGGGGACCATCGCTCCTCTAGCGCTTCGCAACCAGTTGAGCCGCCAAAGGAACGCGCTGGGCCCTCTTCAAAGAGCGTACCAGTGGTATCCTTCGGTGCTCCTCCCGACGACCGGACGTCGATCACTGCATCGGAGGGAGAGCTCTCTGGAGAGGAAGATTCGGCTGTGCTGCCGCCCTCCGGGACGATGGCAACGCCTGAATCGGATCCAGAGATGTCGGCTATGCTTTCCCAGGCCACCGAGAGGATAGAGCTTGAGTGGAAACCTCCACCGCGTCCCGCCCCCCGGTGGAGCGGTCGGTAGCGATGCAGTTGTGTCCTAAGACTGCCTCCTCCTGGCGGGGAAAACCGTTGCTCCCCTCCCGGGCCTGTAGGCATTCGTCTGGTCTGACCGGCGGTGCTTATACGGATTGTGGAGAAGCTGCCTCCGCTTTACACGCTATGGCGTTACTGCAGGTTCATCAGGCCAAGGCACTGAAGGACCTGCAAGAGGGAGTTCTGAAAGAG
>NW_015558669.1:27948-29738 GCF_001515605.1 Sinocyclocheilus anshuiensis | reverse complement strand
TGAACCGCTACTGACCTCGCGCTCCGAGCGACGAAGGTCACCGCGAGTTCTCTGGGCCGTGCGATGTCCACACTTGTGGTCCAGGAGCGCCATCTCTGGCTGTGTCTGGCTGACATGAGGGACGCAGACAAAGTACGGTTCTCGGCTGCACAGAAGCAAACTGAGACAATTCATCACATCCTGCCCCGGCGGGCAGCTGCTGCCTCCACCCGTCCGCCGGCCGCAACGCCCCAGTCTGCTCTTCACCGAGGGCAGCCCCCTGCGTCAACCCCCGCTCCCGTGCCGCATCTGCAGCAGCCTCGAGCAAGCAGCGCCGTGGAGCTGGGCATAGGCAAACCTGGCGGTGAGCCGAAGAGCAAGAGGCCCTGGGACGTGCGACCCAGAGAGAGAGGGAACTGCTCTTTGGGGGATGGTGAATGAACAGACAGCACGCCTCACAGAGGAAAATGCGCGGTCAGTGCTGAACTGTTTGAATTCATTCAAGGGCAGGACAGCGGTCCCACTGAAACAATTTCAGAGGCTCCTGGGGCATATGGCAGCTGCAGCGGCAGTTACACCTCTGGGGCTGCTTCATATGAGACCGCTTCAGCACTGGCTTCATGGCCGAGTACCGAGGTGGGCATGGCAGCGTGACACAGCGAGCCCCGGCCTACACCAAAAAGGGGTGCAGGAGGCTCACACAGGACACTGGAAGGGGCCGCATCCATGGTGCTTTGATAGGGATCCCAATTCATCAGTCACCGATGTGACGTCGAGAGTGACTGACTGAAAGGGAACGTCTCGGGTCCAAGTTACTGCCTGTCGCCAAATCTTCAACCCGTGGTCAGACCTTGCGTTTCTCCTGGCAGGAGTGCCCCTAGAACAGGTCTCCAGGCATGCTGTGGTTTACACGGATGCCTCCACCACCGGCTGGGGGCCCACGTACAAC
The DNA here is from genome assembly GCF_001515605.1 of Sinocyclocheilus anshuiensis. Lineage (NCBI taxonomy): Eukaryota > Metazoa > Chordata > Actinopteri > Cypriniformes > Cyprinidae > Sinocyclocheilus > Sinocyclocheilus anshuiensis. Next base: position 28,810 of record NW_015558669.1, on the reverse strand, counting down.
GGGCACGCAGTGTCGGGGGTGTGGCCAGGCCCCCAACTGCACTGGCATATCAATTGCCTAGAGTTGTTAGTGGTGCGCCTTGCCTTGAACCATCTGAAAGGGCACTTACGAGACAAGCACGTGCTGGTCTGGACAACGAACAACACGGCGACCGTTGCATACATCAACCGACAAGGTGGTCTGCGCTCCTGTCGCATGTCGCAACTCGCCCGGCACCTCCTCCTTTGGAGTCGAAGGGTTCTGGGGTCACTTCGTGCCATTTACATTCCGGGTCTGCTCAACCGTACGGCCGACGAGCTGTCACGAGCTACGCTCCCAGGAGAATGGAGACTCCATTCCCAGACGGTCCAGCTGATTTGGAGGCGTTTCGGAGCCGCTCAGGTAGACCTGTTTGCCTCTCCAGAAACCTCTCACTGCCAGGTGTTCTACTCCCTGACCGAGGGAACACTCGGCACGGACGCACTGGCACACAGCCTGCGCAAGTATGCATTTCCCCCAGTGGGCCTTCTCGCACAGACACCTCCCTGGCAGATTCCTCTGAGGAAGGATCTACTGATTCAGAGATGGGGCACCCTGTGGCACCCACATCTAGACCTCTGGAAACTTCATGTCTGGTCCCTGGACGGGAAGCAGAGGTTCTAGGTGACCTACCCCAACAGGTAGTTGACACCATCACTTTGGCGAGAGCACTGTCTACGAGACACGCTTACGCCTTCAAGTGGAACCTATTCGTTGAGTGGTGTTATTCTCGCCGAGAAGACCCCCAGAGACCCCCCGATCAGGGTTGTGCTTTCCTTTTTGCAGCAAGGGTTGGAGCGAAGGCTGTCTCCCTCCACCCTTAAAGTCTATGTCGCTGCGATTG
>NW_015558669.1:21047-27860 GCF_001515605.1 Sinocyclocheilus anshuiensis | reverse complement strand
ATAAGGTTAAATCCTCCCCGGCCCCCCTCTATACCCTCTTGGGACTTGTCTCTAGTGCTCAAAGCACTACAGCAGGACCCATTTGAGCCTTTGCAGTCAGGTGATCTAGAGTTTCTTTCAATGAAAACTCTGCTCCTGCTTGCACTGGCCTCCATCAAGAGGGTAGGGGACCTGCACGCATTTTCGGTTGACGATTCGTGCCCAAAGTTTGGGCCGGCTGACTCCCAGGTAATCCTGAGGCCCCAGCCCGGCTATGTGCCCAAGGTTCCTACTACCCCCTTCAGGGATCAGGTAGTGCACCAGGCTTCCGCAACGTTCCTGTTCCAAGTGGAACGGGTACGTTTTCCCATTTTTATCCAATCTCACTGAGTGGGTAGTGCTACGACAACAGTGACTGGTCTTCTTGTTGCGAGCCCCGGCCTACACCAAAAAGGGGTGCAGGAGGCTCACACAGGACACTGGAAGGGGCAGCATCCATGGCGCTTTGATAGGGATCCCAATTCATCAGTCACCAACGTGACGTCGAGAGTGACTGACTGAAAGGGAACGTCTTGGTTACGTATGTAACCCTCGTTCCCTGAAGGATGAAGGGAACGGAGACGTCACGTTCCGTCGCCACGGCTGCTGTACCACCGCTGAGCGGCCAGGTCACCGGCTCGGCTCCTCAGTGAAAACCTGGTATGCATTGCACCGGCTGCCTTTTTATGCTCACGCTGTGATCAGTGGCAGCTGGATGCAATCATCGCATGCCAATGTGCATTGGCTTGGTTAGTTTACACTTGAAGTGGATTGGTCTCTCTAAGCGAAATCCCAATTTGTCGGTCACCGTGACGTCTCCGTTCCCTCCTTCAGGGAACGAGGATTACTTACATAACCGAGACGTTATCTTTATAGTTATCATTCTTTGTGTGAACAGGCCTTTAGAGTTTAGTTCAAAAGGTTAACTAAGAAAGAGGCTTTAATTTATTGTATTTGATTCTGTCATTTATTGGGTGTTTTATGTTATGGTATGATTAGTTATGTTATGCTGCCGTTATTTATAATTTGATTTAATGTGTGATTGTACAGCACATTGTTAAACGTTATGCTGTTTTAATTGTGCTTTATAAACAAACAGAAACAGCCATTGATGAAATATTAAATGTTACTTGTTATTTGATATTACTCAAAGGCCTACTATTATTTTAACTAAAAACTCAAGTTTAAATACTTATTTTGAGTCGTCAGTTCTTAATGTGGATGTGCACATTACTCAGAAATATTAAGTCAGTGAAAGCAGCCAAATTTGGAAAACCCTGAGCAACTTTACTAGATTTTTTTCAGGCAATAGGTTTGCAAGATTTTTTTGGTGAACTACACCTAATGTCATGATTATGGACTTTTGTTGCGTTTCTTTCATTTCCTGTTCTCCTGTTTAGTTTTGTTCATCGACCTAGGCTGTGTCCAAAATCGCCCCCTATACCCTCATTCACTATTCCCTACATTAGGTCACTAATTCAGTTCACTAGAAGGAGTGAATGAAAACAAGTAGTGAATTCGGACACTGAGTGCACCGGAAGGAATGTTGCTTTTGCATAGTTTGTGCTTGCTGTTTATTAATCATTTGAAACTAGCAAACTAGCAGCTCCAGTAGTAAGATTAAAGGATTTATCTTGAACTCTGTCACGGAAATTATGTATAAACCCTAATCAAACAATTTAATAATCAATTTACAATGAATTTATACCCGTGTTGTACATTATGCTGTACGCCATGGATGAGCGCTTTGTAAAAATGAACGGATTGATTATTCAGCTGCGGGCGCCATCCTCTGGCGAGATGCGGGAATTCATTCGGCGCGTGACTCTCACGGTGCATTATGGGCATTCTCTAGCCGTTGAGCGTGCACCAGTTGTACACTCGTTTTCGCAGTGCATTGTGGGATTGAATGAATGCACTCGAGAACGTCCACTATGGTTTCGGACACCACTAAAAATGGCTGTTCCCTCAAATAGTGCCCTATTTAAGGGTATAGGGGGCAATTTCGGACACAGCCCTAGTTTTCCTTAGTTCCCCTGATTAGTTCATTCTGTTCACCTGTGTCCTGTTAATTAAGTCATTAGGTCCTCTCTTATGTTTGTATAAATACTCCTTGTTTAGTTCTCTCAGCTGCTGGTTATTAGTTGTGAATGCTGCTTGTGTTTTGTATGAATCTTCATCATCTTGAATTACTATTAAATGTTATTTTGGATTACCTTTGTCTTCATGTGCCTTCCTTCAACAAGACCGTGACACCTAATATTCCCCTTTATATTTTGTGAAAAAAAACAATATGTAACTACATACAATATAACTAAATAATACATGTATATATTTATTTATAATAATACATATATATGTAACTAATATGTGTAGTAATATGTGTAGTATAAATTACTACACTATAAATTACTACATTAGTATAAATTACTGTTAATTTAGGCTAATTTGTATAATTAGGAAATTGACTTTAAAAAGTATAGTATAAAATGTTGTGGAAGGTATAACTTAAGGTAAGGTGAAATAAAAGGAATTCAGAAGGTGAAAAAAAAACACGACATCTGTCATATTAAGTAAGTTGGATAAACACTTTATGACCTTTTCACAATGTTTTTGTAATGTAAGACGAAGAGACTTACATTTACACGGAAAATGATTTATACTGAGAATCTCATGCATATCCATAACATAAAATTAATTGCACATACATTCAAACCTTAAAGAATAAGTCTTTAATGTATTAGAATTTCATAAGAGTGTGTGCATGTCGACTTTATATGTATCACAGGTTTTAAGGGTGTATACATGCATTGAGTTTGATCATTCTATTAAGACTTAACATGTTTTTCCCTTTCTTGCTAATTTGGAGCAGAAACGAGGGAAGCAGGGCCCTGACCAAGACTCTGCCCAGAACCGCTTTCGAGTGGCTTAAAGTCGAGTTCTTCCACAGGGATCCCAAATGCTCGCAGCTTTGCTACAGAAGTCTTCAGCAGGTCATTATGGGCCTGTGGATGGAAATAGACAGCTACACTTAATCACGACAGGCTGTCGTCAATACATATTGTATGATATTTTTAAAGTCACATGCTATTTTTAATCTAATAACAATAAATGTTTTATTTGGTAGTGTGCCTGTGTCACATGACCAAATTTTAGTCACATTTCAGTGAAGATTAATTTAAGTTTTCATTTCAACATCCATTCACGGAAACAAATAAGCACTCTTGTCATGCTATTCTAACATTATATTCTTTACTTATCTTGTCTTAACTTGTTTCAGCTCAGTTCCCACATTAACATTGATTTTAAGACTGTGAATATGTGCATAATGTTTTATGTGTATATGTGTGTGCCAAGTTTATGTATGTTTCAGCATTTTAAAAGTGTATGTATGTGTAAGGTGTTGTCTAAGTCGGTGTTTCCCAACCTTTTTTCTAATAGATGTTTTTTTTTTACATTTTAGCAATTTAAAAATATTAAATTAATTAATATTATGCCGCGGCACCCCGGTTGGGAAACACTGGTCTAAGCAGGGGCGGTTTCTCCATTAGGGCGATTGGGCGACGCACCACCAAAGAGCAAAAGGGAGGGATTTTGTTTCTTTCACATTCAACCACAGTGTTACACTAGCTTTCACTGTTTGTTCTGCCTCTAAATAGTCCTATCAGCGTCGAGTCGCGTTTTAGTACCGTCCCTTTTTGGGCGATTTCTGTCAGACTGAGAATCGCCCCGAGTGCTCTCATAGACTTCCATACAAATATCATTTTTTTTCGAACTGCAGGCACTGCAATGCAATCTCTATGAGTTCCGGGAGGTCTAGCACTAACGTGCTTTCGTCATCATACGTAACCTTAACTTGTGCATGGATTGGTGGGAACAGTGACATCCAATAATATTTAAAAACTATTTTTAATTTTAACAACAAGAAAAAAATGAAAAACTACTTTAATATCTTTATTAAATGTGAAAAAAAAAGAAAAAAAAAAAGAAAAAAAATAAAAACAGAGAGACGGGGACAGCTATGCCAACTCAAATTCAGTTGTCAGTTGAACTTGATCGACATCTTAGCGAACGTTACCTCAACGCAGATGAATCGTCTTTGTAGCAATAAGGATAAATTGCCAATTAAAGAATTAGGACCACCGTGTAATGTAAGTGAGCAGTGTAAGCGAGCAGTGTAATGTAAGTAAGCAGTGTAATGTAAGTGAGCAATGTAAGCGAGCAGTGTAATGTAAGGAAGCAGTGTAATGTAAGTGAGCAGTGTAAGTGAGTAATGTAAGGGAGCAGTGTAACTTAATGTAAGGGAGTAATGTAATATAAGTGGGTAATATATGAGTGAGTAATGTGATATAAGTGAGCAGTGTAATGTAAGTGAGCAGTGTGTGTAATGTAAGGGAGCAGTGTAAGTTAATGTAAGGGAGTAATGTAATATAAGTGAGTAATGTGATATAAGTAAGCAGTGTAATGTACTGTAAGTTAGCAGTGTAAGTGAGTAATGTAAGTGAGCAGTGTAAGTTAATGTAAGGGAGTAATGTAATATAAGTGAGTAATGTGATATAAGTAAGCAGTGTAATGTACTGTAAGTTAGCAGTGTAAGTGAGTAATGTAAGGTAGCAGTGTAAGTTAATGTAAGGGAGTAATGTAATATAAGTTAAGGAGAACAAGAGATTGATTGTTAGAGTCAGTTTATTTTTAATTAATACTATAGTAGTTCAGTTTCCTTTACATCTTTAACTAGCCGTTAATTTATCAATTGAATGGGTGACCTATCCTCATTAATCATGCAAACATTTGCCCCCCCTGAGAGAATTGGCAGGAGCCGCCACTGGGTCTAAGTGGTCTGCTTTTTACATTGGTGTGTGTATAATGTTATTTAATATGTACTGTTTGAGCATTCCATACTATACATGTATGTGTGATTATTTCACATTTGTGTATTCCAGTGCTTCATGTATTTATGTGCAAATAAATTTTGATTTAACCCTTTATGGAACCTTATACAGAACAGTTTCTTACCTTGCAAACTCGTGCCACTTCATACTGTAAGTCTCTGATAGTATGGTTTTTGGACTCCAAAACTTCCTAGACAAAAATAAAACACAATTGTATAGACACATTAACAAACACTTCTGTAAAACTGACTTTTATATTTCTAAATCAGTCATATATTATTGTGGAGGCTCTCTGCAAATGCTTGTATGTAAATATGTACGTACAAAAATGTACCTCTAGTTTATGGGTGACCATGTTGAGGGTGTTGGGGTCCAGGTTGGAAGCAGACAGCACCTCACTGAGCTGCGCTTCCTTCTTCTTCAGTGTGTCATTGAGTGCACTCAGTTTGCACTCCAGCAGCAGGTTTTTAAAGCCACTTTTCTGCTGTACCTCCTGGATGGCTTTAGTGAACTTCATGTACAGCTCATCTCGCTCCAACTGAACCTACACAACAAAGTGTCTTCAGTTATTACATATGCAGAGCAGTCCTAATGGATCAATATGAACACAAAAAATCTGAGAGATAACTTATCCAATATAATAATGTTGTAGAAAAATACAATACATTTTTTTTTAATTATCTGTGTACACAGAACAGAGATTTGTATCATGTCATAGCAGACGTTATCAAGATGAAGATAAAACAATTATTTCTACTAAGCTTTCTACTAAGACCATTACTACTAGTTCAGTGTTATAAAGGTCTGATGCTGTTCCTCCAGTCACCTTAGTAAATCTCTGTTCCAACACTTCATGCACCCACTTAAGCTCCTTCATTTCTCTCTCAGATATTTTGAGACGAGCTCTTGTTCTCTGACAGCAAAAGAAAGAACAAGAATTCCATACATTATTATTACTTTATTGAAACTATTGTTATAGTTATAGTTTAACACTATCACAGTCCAGTGTCTACTGTGTCTACAGACTGCTACTTTAGACCCTGAACATACAGCTAGAGCACTCCTGTCCTTATCATAGTTGGCGAGCCGTTTCTGGAGTTCTGCGACTTCCTCTTTGGCCTTTTGTGGAGACGCTCTAAGTTCCTTATTCTCCTCAAGCACTTCAGCCATCTCTTTATTTCTCTTCTCCTCCTTCCTTTTCATCTCCTTTAACTCTTCCTGCACACATTTCACCAGAGAAGAAAATTAGTAAGAGCTGACAAATAATCACACAAACATACTTAAATATTCACTACCAGTCAAAAGTTTTTGAACAGTAAGATTTTTCATGTTTTTTAAAGAATTATCTTCTGCTCACCAAGCCTGAATTTATTTGATCCAAAATACAGCAAAAGCAGTAATATTGTAAAATATTTTTACTATTAAAAATAACAGCTTTCTATTTGAATATATATATAAAATGTAATTTATTCCTGTGATTTTAATTTGAACTAGAAATCTTGTGACATTATAAATGTCTTTATCATCACTTTTGATCAATTTAAAGCATCCTTGCTAAATAAAAGTATTCATTTCTAGATGATTAATTTCATGATAGAAATTAATACTTTTATTTAGCAAGGATGCTTTAAATTGATCAAAAGTGATGATAAAGACATTTATGTCACAGAAGATTTTTATTTCAGATAAATACTGATCTTTGGATCTTTCTGAAAAAAATGTACTCAATTGTTTTAAATATTAATAATAATAATAATAATAATAAAAGTTATTTGAGCAACAAATCAGAATATTAGAATGATTTCTGAAGGATAATGTGACACTGAAAACTGGAGTAATGATGCTAAAAAAATCAGCTTTGAAATCACAGGAATAAATTACATTTTAAAATATATTCAAATAG
>NW_015558669.1:11467-20887 GCF_001515605.1 Sinocyclocheilus anshuiensis | reverse complement strand
AAAAATATTTCAACATTTTACTGTTTTTGCTGTACTTTGGATCAAATAAATGCAGCCTTGGTGAGCAGAAGAGAATTATTAAAAAAAACAACATTAAAACTCTTACTGTTCAAAAACTTTTGACTGGTAGTGTAGCTTGATTGCCAGATGCATAAATGTAGATCTGATAATTTTGAAGATGCAATGATGACTATGAGTTCCTAAAAACAACTTAATGAGAGAAATTCTGTAATTTGATTTTTCACCTTGAGTGAAGTGATAAGGTCCAAATTCTTGTAGACAATGTCATTGAAGTAGTTCCTGATGTCTCTGAAAGCTTTCTCATGATTCATCATCAGCATGTTGATGTGACTGTTCTTTCGTTCCTCGATCTCATGAATCTCTGTTTTGCATCTCAGTTCTTCCTCCTGCCGTAGTTTCTGCATCCTTTTCTTATATTTGGACTCAATTTCTGTGACAATATTTTCACTCCCATGTTAAATCACCAAAGCAAGTTTTTACGGTCTAGAAAACTCTTCACTTCCCATACCCGTTTACTTTATGCCACATTATACTGTGTTACAGTATTTAACGAAGAATATTTACTACTCATCAAAGCACTTCCAAATGTGAAAGTGGAAAAAAAAGTCCAGACATATGAATTAAATTAATAACAAAAAAGTACTTTTTACTTTGAATAACCTAAATAACACATCATTAGTTGACCTGTGTGCACTTGAGATGGCATTTTATGCAACCCCAAGTAATGCTTAATTGGGAAACGCTAACAACACTGCAGACCAATGTCCAGGTTGTATTCATGTTACACAAATGTATATGTTATAGAACACACTTTTGTAATGGTCACAAAATAAGTCCTTCATCAAATGTAGTACCAACTCTGACAGTACGTGATTTTGGACAGCACGTTTCCCTAAAAAAAACACACCTGATTCAACTCAACTCATTTTCAGAGACTTATTATCTTGTGAAAAACGTCTGGAAAAGACACACAATGCACATGATGTGTCTGATATCACCTCCATACTCTCAATCACTACAGCCTACATTATTCCAGTAATATAATAATAATAATAATTCTTCATTACATTTATATAGTGCTTTTCTAAGCGCTTTACATTGTGAGGGGGGGTCTCCTCATCCACCACCAGTGTGCAGCATCCACCTGGATGATGCGACGGCAGCCAAAATGCGCCAGAACGCCCACAACACACCGGCTTATTGGTATAGAGGAGACAGAGTGATGAAGCCAATCATTATATGGGGATGATTAGGAGGTCATGATGGTCAGAGGGCAATGGGCGAATTTGGCCACGATGCCGAGGTCACACCTTTACTCTTTTCGAAAGACATCCTGGTATTTTTAATGACCACATAAGTCAGGACCTCGGTTTAACGTCTCATCCGAAGGACGGTGCTTTTTGACAGTATAGTGTCCCCGTCACTATACTGGGCGCCAGGACCCACACAGACCACAGGGTGAGCACCCCCTGCTGGCCTCACTAGCACCTCTTCCAGCAGCAACCTAGCTTTCCCAGGAGGTCTCCCATCCAGGTACTGACCAGGCTCAACCCTGTTTAGCTTCAGTGGGCAACCAGATGAGAGCTGCAGAGTGATAGCTGCTGATAGTCTGCTTGCAAGAATGAATGAAAAAAATAAGCAACAGAATAAGTACCAGAAGTTGCTACCGACTTTACTTAAGCATTGTGACGTGTTTCCAACTGAAATGGAATATTGAATAGAGGGCAGGGTTTTATTTTAGAGCACATGCCTGGCATCTCTTGCTCGTATCAAACTAATGATTTGGAGGGGCATGGTTAAGAATACTCTGCCCAAACTATCAAACTGACATCATCAGAGAAGGAATGCCATTCCAGAGCAGAAGCAAATTTTCAGATTCTAATTAAAGATTACCAAGACAATTTTTTTTCTATGGGTTTACTTGCATGGATTAATTGTTTACCTCAAGACAAGCAATATGTGCTAACAAAGTAAATAGTTTAAATTTTGATTTCAAATCAAATATGCTGCATTACATATGCTGCACATCCATTGAGATGAATTAAAATAGTGTGCTTTAAAGACAGAGCAAAACTCAAAATGTTCAAAATGATTGAAGGCAAGTACAAGATCTGTTCTAAACTTATAATTAGCCTCTAACTCAAACACTGGTGAGTGAAATCTAACAATTTATTAGTCAATGGCTAACGATAGACATTATTTGGTCATCTATCATGGAAATTTAGTTGCATATGCGAGTGATTTACTTGCATTGTAGAGGGTTGACAGTGCTCAAAATTAGTTCTATGCAACAAGAAAACTTGTAAAATTTTAGCCCAGTGGTTCCCAAACTTTTTGCAGTGTGCACCCCTTTCTAGTGTTTGACACGTGTCACCACCTTACTCCAGTTAAACACCACATTTTTAACTGCAATAACTAAATACATATATTCACTGTATACACACATTAACCTTTTTGCTCACCAGCAACTAAGATGTATTTACACAGTTTAAAGAAGCTGAAATGTAGCATGAATGCATTTACACTGCAAAATTACATTATAATATAGTGTGTTGCTATGAGATGTGCGACTGTTCTGCTGTGATCTTTGTTTGGAACTATTTTCGTTAACCAAATCGAGCAATGACATAATTGTCATAATGACAATATTGTACTAAAATGTAAGTCACATAATATTAACTACTAGTTTGAACTCTTGTATAAAATCAATGTCAAATTTGCAATCATACTGGTTTTCAGGGAAAACTGCACTCTCTTGGTCTTGTCATGTTGCTTAACTAGGCTATAGGCCTATGGTATAAATATAAAAACTAAATTTTTACTGCAGTATGTTTCTTCTGTGTGCAGTTTTGTTCATTTGTTTTGAATTCTCCACGCGATTGTCTCACACACAGACAGGCTGCGCAAGCCTCAACTGCCACGACTTTGTTACTGTCAATACATTATCCATTATCAATCGCCGTTTACACCAAATGTAATAAAATCTGAGTCAATTTCGGTGCTTCCCTACTTAGATGTTTTCATCAGGTTAATTGTCCGGCCGGGCATGTAAAATTCCTTTTCACTTGCCCTTTAAAAAAATCTACTTGTCACAGACAAGCATTTATGTCGAGCTCTGTTACTGTATAAAGTCAGCCCGCCAAAGTGGCTATATTGTGGCAGTGACCGTGTTCCACGCCACTGCTGAAATCCACCTGCATTTGGCAGCTTGGCAGGTGTTAATGTTAAGTCCTGACTGTATATTTGAAAACATCAAATTTCAGTTATAAATAAAAAAAAAACAATATTACCCCCTATCTTTTTTAGTGAGATGGATGGGCCTGCATGTTTGCACACAGATCATCAAAATAATTCCCTCGTGCACCCTGGTGGTCAGTCTATGCACCCCAGTTTGGGAACCGCTGTTCTAGCCCATCCAAATATATAAAGACAGAAACTTTACCTCGTACTTGTCTGGCAAAATCATTTCTCAGAACAGTAATTTCCTCATCGTGTTTCTGTTGAAAGACAATTTTGTTTATTTTCATTTGAGATCTAAAGCAAAAGTGTAACTGTCATTGTACTGGTAATCATTATAGCCAGGGTGCAAATTACGGGGAGGGGAATTGGGAGTAGTGTACTTGTAATATAAAGTTTACTTATATATAATATAATGGTCTTTTCGGGCACCGTAAGACTGAATATAGAAAACGTTAAGATGGGTGTGCATACTGCAACACTGACAACACAGGTTATTGACCTAACACAAAATATTTTTCTTTATGTCTGTGAATATGCAGGGAAAAAAGATATATATATATATATATCAGATATATCTGAGATTCAGGTATACAAGTATACAATATTAGAATACAACCCAGCGGGCACCTTGATGTCAACTGATATCAATTTGACGTCAAATGTTAGTCAAGTCTTGATCAAGACGCTGTATAACATAATTTTAATGCCAGTTTGGACAGCAATTTCTTCCAGTGGTAATTGGGTGAAAATATGTATGGAATGCCACACCTGACAAAATTAGAAATATATAAATACATAAATAAATATACAAAGAAATGTAAAAAAGCAAAAATAAATAAATAAATATACAAATAAATTTTATTTAATTAATTAATGTATTCTTTTATTTATTTCCACTTTTATTTATTTTCACATTTATTTGTTTCTACATTTCTTTGTCCGTAGGGTAATGAGGAGGGTGTGTTTTAACTCAGGAATAGCAATTGAGCCCGAGTAGGCGAGTTGTACGTTTGAGGCCATAGTGAAACATCACCTTGTGTTGTGTCCAAACGAAATACAAGCAGTGTAGCCTACATGACGTGCCTGTTGATAGTGGGATGAATGAATTAAGGCTGGAATACACTAAATGATTTTGGCCCCAATTTTCCCCTGATTTACAGCCTGAACAAGTTGACGCTAGTTGCTGAAAGTCAGAGCCAGTCTGTAGATTAGAATTGACAGATTCCACAGAAAATCGCATAGTGTATGATGGTCACAGACAAGGATTTGATTCCATCCAGTCGGAGGATATCAAACATGTTTGATATTTTCAGCTGATTTTAGAACACATTGTTTCCATTTGTAATGCGTCTCCTAGAAACAAGGCGCACATTTCTGCATGAGTTTGTTGTGATCGGAACAACTTTAAAGTCTGGTAGTGTATGATCCTCAGTCGTGTAGTGTATGATGGCCAGTTTTCCTATGTGATTATTTACAAAGTCGGTAAGTGCATGATGCCTGGTGATTAAAATCTGCTCAGATTTTAAAAGTTGTGTAGTGTATTCCAGCCTTAAGATTGGCAATATGGCCAAAATCTTATATCACGGGTTAAGTTATTTAATATCACCCTAACTGTATGTATACAATCTAAGTCATTCATCCCACTATTAACAGTCACGTCATGTAGGCCACACTGCTTGTATTTCGTTTGGACAAAGTGTCACTGTGGCCTCAAAGCTTACAACTCGCCTACTCTGGCTCGATTGCTATTCCTGAGGTAACCCTTCTCATTACCTTACGGACAAAGAAATGTATAAATAAATAAATGTGAAAATAGATAAATGTATAAATAAATAAATGTATAAATAAATAAAAGAAAAAATAAATAAGTGTGGAAAAAATATACTGTACATAAAAAAGGAAATAAAAGTATAGATAATCATTTTCTTTTTTTTTTTTTACTTTTATTTGTATATTTATATATTTTTGCTTTTTTACATTTCTTTGTATATTTATGTATTTATTTATTTCTAATTTTGCCAGGTTTGGCATTCCATAAATATGAAGTTAATACACTGAAACTGGTTTAATGTACAGTGGGTACGGCAAGTATTCAGACCCCCTTCAATTTTTCACTCTTTTTGCTCTGACATGCACTGTGAGCTGTAAGGTCTTATATAGACAGGTGTGTGGCTTTCCTAATCAAGTCCAATCAGTATAATCAAACACAGCTGGACTCAAATTAAGGTGTAGAACCATCTCAAGGATGATCAGAAGAAATGGACAGCACCTGAGTTAAATATATGAGTGTCACAGCAAAGGGTCTGAATACTTAGGACCATGTGATATTTCAGTTTTTCTTTTTTAATAAATCTGCAAAAATGTCAACAATTCTACAAATTCAACAATTCAAATGGCTGCAATATAACAAAGAGTGAAAAATTTAAGGGGGTCTGAATACTTTCCGTACCCACTGTATATTGCATAATATGCATTCTTTATCAGCCTGATTAAGTTTCAAGTAGAATTTTTTCTTAACTGGGGCCTCGGACAGCATCGATTTGCCACATCTCCTTTTAAAACATGTCCCAGTGGGCAAATGATATTCAAAAGACCTGAAATTGACATCAAACATTGACGTGAAAAAACAGCTCAAATATCCAAATCAAACTGACGTCAGAAACTTGATGTCCATTTCAGATCAACATACTCATTTCCTTTTTAATGTCCATTCAATGACAAAACTTTCTCTGCTGTTTAGCACCACACCTGTAGATGGCCACTAGAAGTGACGGTCTGCTTCAAAAGCATTGACAATCCTAAAATGAACCGTGACCTTGTGTCCAGCTCATGTTCTGTCACTCTCAGGTGGGTACATGTCATGTAATGTAAAACAAGCTATCTTGGGTAACTTTTAACACTTACAAGAATGTGTTTAAAAAAATATGACTTTGTGCTACGACTATTTCTGGTAGTTTTTGTGTATGCACGGCTAAAAATGCTTTGATTACATTTACCACTGTAGCATGAGTGCGACACAGTTTGGAATGTGCGTGACACAAAACCGCTTGTTTGTGTGCAAGGTTAATCCATGACACGCCGCTATTTCAAAACTTGAAAAACGGTTACACTGTCCATATATCCATGATTTCTGCGATGCGGACAACATGGAAGGAACTGCGGAGTACAGGCATAAAACCACAATTCACTGCATAATGCGGAATGTCACGGAATTTGGCCAATTTTGAATTAAACAATCGGGAAGTAGCCCTGCACAGCTAATCAAATTCATATTGTGATATGGACTAACGTTAGTAATTATTCATCTGTTGTTCTGCGATCTTTGTTCACAATCAGAAGAGTGTCAGAACAATCAGTTTCTTTTTTAATTTACATTTGTATTATTGATTTCAAGTTTGCTGAATAAAACTTTTCTTTCATTGCATTGATTTTCTGTCATAATTTTGGTTGTCGAAAGAACATCAGTTTGTGGATGTCAAATGGACGTTAAGTTTTTGACGTCAGTTTGATTTGCATTTTTGACGCCAATGTTTGATGTCAATTTGATGTCTTTTCAAACATCAAGGTATCCGCTGGGAAGCCTCTGTCCCAAACTACACTATATTGTGTTAAAATTCAAAATTCACCATGCAATATTCACAACATTAACAACAATCTGTTAATGTTTGTCCCTTCCTCCCACACTGTGTAATTCATATCCTGATTACATAGTATTGTAATCATAATCATACCAGATGAAGGTTCTTGATCACATTCTCATTGGACAGCTCCTGCTCTTTCACATCCACTTTCAAGCAGCACATGTCCTTCCGTAGCTGATTCTCAAAGGCAGTGTGCTCCTTTTGCAGCAGTTTGCTGCTGACAACACTTTCAGCCTTCAGCTCAGAGAGCATGTTCTGCTCTTCATACAGTAAGTGCTTCACCTTCTGCTTATAAACCTGAGCAAAAACAGATTCATATCACACAAAGTGTTATGTTCATTATGAGCCAACACATAGTTAATCAATTATGAATATATATTAATTATGATTATATACTTAATAAATTATGAAAATAACTTTTAACACCTTAATTTCCACTTGGTGGCGCTCCTCGCCCTCCTCTAGTTCACGCTCTCTGTTTCTCAGTTCACACTTTTTCTCTTCCAGTTGTCTTTTGGTGATTTCCCAAAACGTGTGGATTTTGTCCCTCTCTAGTTGGAAATAGTTGCGTTCCTCTCGTTCTCTGTCCAGCTCCTCTCGCAGACGCACAATGTGCTCTTCCAACTACAAAACTCTCATGAGTTAAAGACAGATTGGTAAAACGAAATATAAATGAATGGCTACCATTAACAAGGTGTTCTTGGTTTCATTATTAGTAGTAGTAGTAGACTACACACATGAGAAAATCACACCTGCTCTTTAGACATCTCATCTGTGGACAAGCCATCCACTACTGTTGGAGTTTTGCCCTTTGGGGACTTGTTGAAAGATTTTCTTTTTGGCGGCTGGAATATGGACAGATAAACAGGTAAAGTTTAACAAAGTTTAGGTCTATTGTGCTGGATACTGTACATTTCTATTGCGCACGGCACGGGAAACATTTCCTTTATGAAAATTAACCATGGTTTTGTTAAATTAAAAGTGTAGTTTTTTTATTATTATTACCATTTGTATAACCACAGTTTTACTACAAATACCATGGTTAAACTATAGGCCTAGTTAGTGTAGCAAAACTATGGTTAATTTATGATTACCATGGTTTAACTACAATAACCATGTTTTTTTATTTATTGGATTTTTTATTATTTATTATTGTAGTAAAATCATGGGATATATTTATATACTATTAATGGATTGACACAACAAAAGTAATATACTGCAAGGGATACATTCTCTATTTAGTTTTGCAGAAATACAGTTTGTAATAAACATATTTTATCAGACTTTACGTTAGCTTCTAGTATAGTAATAATTAGTCGATAAACTAGCGTCTCACCCACCAACAACAGCGATACTGAGCCACATTTATTTATTCTCGCTAAAAGTTCATCTCACAATAAACGCACAGACGGCATGATTTTAAAAAATTTAACATTTGCTTACCATTATTTGTGAAAGCGTTTATTATCACCTCAAATGAAAATAAAGTGGCTTCTCGCTTCACACGCTGACACTACTAAACAACGGTTTCCTAGCAACATGAAATCTCTTCTTCTGCCGGTGCTGCTGCTTCTTCTTCTTCTTCTTGTTTTACTGTGGATCGGAAACAAAAAGTGCATTAACGCCACCTATCTCCCAAATGGACCATTGACGATCGTCCTACATGAGCCTAAATCAAATACGCAACTACATCAACCAACGTAACATAACATCTAATTTAAAAACCCGCATAAGGGCTGAAGGCTTCGTCCAAAATCAATAATAACAAAACTTTATACACACTCACTATATTCATTTAAACCTGTACTTTTCAGATAGCCATTGCAACATTAATAATGTACTATTTATTTATTTTTTTAATTGAAAACGATTTATTACAATGAAAGATAGCCTTTAGCAATGATCAAGAACAAAAAACCTGTTACGAGGGATTTAGAATAATAACAAGGTAAAGAAAGCAAGTATCAAGATAAAACAACATAAAATACGTGTAAAATACAATAATAATTATCAAAAACGAAATAATAATAATAATACAGATAAATAACAGAAAGAAAATAAATTATTTTTTTTACTTTTCTTTTTGACTCAAGTAGGAGTTAAGAAAGCTCTTCTAAACATTCTATCTCAGTTCACAGATGATTCAAAACCTTATTTAAAATCTGGTATGTTTTAACTGCTTTTTTGTTTCTTTTTAATTTACAGAGGGATTCAGCGAAACTTTTTTAATTCAGAGCAAAATGCAATAAAATTTGGTTTAGAAGCTGTAACTTTACACTTATGAATATGACCTTTTCCAAGCAAGCACAGGATTTTAATAGCATTATTTATGTTCGGTAGCTCACGGAGTACGGAGACGTACTTGAGAGGCGAGGAGCTCCGGTTCGAATTCCGTGTAACTACGGCTTGACAAAACGGTTCAAATCTGCATATAAGTAAATTCAAATGACACGGTTGCATCAACAAATGCGTTTTTATATCAGTTTTGCATTTGTTAACACTATCGGGTAGGTTCAGG
>NW_015558669.1:0-10884 GCF_001515605.1 Sinocyclocheilus anshuiensis | reverse complement strand
TGGACATTTCTCTTTGAAACTGCGGCGAAACGTGCAGTAAAGTACGTAAAAACGGTGTTGCAGAAAAGCACCCAGAGGTACGTATTTTTATGAGACTGGGTTGTTAAAAGAGCAGATCCAGTGTTACATAACAAAAACAGGACCATTTCTTCTGTGATATCAATAAGGTTGTTAAAGGAAGTAAAGATCAACGTTGAAATCTCAATCCAAAATGGTACTATAAAGGAACATCTAAAGAACAAATGAAGCACTGATTAATTTTCAGATCCACAAAGAGAGCATTCTGGGTGAATATCCATAAATTTTACTTGCAGGGGTAAAAATTGTGAAGGATTTTAAGATGGATTTCTTTAACTTTGTTTGGTATTACAAGATTATTATGAACAGACCATATGTTACACAAAGATGAAGGATAAATCCGTTTCCATTAAGTCATTGCTATAGGGGCAATACTGCTTTATAGAGAGTAATGTTCTTCTGATATGAATATTATTGCATTTTTTATCTAACAAGTCAATACCACCTATCATTAATCAAGGAATGTCTTCCTTTAAAGAAGAGTATTGTAAGGATTATTTAATAAGTTGTAGAAGTTTAGGCGAAATGCCATTGATTATTCTCAAAAATTCTCTACGAGTAATATTAATACTACTTTCCTTACTGAATTTTTCATAACTAATCAGAGTCCCATCCGTATTTATACATTTTGAAATAAAAATTATATTCTTTTCTACACATTCTTTATTAAATATCATCCTGTTTTTATACAGGATATATTGATTATTCCATACAATGCATCTGTGAGGTGAAAAATTGTGTTTAAAAGCCAGTTTCCAAGAATCCAGTGCTTGCTTGTGAAAATCTGATAATTGGATTGGTAACTTATTACAGTTAAAATTACAATTTAGCAAAAACTTTAAGCCACCACAACGGTTAAATAATACATTTGGAATGAAAAACCAGGGGACGATTATCTCGTCTCAATAAATAGTATTAATACTATTTGGTTTTGGCAAAAGTGTAATAAGACCTTGTTTCATAGTTTCTATTAATTCACCAGAACTTAAACAATCTTTAAATACAGTGAAAATCACATATCTTAAATCTTTCCAAAAAGTTCTATAAAACTCAAATGGCTAGCCATCAGGGCCAGGACTTTTATTTAAAGGAGTTTTGGATAAAATACAATGTAATTCTTCTAAAGTTATGGGATTTTCACAACTATTAAAACTCTGGGAAGATATTTTAGGTATAAACTGATCAACTCTATTGAAATTTGTTTTGACAGCTCACCATGTGCTCCGTTGTCTGTGTGGCGTTTTCCCCTCCCACTCGTTATCCTTAATTCTCTTTTGTGTTTTCTTTCACACCTGTTGCCATTCATTCCTCATTAGCCCTCCCCTAGTTTAGATCCTCGCGTGCTCAGTCTTTTGTCAGACCGTTGTTGGATGTTGTGCAACGCTTCGCTTGTGACCTTCCTGTCATGTTTGCTTTGCCTTGCAGTGTTATGTCTTTTTAGCCCTGAGTGCTGTTTTTGTTTTTGAACTCTCCTTCTCATCCTGCCAGTCGAGATCTGTTCTACTACCTGCCCTGGCTATCTCTAGCTCTGTTGAGATTCTGAGCCATCGCCCTAGCCCCTCCCTGCATGCTAAACGCTCTCATCGGGGAGCTCAGTGAGTCCTCAACGCTGCGTCACAAAAGACGCTCTGGTCAGTGCAACTTTGATGCTGCGTCACGGATGACGCTAGGATCGGTCCCTGCTGAGAGGCTCTTTCCTGGTCCCGTGGACTTTGATTTGGGACTTCCTCTATTTTTGTGTTATTGTTGACTTTTCCCTATTGCTCAGTGAGAGCGTAATAAACTTTTTCTGTTACCTGCAAACTGAATCTGTATTTTCCCTGACAGAACGGTCTGACCAGTGATGGATTCAGCAGGTGCAGACCAAGTCAGAGTCGCAGTAAGTCAGCAAGGCATTCTTCTGGGACAGCATTCCAGTCAGTTAACTGTCGCTTCAAGGGCGGTTGAGTGCCTGACAGCCCAAGTAGCAGATCTCAATGTCCAAATACAGGAACTCCAGCGGGAGGCTTTGGCCAGCAGATCACTTGCTACATTTGGTCATTTTCCGTCTCATGTGCAGCCTGAACCCCATGCTAATAGTCCGCCGCCATACGAGGGGGATCCCAACTCCTGCCGGGCCTTCCTGTCCCAGTGCTCTCTTGTCTTCGCACTCCAGCCTCGCTGCTATGCTACAGAGGAGTCCCAAGTAGCAATTGTTATTACCCTCCTGAAAGGAAAGGCCCGGGACTAGGCAACGGCTGTGTGGGATGCTCGTGCTCCATTCTGTGCCACATTCAAGGATTTCAGAGCTGAGATGATCAAGCTGTTTGACCGCTCTGCTCAGGGCGATGAGGCAGCCTCACAATTGGCGTGGTCGATTCAGGGCAGACGTTCAGTTACGGATTACTCTATCCAGTTCAGAACTCTGGTGGCCGCCTGTGACTGGAACGAGGCGGCTTCACGTGCAAGGTTTAGGGAGGGGTTGGACGACGACATCCAGGATGAGATCGTTACTCACGAGCTGCCTCATGATTTTGACACCCTTGTGGAGCTGGCACTCCGTGTTGAGGGGCGCCTTCATCATCGACGCCAGCGGTGGAGAGCTCAATCCTCATGGAGGTTGGAGGAGGGTGCCTCCAGTGCTGCTCCCACCTCCTCGTCTCCTTCAACAGACCCAGAGCCCATGCAAGTGGGGCGCCTTCGCCTTACCCCGAAGGAGAAGCAGGATCGGTTGACTCGGGGACTTTGCCTGTACTCGGGGAAGCCAGGCCATCGGGCTATCCAGTGTCCTTTAAAAGCCGGAGCCCATCAGTAATCCAGGGGATCCTGGTGGGCGGTACTCCTTATCGCGACTCTCCCATCTCACGTACCCTGCTCAAAGTCTCTGTTCAGTATAAGGACACCTTCATCCCTGTTCAGCACTGGCTAACTCGGGTGCCGAAGGCAACTTCCTGGATGCCTCTGTTGCTGCATTGTGGGGTATTCCTGCCATTCCACTTCCCTCTCCTATCTCTGTCCGCTCCCTTAATGGTGTCCTCATCTCCTCCATTACCCATTCCACTCCTTCGGTAAGTCTTATTGTCTCTGGCAATCACCGTGAGGTGATTTGAGCTGTACCTCCTAGATTCCCCGGGTGCTCCCGTTGTCCTAGGGCACCCGTGGCTGGTGCAGCACAACCCTCACGTGGATTGGTCTGGCAATTCTGTGTTCTCTTGGAGTCAGTCTTGTCTTGCGTCTTGTTTGGGTGCTGCCTTGTCTCCTGGCTCTGTGTCTTCTGTTTTTCAGGTTGAGGAGGTCGATCTCACCGGGGTCCCGGAGGGGTACCGCGATCTTTGTCGGGTCTTCCGTAAGTCCCGGGCCACATCCTTACCACCTCATCGGCCGTATGACTGTGCCATCAATCTCCTCCCAGGCACTTCTCCGCCCAAGGGTCGTCTGTATTCCCTATATATCCTGAGAGGGAGGCCATGGACAAGTATATTCAGGAATCCTTAAATGCCTCATCCGACCCTCATCCTCACCCGCTGGGGCTGGGTTCTTCGTTAAGAAGGATGGCTCCCTGCGACCCTGAATTGACTACCGGGGCCTTAATGAAATCACTATAAGAAACGGGTATCCTCTGCCTTTGATGTCTTCAGCCTTTGAGTTGCTACAGGGAGCCAGGGTCTTTACCAAGCTAGACCTCTGTAATGCCTACCATTTGATCCGTATACGTGAGGGGGATGAGTGAAAGACCGCATTCAACACCCCAACGGGACACTTTGAATACCGGGTCCTACCCTTCGGGCTCACTAATGCCCCAGCTGTCTTCCAGGCCCTGGTGAACGATGTGTTGAGAGACATGGTGAACAGAGTTGTCTTTGTGTACCTTGATGATGTTCTCATCTTCTCTCCCTCTTTGCAGGCCCACACTCAACATGTCCGTCAGGTGCTACAGCGGCTGCTGGAGAACCAGCTGTACATCAAGGCGGAGAAGTGTGTGTTCCATGCCAAGTCTGTTTCGTTCTTGGGGCATATAATCTCGACGGAGGGGATCAAAGCTGATCCAACTAAGGTAAGGGCCGTGGCTGAGTGGCCAACCCCTGACTCGCGGAAGGCATTGCAGCGGTTCATGGGGTTCACCAACTTCTATAGGCGATTCATCCGGAACTTTAGCCTGGTTGCTGCACCCTTAACGGCACTCACCTCACCTAAGGTACCGTTCAGATGGAATGTACAGGCTCAGGAGGCCTTTGATGTTCTTAAGTCCCGTTTCATCTCTGCTCCTGTTCTTTGTCTCCCAGATCCTGAACTGCAATTCATTGTTGAGGTGGATGCCTCTGATGTCGGGGTAGGCGCGGTCCTGTCCCAGTGGTTCCCCAGAGATGGGAAGGTGCACCCCTGTGCCTTTTCTCACCGTCTGAGCCCTGCTGAGCGGAATTATGACATGGGTAACAGGGAGCTGCTGGCAGTCAGGCTGGCTTTGGGGGAGTGGCGTCACTGGTTGGAGGGAGCAGCGGTTAGGCAGTTTGTGTTGGCTTGCTCAGTTTGCGCTCAGAATAAGATGTCTAACCAGGCTCCTGTTGGTCTGTTACAGCCTTTACCCATTCCCTCTCGTCCATGGTAACATGTGGGCCTTGATTTCGTCACCGGTCTTCCCCCATCGAGAGGTAACCCCGTGATTCTGACGGTGGTGGACTGCTTCTCCAAGGCGGCCCATTTTATCCCCTTACCCAAACTCCCCTCCGCCAAGGAGACCGCACAGGTGGTGGTGGACCACGTCTTCCGGATTCATGGTCTTCCGGTTGATGTGGTCTCCGACAGAGGACCACAATTCGTCTCCCGGTTTTGGAAAGAGTTCTGTAGACCGATCTGTCTTCAGGTTTTCACCCTCAGACCAACGGGCAGGCCGAGCGAGCCAACCAGGATCTCAAGCGAGCTCTCCGCTGCCTAGCATCACAGAGTCCGAGCTCCTGGAGTCAGCAGCTATCGTGGGTTGAATATTCCCACAACTCCCTCCCGGTGACGTCTACGGGTATATCTCCCTTTCAATGTTCTATTGGTTACCAACCGCCTCTTTTCCCTGCGCAGGAACCCGAAGCCGCGGTCCCGTCTGCCTTGGCCTTTGTCCGTAGGTGTCGGTGCACCTGGAGGAGGGCTGAGGAGGCCTTGGCCCGGGCTTCCAGACGGACCAAAATGGCGGCTGACCGTCACCGGACTCCAGCTCCCCAGTATGTCAGAGTGTATGGCTTTCCACCAAGGACCTGCCTCTCCGGGCGCCTTCTCGTAAGCTGGCACCCAGGTTTATTGGGCCATATCGCATCACCAAGGTCCTGAGTCCAGTGGCAGTGCAACTCAAGCTTCCTCCCACTCTTGGTTGGGTTCACCCTGTCTTTCATGTGTCCAGGGTCAAGCCTGTGTTTAGGTCCCCCCTTAATCCTGTTGTTTCTTCCCCTCATCCCCCCCCCCCCTCCGTCTAGTGGATGGTACTCCAGTTTACGCTGAGAAAGCTTTTGGACGTTAGACGCCGTGGTCGGGGTTTTCAGTATCTGGTGGACTGGGAGGGCTACGGTCCTGAGGAGTTGGATTCCGGCTCGGGATATTCTGGACCAGACTCTGTGGACTTCCATGGGTTTTGTTTTGACAGCTCACCATGTGCTCCGTTGTCTGTGTGGCGTTTTCCCCTCCCACTCGTTATCCTTAATTCTCTTTTGTGTTTTCTGTCACACCTGTTGCCATTCATTCCTCATTAGCCCTCCCCTATTTTAGATCCTCGCGTGCTCTGTCTTTTGTCAGACCGTTTGTTGGATGTTGTGCAACGCTTCGCTTGTGACCTTCCTGTCATGTTTGCTTTGCCTTGCAGTGTTATGTCTTTTTAGCCCTGAGTGCTGTTTTTGTTTTTGAACTCTCCTTCTCATCCTGCCAGTCGAGATCTGTTCTACTACCTGCCCTGGCTATCTCTAGCTCTGAGATTCTGAGCCATCACCCTAGCCCCTCCCTGCATGCTAAATATCGCTGCGTCACGAACGATGCTCTGGTCAGTGCAACTTTGACGCTGCGTCACGGATGACGCTAGGATCAGTCCCTGCTGAGAGGTTCTTTCCTGGTCCCGTGGACTTTGATTTGGGACTTCCCCTTTCTGTTGACTTTTTTTCCCTATTGCTCAGTGAGAGCGTAATAAACTTTTTCTGTTACATGCAAACTGAATCTGTATTTTCCCTGACATTATTAATTCCTCTTCGTTAAGCAGTGGTTTTGAGAAAGTCATTCATTTTGCTTAATGTATTATGAATTTGTACTGTCTTTAGCCTGTTCTTTTCCATATTTAATTGAATAGCTTCTGCACTCGTTTTTTAATAGTTCCCATTTTAAGGATGTAGATGTCATTTTTGTATTTTTTAATATCTTGTATTGCCACAATATACGGGTCTTGAGCCAAAAAAGAACAATTCAGTTTCCAATATCCTGAATTTCTATTATTTGTCGTCTTAGCATTTGAAAGGAGCAAAGAGGTTCCAGCATGGTCTGTTAAAGGAGCCGGAGAGACTTCACAAGAGTAGATGAATGGAGATAAAAATTCTGAACTCAACCAGAGATCTATTCGAGACTTTTTAGACATCGGGTTTGAACCAGGTGAATTAATCAATTGAAGAAGGGTGACGAAACCTAAAAGAATCCATGAGTGATAAATTATTGCAAAAATCAGTAATGACAGGGTTAATAATATGACCAATGTTCCTTGAGGGAAACCTGTCATTATTATTATTATTATTATTATTATTAGGAGCCTCATTGAAATCACCACCCGTAATCAAAAAAGCTGATGGGAATTTACCTTTTAATTGTGAGATCTTATATGATAGTTCTTGCAAAAGGGCATTATTTGCAGCAGAATTATTGTAACCATACACATTTCCTAGAATAAACAAAATCATCAAACTCTATGACGGTTACAATCCATCTACCCTCAACAGAAAAATGAGATTCCAGGATATTCCCTTTAAAATTTCTTTCAAAAAGAATGGCTACACCACCAGAGTGATTAGTACAACGATTGAAAAGGACTTTGCCCCCCCACTGATTTTGCCAAAATCTTTCTGTGTTACTTGAGTATGTTTCTTGAAAGTAAATGTTCTTTTTTTTTAAAGAATGACAAAATAAAAATAAAGCTTTTCTCTTAGTAATATCTCGAATCCCTCGAACATTAATTGAAAAAAATGACAATGAAAACATTATAACTGCTTATCAAATTAATAGAATGGTTTGTTAAACAAGTGCAAACTCTTAACAAAAACGGTACTCATCGATGGTGATGTCTATGGTGCTTAAATATAGTCTACCAATAGCCTATTAACTTTCCCCCGTTCTCTTTTATTTTCTAACCCCTTAATTTTAGTGGACAACCCACTAATTACAACTAAAGTGAACAAAATGAAAAATTAATAACTCTGCTTCAACATTCACAAAACAAAAATCATATGTCTTTTAGTAAACTTTACAGAAGAGCGATTTCACAAGAAGAGGTTAGTTATCACCTTAGTTCAAGTCATCTACTGAAATTCTTTTACCCTCTATGATGGCAAAGGGCCCTTTGAATCCAGCGATCTTCTTTTGCCGTCTGGCATTCTCCACCAGAGGCCATAGCTTGGCTCTTGCATCTTTGACATATTGTGTAAGATCCTCAGTGATTTTAATGTTCTTTTGTTTGAGAACCTCTGAATTTTTGGCGTCGATCCAAATGCAGTCTCGTGTCGTGCGCGCCAAGAATTGCACGATGATACGGCGAGGTTGTGAGGAACCGAAACCATTTTTTGATCTGGGACCCAAGCGGTGAGCAACATCCACCGAGTTTTGCAGAGTATCGGCAATAGTAGGAGAGATGCGTGATAGAAGATCAATTACCGTCATCTTGACATTCTCTTGGTCCTGTTCCGGGATTCCTGACATTTTCAAATTCCAGCGTCTTTGATAGGATTCAAGTTCATTCACCCTGTTTCGCAGCATCTTATTCTCCGCAGTTATCGCTGATATTTTCTCCTCTGCCATGTCCAATCTGCCGTTTATCCCACTCACTTGATCTTTGATTTCTTTCACAGTGCTCTCAACAGACACCAATTTCTCTAGAGATGACTGTTGTGTTTCTCCAATTTTGTTGATTGCATCTAGAAGGGTGTTGTTAGAGATTGTTTCGGGTATTTCCACTCTTATCGCTTTTTTTGCTGGACTGTTCTGACTGTTTTCCAGGCTCGACGGTGGGATGTTTAACATAGTCGTGGATCCGTTTAATCCTTTCCCCCTCAGTTTCCATTGGCGTGGGTTTCTGTAGCTTCTCCCTCGAATTTCCGACACTTGCCTTCATCTTTCTTTCCAAGAAATTAGCTCATCTACGATCACGTTCAGTTCGACTAAACTTCCAGTTCTCACCAATATAGTCACAAAATCACTTGGGAAGTAGATACTTATCTTTTTTTTTAATCCAATTTAGCAAAACATTTATTAGAAAGTCTTTCAGCACCTACGAATTAAATTTTGAGTAACCGAGTGCTAAAATTTTACACAAAAGTAAACGACGACACTCACAACATGACTTTCCTCGGCGCCATCTTGGACCGCCTCAGATAATGTACTATTTTTACCTGCCTAGACTTAGTAGATTTTTAAAAATGTATCCTGCATCTGGATTTAGAAGATTTTTGTAAATGTAATGCTGTCCTTTCCTCACTAGTTCTTCATTTCAATTATTTATTTCAACTGTATATTTCCTGCAATGCATTATAACATGTTAAACTAACTCATTAACTCCACATCCCTCACAGACCTGTTGGATGCTTACCTTATTAAGCACGTTCAAACCTTTATCCAGAGATGAAAATGTATTTAAAATAATTTTTCCTCTGTGGAAAATTTTAAATACAAATACAAAATACTGTGTGGAGAAATGTATTTAAATACAAATACAGTATTTTGTATTTTGAAAATACACAGCATACATGTGAAATTGGCCATTCAGTGCAGGTATCCCTATAAGCTGAAATCTATCTGGACCAAACAAACACACATTTTGATGTGTACAACTGCTTAGAAACTTTTGTTTTCATTTTACATACCTCTTAGTTTATACCTCTTAGTCAAAGTTTATTTTGTTGTATATAAAGTTTATTCAAATTAGAAAGTTTATCTAAAATTTATTTATTTTATTTTTTTTTAGAATATTTAAATAGCATTTAACACTATTTGCTCAAAGGTTTTTTGTTTTAGTTTTTTTTACGAACAATAAAACCAAAACCGTAAGATTTTTTTTTTTGTGGTGAACCATTCATCAGTGTCTTTACAAATTAAATTGTTGATGACAGACAGTGATTAAAAATGTTTTTTTTATTGGTCTTATGAAGTATTCTAATTTGTTGAGATAGTGAATTGGTGGGTTTTTGTTAAATGTGAGCCAAAATCATCACAATTAAAAGAACCAAAGACTTAAACTACTTCAGTCTGTGTGCATTGAATTTATTTAATACACGAGTTTCACAATTTGAGTTGAATTACTGAAATAAATGAACTTTTCCACGACATTCTAATTTATTGAGATGCACCTGTACATTTGCATAGACGGGTGAACACAATCACCTGGTTTTGTAAATGTGACAAATTTTTCATTAAGCACTGTGTAACGATCAGTCTACTGAAGGCGAGTTGAAGATGAACCCAAGTGCAGCTTTATTTACAAAGTGATCCAGAATCCAAACAATAAACAGACTTGACATGGCTTGACTTGACTTGAACAGACTAGACTAGACTTGACTTAAACACTAACCGACAGCAGGACAAATACATTCAATAAGTAAAGCAGTGTTCCAAGTTTGCACTTGTCTAAAATTTAAAATGCTTACATTTACAAAATGAGCCTGGAATATCAGAAATAATGAATAAAGTAATGGTCCATGTTAAATACAAATATTAATTAAAATAAGTTTGCTTTTGCTTCTGCTTGTCCACTCGCCTTTTGAGGACTGACCACAGGTTCTCTATGGGATTGAGATCCGGGGAGTTGCCTGGCCACGGATCCAAAATTTCAATGTAATGATCTTCGAGCCACTTCTTTATCACTCTTGCTTTGTGACATGGTGCTCCATCGTGCTTAAAAATGCACGGATCATCACCAAATTGCTCATGGATCGTTGGAAGAAGTCGCTCTTGCAGGCATTCTTTATTCACGGCAGTGTTTTTGGGCAGAATTATGAGAGCCTGAGATGAATTAATGATTTCAGGATGCTTCACTGTTGGCACAACACAGGACTCATGGTAGCGTTCACCTTTTCTTTTCCGAACAATCGATTTTCCAATTGTCCCAAACAGTCGGAATGGAGCTTCATCAGTGAAAATAACTTTGCACCAGTCTTCTGCTGTCCAATCCTTGTACATCCTGCAGAATTTCAGTCTGTCCTTGACGTTTTTCTTGGAGTGAAGTGGCTTCTTTGCTGCCCTTCTTGACACCAGGCCGTTGTCCAAAAGTCTTCGCCTCACTGTGCGTGCAGATGCTCTCACACCAACCTGCTGCCATTCCTGAGCAAGCTCTGCACTGCTGGTGACATGATTCCAGAGCTGACTCCTCAGGAGGAGATGGTGTTGGTGCTTGCTGGACACTCTGGGACGTCCTGAAGACTTCTTCACTGCAGTCGAACCTCTCTCCTTGAAGTTCTTGATGATCCGGTAAATGGTTCTTTCAGGGAGAAGGGTCTGGCTGCAGCCTCGCACTTGCACTCTCAGACATGCATTCTCAGACTTGCATTCTCAGACACTTCACAATTAGCGACGTCACTTGCAGGCTTTATTTTTTATTTTGTTCTATTT
>NW_015558668.1:697-946 GCF_001515605.1 Sinocyclocheilus anshuiensis | reverse complement strand
TATGACCCCTTTAAGTTCGGCCATCCTACACACACGTGACTGACCTCTCGCTCGCAAACAGGAGGAGGAGGGTCGTGTTACTCTCTTCACTGCACTCAACCTGAGGGATTCCTACACGTTCAGTCTTTGAGGAGACATGAAAAACAGCGCACATCACAGGAACGGTACAACGGAAAATATTAGTGGTTTTGAAACCTTGGTATACCTTGAAACCGGTAATCGGCCCATGCCTAGTGTAAACGCTGCCAT
>NW_015558668.1:0-159 GCF_001515605.1 Sinocyclocheilus anshuiensis | reverse complement strand
CACAAAGATTTGTTTTTATTGTGAATGTACACAAATAAAGGCAAACCTTTTACAATTCCAATTATCTTTATGACTATAAGGAGTAGTTGCTTCCACTGTTAGAAAGAAAAAACTCCGCATGCACGCACACAGTTAAGCTTTGCTACCTTGACAATGCAG
>NW_015558667.1:40963-43028 GCF_001515605.1 Sinocyclocheilus anshuiensis | reverse complement strand
ACACACACACACACACACACACACACACACACACACACGTCCGGTGAGAATAATGCCTTTTTTGCATAAGGTGCATAAGCTCAGATCAATGAGCAGTGTTGCCAGATTGGGTGGTTTTGAATTTGATTGTGCAGGTAAAAATTGGCTTGGGCGGGTGGGCAAAATTTGGGCTGGTTTGGGGTCAGTTTGGCGGGTTTCAAACATATAAATTGCATAGGCTAATTGTTTAACAAAACAAGCCCAAGTATGTATTCTGCATCCAATCAGTCATCATAACGTTACTACACACACACACACACACTGCAGAGGCACTGGTGCTGATGTAAACGTCGACAGCCGCACTTATCACGAGGGCTCAGTAGACAGACGTTATGATTCATGAGTGACAAGTTTTTAGCGTGATATGTTATAACGTATCTGATTTTGAATGCAAAGTTCTGTATTATGTTCTACAATATGAACTTAACAAGAGGCTTTCAGTTCTGTGTAAAATTATAGAGCGACACAAAGGTAAGCACATTATTGTTGTTATTTTTTATTTTTTTTAATTGTCAGATTATAATTCCGTATGTAGCCTATCAATGAATGACAGTTTTGACTGTCATGGTGTGTGCATGAACGAGTGTGAAATACCTGCAACGTTGCTTTTTCCTATCACTTATATTGGGCACTTTTTGCATTTAAATTGGATTATTCTGACTGCTGACATTGAAAACCATGCATGTGTTGTTTCGAGGGTATCGGTTAATTTCATGATTGCCGTTTTGACAGTGTCTGCTTGCATATTTTATTCATGTTCGGTAGCCTAATTCTCTTTAACGTAGGCTATTCGCCCCGATTTGATCCGTTTACCTGCGAAATGTACCTTATTTATAATTTATATAATTTTGTCGTCAATATTTTGTTTTAAGGAGTTAAAATTGCCCTTATCAACCATGATTTACATATTCTATAACATTATTTTGACAGTTAAAGTTTTGGGCGGGTTTTTGTGAGCTTTTGGGCTGGAAATCATCCATCCAATCTGGCAACACTGCCGGTGAGAGAGAACAAAGCCAATAGTTGAGGAAGTCCAGTAAGTAAGGCTGTCAATGCTAATTTCTTCACTTAAACATCGGATGAAGTGATTAGTTTCTCTTTAATACAGACGATGCCAATGTATTTTTCGAAAAATCCGCTATGTTAGCAATAATAACGTTACCTGCTTGAGGGAAATGGTTGCCAGGTTTTCATAACAAAACCCGCCCAATTGACCATATGCACGGAACGCTATTTAGAACTTCCGGATAAAGATAAGCCAGCTCATAATCTTCCGGTGAAGCTCATTTTATATATGTGCTAGAGACTCTCACAGAAACCTCTCCTGCCTCATTCTTATCAGAAACTGAGAAACAAAATAATTGCAAAACCATAAATAATGATAGCAGAATTAACATACTGTTTTATGTTATTAAAGAACATATACATTTATATGCAGAGTCTGGTAATCCCAGAAAAGTATGCTCAGACACGTAACTGTACATTTAAATGCTGACAAACAAACACTATCATAACTGTTTAGGCAGTTAGTCTAATCTCTTAAATGACATCGTAATGGTATTCTCGATAATCAATATCCTACCTTCATAGCCATGAATACATTTTTAAAATCTTTTAAAATTTTAAAGCCTTTATTATTTCTCATCAGTAAAATTCACTTTATTAAAGGTTCACTTTTCATTCATTTTTTAGGCTTCTCCTTATTTTAATATCTTAGACATTCATCAATTAGTGATGAAAAAAATTGCCACGCTGGTGGAAACAACACGAGACTGTGCTGCCGCGACTGTCAAGAGCGGCTCGACGGTGTTTAGTGTCCCGCCGCAGCAGCAGCAGCGAGCGTGCCGTCAGCGCAGCTGAAGAGTTCTGCGTTCAAATGCACGCAATAGGCTTAAGCTTGCCACAAAGCACCGGCAAAAGTTTAGTTAAGAAGTAATTTAAAGCTTTCTATAGATATATTTATCATGTCTGTGAGGCGTGTATTCACTGAGTTTCGGTTCATTTTTGTGAAGCGCTCCTTTTCAAG
>NW_015558667.1:37245-39130 GCF_001515605.1 Sinocyclocheilus anshuiensis | reverse complement strand
TAACTGTTTAGGCAGTTAGTCTAATCTCTTAAATGACATCGTAATGGTATTCTCGATAATCAATATCCTACCTTCATAGCCATGAATACATTTTTAAAATCTTTTAAAATTTTAAAGCCTTTATTATTTCTCATCAGTAAAATTCACTTTATTAAAGGTTCACTTTTCATTCATTTTTTAGGCTTCTCCTTATTTTAATATCTTAGACATTCATCAATTAGTGATGAAAAAAATTGCCACGCTGGTGGAAACAACACGAGACTGTGCTGCCGCGACTGTCAAGAGCGGCTCGACGGTGTTTAGTGTCCCGCAGCAGCAGCAGCAGCGAGCGTGCCGTCAGCGCAGCTGAAGAGTTCTGCGTTCAAATGCACGCAATAGGCTTAAGCTTGCCACAAAGCACCGGCAAAAGTTTAGTTAAGAAGTAATTTAAAGCTTTCTATAGATATATTTATCATGTCTGTGAGGCGTGTATTCACTGAGTTTCGGTTCATTTTTGTGAAGCGCTCCTTTTCAAGTATAGCAGTATAAAAGCACAACGTTTTGTTGATATTGTGAGTGCACACAAAAAAGTAGACACTTTGCAGTTCCGAATCATGTATTACTCATTATGAGCAAATATGACGCATAGGCTATTTAAAGTTGTTTCCACTGAAAAAAATGCAAGTGATCTCGCTGGCTACTTCATGTCCTTCAAAGCGTGCTTTAGCTTCCACTCTCTGCACAAACTATTGGATATGCATCTAACAGCGCACATTTATCTAGGTTTAACGTCTAAACATTGTTATATGCTTGAACTGTTTTATATCTACAGATTTTATTTTAGTCAAGTCGTGATGATTTGAGAAGGCTAAATTGATCAACATTTATCTAGGTTTAACGTTTAAACATTGTTATTTGAACTGTTTTATATCTATAGATTTTATTTTAGGCAAGTCGTGATGATTTGAGAAGGCTAAACTGATCAAACATGCTATGGTATATGAAACAGGCTATGATCAGCTCACTGTCTGCCGCTGGCCGCTTGGTCGTTACTTTAAAAAACAAAAACTTATTTAACGAACAAAAAAATGCTCCAAAGGTTTTCCTTAATTAACTTAATAAAAAATGAAACGAAATATAGCCTAATCACTTTGCCCTTGCGCTCATTGGCTGCAGCTGCCATTTCAACTCCCTGATTTTTTTCATGTCTTGCTTTTTGATTTATAATAAAAAAAATATTACAACGAATTTTAGTACTTTATCGCACTGAATATAGTGCAAGAAGTCACAAAGTCACTTGTCATTTAAAAAAATAAATAAATAAGGCCAGACAACAACCTATAATGCTGAATTATTTAAATACCTACATAGTTAAATACAAATTAAATAAGTATAAGAATTAAATAGTGCATTCAATATTTTGAAATGTTTAAATTTAATAATTTAACTACATCGTTTAAGTTTTATCCAACACAGACTTGTTGCTGCTGTAGTTTTGTTAGTCTGAATTTAGTCTCAATCACTTAATGCACAGCTCTATTTTGATGTCGGCTGGTCAGGTGATTCATTCCGTTGCCACTGTCAATCATAGCAATGACTCGCGGCATGATTTAACTGATTCACTCGCGTAAATTTTACACTCACATTTGTCATTCCTGAAATGGTATACAGTACATGGACGTTTGGTCCTCTTAGACAAACAAAACTTTTCTCCAAATTGTGAATGGATTATGTAGAGAAACCGAGCAAAGGGCGCTCCCTTAAGGCACAGTACAGTTAACCGGAAATGACTGAGCTGGCTTATCTAAAACCAGAAAGTAATCGTGCATATGGTCAATTAGGCGGGTTTTGTTGTGAAAACCTGGCAACCCTGGTCACGCTTATTGACAGTGTAAGATGATTTACG
>NW_015558667.1:34271-34617 GCF_001515605.1 Sinocyclocheilus anshuiensis | reverse complement strand
GATCGAGACAGCAGAAAGCCACCCTGTTTGTTTTCTTTATTTTACAAAAGCACAGCGTTTTGTTGATATTGTGAGTGAACACAAATAATAGTAGACCCTTTGCAGTCCCGAATAATGTATACTCTTACATTTATGAGGAAAAATGACGGCGTATTTTATTTTTTATTAAGAAAAAAATTTTTTATTGATCGCGCTGGGGCCTCCATGTCCTTCAAAGCTTTCTTCAGCTTCCACTCTTCGCACAAACTATTTCTAACAGCGCACATTGTTTAACATTTAACATTTAAACATTGTTATTTGAACTGTTTTATATCTATAGATTTTATTTTAGGCAAGGATTTGAGAA
>NW_015558667.1:30356-34112 GCF_001515605.1 Sinocyclocheilus anshuiensis | reverse complement strand
GCTCATTGGCTGCAGCTGCCATTTCAACTCCCTGTTTTTTTTTCATGTCTTGCTTTTTTATTTATAATAAAATAAATATTACAACAAATTTTAGTACTTTATCACACTGAATATAAAGTGCAAGAAGTCACAAAGTCACTTGTCATTTAAAAAAATAAATAAATAAGGCCAGACAACAGATGATGCTGAATTATTTAAATACCTACATAGTTAAATACAAATTAAATAAGTATAAGAATTAAATAGTGCATTCAATATTTTGAAATGTTTAAATTTAATAATTTAACTACATATTTTAAGTTTTATCCAACAAAGACTTGTTGCTGCTGTAGTTTTGTTAGTCTGAATTTAGTCTCAATCACTTAATGCACAGCTCTATTTTGATGTCGGCTGGTCAGGTGATTCATTCCGTTGCCACTGTCAATCATAGCAATGACTCGCGGCATGATTTAACTGATTCACTCGCGTAAATTTAACATTCGTGTTTGTCATTCCTGAAGCGGTATATGTTTACATTTGGTTCTCTTAGACAAACAAAACTTTTCTCCAAATTGTGAATGGATTATGTAGAGAAACCGAGCAAAGGGCGCTCCCTTAAGGCACAGTACAGTTAACCGGAAATGACTGAGCTGGCTTATCTAAAACCAGGAAGTAATCGTGCATATGGTCAATTGCTACACAAAACTAACCGTGTTTCGAGGGGTCCCCCGGTAAAAATAGCGTTCTGGGGGCTAAAATACACGTTATTGGGGTCGCTTCAACCCGCGAACATGAAAAACAACCCGCAGCAACAGTGATAAAGTAGCCCAATTCCACGGGAAAACCGCAGACTTCGCAACACTGTGACGGATACAACGGACACGAGCGCTGTCATGGCGCGACCACAACAGCTTGGAGTTGTCTAATTTGGCACGGTCTCCCTGCTGCACTAATAGTAGTAAGCCATTCCTCTGTGTATACATCATAGGCGCGGGAAGTGGGGGTGCTGCAGCATATTTTTTTCCCCATTTTTTTTTTCTGTGGGCAACTGTTTAACTGTTGGGAATTAAAAAAAATCATTGGCAAAGGCTATTACACTAACTCCATCCACCAACGTGTGATTGGGCTAGCCAAGATTACAAAAGAAGGTCACCAGTGGAGCAGTTGGTAAAACGCATGTTATCCACCTTTTGACGCGATCGACCAGGGTTCGAATCTGCCTTTTGGCGAACTTTTTTTCTCACTTTTCAAATTTCAAATCACATCAGAAAAGCATTTATTTTTTAATAAAAATGAAGGAAATAATCTTTTTGATTATTCATATATTTAACATTTATTTAATATTTAACAAGATTATTCAATCTTGTTGAAAAAGTATCGGGTAGGGTTAGGGTAGGTGTAGGGAGGGCTTTTGTCCCAATAAGGTGGCATCCATTTACTAATTTGAATTAAAATTTAGACCCAATAAGTTATTATTGCATGCTGTTTTATAATGTATTACAATGCTGAGGTGCAGATAATTGCCACTATTGGCAATAAGTAATTAGCAGAATATCCTGCTATTTTAATATAGTATAAATAGCTATTTGCACTTAGTGTAAATAGCATATCACAAAACAAATACTGCTATTTTCACTTAGTGTAAATAGCATATATCGCTAAGAAAATATGCTAATTTTATGTTTATTGTCCCCCCCCCACTGTTAGACAAAATTTACACCCGTTTGGAAGTTATTCAGAGGCATTTGCCAGGGCATATCATGCAGTGCAGAAAATGTGAACTCCATGGCAGAAAGTGTTGAAACGTTGATGTTTTCCATAGTTAAACGAAAATTTCATCAAAACATTTCATCATTCAAACCTGTATGCATTTCTTTCTTTTGCATAACACAAAAGAAGATATTTTAAAGATTGTTGGGAACCAGACAAGATTGGAAACCATTCACTTCTAGTGTGGGAAAAAAAAAACTGACACATTTCTTTAAATAAATCTGTGGAACATTAAAAAAGAAGAAAGATGTGTACATGTTTACTCAAGAAATGTCACCTGACACTCAGGAAGAAGTGACAAGCCAGACACTTTGCAAATAAAATATTCTGCAGTAGACATTTTTATGTGGAAAATAATGTGTTTTTTGAACCTTAAACCGCATAAACACATTTCATTACACCAAATACACAAAATAATGTTCTTTTTAGCAACATCACATGACCCCTTTAATGCATTTGTAACTGCAGGTTAAATGCATTCATGTCCTGCATTAAACGGTGTGTAAATGCATCTAAATGCCACTTCTAATGCAGCTTCTGTGTTTTTTCTACATTGCAAAGATTAATTTTGTCGATACTGATTTCATTTGCTTGGTAACAGCCCAAGTGACTCATTATTCTAATTGACTGATTCAATTTAAGAATTTGACTGAAAAGATGATGCACACTTTTAGAAAAAAATGGCTTTATGAAGGTAAAAATCAATTTAACCTTATTGGAAAAGATTAATTTCTATCACTGCTGTGAACTAATCACCACAGAGAATATGCAGAATATAAAAAACCTTTAGGAGTCAGCTGTCCACGGTAGTCCTTAAAATACCAGCACAATAACACTCTCTGCAAAATATCGTCATCGATAAAATCCCAGAAAATATTGAGATATATTTTTGTCAACATCGCACACCCCTAATATATTTAATGTTTTGTTTAGAAAAATGTTTAAATAAATATGAGAAGTGCCCTTTTTTCTACTTGAGCCCCTGCCCCTAAAAATGTCTGTGCAGGTCCCTGGCCATGCTAATATTCAGTACAACAGCACTCAGGAGTGTGACTTTCCTTGAATAAACAAAGCCAATACAGCTGAAACGTTGTGACATGATGTGTAAAGCCTAATGGTGTGAAATAAATTATAAATACAAGACTAACCCGTATAAATACAAGACTAACCCGAAGTGTTTCTGCATCCAAGGGCAAAATCATGACCTACATTTTATTTAAAGGAAAACCAGAGCCAAACTAGCCATGCAGCTAACACACCTTCTCTTTATATAAGACACAGCTAAAGCTAACCAGCTAGTAGGAAGGTGTTGTATGCAAAACGACTTAACGTTACTGCTCAAAGATAAATGGCAGCGGGTGAGAATTATGAAAACATTTGCATAATCACAAAATCACAGTCTTAACTATTCCTACAGCCAGGCGCGGTCTGATAGGAGTGATCGAGCCTTACAAAGCGACGCAAACCCCACCACGATGTTTCAAAGCACTAACAAGCCGAGAAGGAGACAGGGAAGCCGCGCAGACCCAAAACAGCACCGTTTGACTCGCATTTCCAGGAAATGCTTTGTTTCCTACCTCCGGTTCCGTCCGAGTTTTCGTTTAAACTGCCTGAAGAATCATGATGACTGCCCACACAGCCACCCATGGATGTTTTCATGCGCCTCTTCCCCCGCGGACCCGCTCTTTTTCGGTTCCCCCCCGTCTTTTCTATGCTGGGATATAGATTGACAGGGCGCGGGCATCAGCTGGAGAGAGGCGGAGTGGGCATATGCACATACGGCTGTGACTCAAACCCTATAGACCAATTACCGGTTTGTAAACATTCAGGATGCGCGCGCATCATGGTTGCAGAAAACCCGGGAGAGATAGCCTTTACAGCTATAGAATTTCACGGATACGGTACAAAATAGTTAGGTTTAAAAATATTATAAATTATATTGATTAGATGTCATTTTCAAAATGTTCTACGCATATTACAAGAGCTTGTCAGCCAGCGATAAGCACT
>NW_015558667.1:23599-30132 GCF_001515605.1 Sinocyclocheilus anshuiensis | reverse complement strand
AAAGTAGCGTAATCATAGCAGTTTTCATCCATAGTATGTCCATTTAAACGTCTGCGTTTAGCTTCAAATGAAGACAGTATTCTATAAAAATTATTTGCATTCCGATCTTGACATCAAAAGGCACAAAAATATATTTTTTCTTTTATTCCATGGATTTTACCCATTTACCTCCACTTGTTCCCAGTGTTTTTCTGCAACCACTATGCGCGCGCAGCTGCAAGTGACGTAACTGTGACGTCTACTCGTAATTGGTCTATAGCTGCCTGTTCACAACGCAATCGGAACGCGCATTTATGAGGTTTCAAAATGCTTTTCTAGGTAGGCAGCTTACTATGTTTTGAGACGCGGCCAAGCTCGTCTCTAGTACACACATGGCAAAGGATTTAAATATGATGGACAAATATAGAATGCAGTGCCTTTAGAAAGGCTATATATTTTTTAAATGTCAAAAAGTGATGGAGTCTATTGGCTGTAGGACACATTAGAAAGGTATTGGCTAGTAGGACACACTGGAAAGAATATTAGTTTCGTACGTGTAGTTTTTACACGTTATAGTGTTTTAACATGAAATGCCGCTTTTAATATGGTGTTTCAAGTACCGATCAAATAAATTGATTTGTTGAACATTTTTGATTGCCACATTATTTCCATCTGCTTCCATTTGTGCTATTTTATAGTTCTGGTGATTTTTTGTTATTAAAATATGGAAAGGAAAAATAAGTGTAGGCAGGCATTTTTTACAACAACCCGATAGAACATGTGATTTGAAATGAATTAATGAGGCTCCAGTAATATTTTGTTAAAGATTATTTGATCATTTGAATTTGATATTAATGATAATAAGAAAATGCATGGATATATGCTAAATAAATAAATAAACAGTTTTAGTCCTATGGTTCTTGTGCTCTACAGTTTAGAATTGCTGTAGCGCACCCTAGTGAACAAAAGTGGGCACTGCAACCCATTGTCAGAGGACCTGCGAGAGGGTGCTCGCTGCAGAGCCAAATGGGAGGGGCTAGACCTCTAGCTCCCCCTCGCTGGATCTAGTGGGCGGGGCTTGAGACATCATTGGTCCAGATGCACCGCCGCGCACGCAGGTAGAGTCCGTTCGAACTGATGTACAACCTGTATCGCACGGTAAGAAAACTGTACTTTAAAGATCAACTGAACTTTGAGATGTATATCAAATCTAAATCTTACATTTATCGCGGTCTCGACATGACTATTAATGTTATTGTTATGTTTTGACCCCCTGAAACATTAATCGGTAACGTTAGTTTTTTCGCGTAACTATCGATAGCTAATAAGTGCTAGCATTTTCCCATCCCCCTTGCTACATTTGAGCACGTGTAGTGTTTTTATTTACTCATAGTTTTTATTTTATTTAATTTCAGTATTTGTTTAACCTGCACAGATGCATCAGACAATACGTTTGCGAGGACAGGATCCCCTGCTGTCTATCCAGAGATGCACAGTGTGCTGCCAAAAATACCACTGTGCCTACTGTAAATCGGTGTATAACCATTTACATGAGCTCCGAAATCATGTAGCTAATCACATGCGAAATGCAGTTCAAGAAGAAGGTATGTTTGTGTGTGTGTCTGTGTGTGAATTATTTTAATTATAGTACTGTGGGTGTGAGAATGCTTGTTGAATTTTAATGTTTTTGCATGTCATAGTCATTTCTTCCTAGCATTTTAAACTAAAAATATATTGTTCATTTAATATGTTCTTGTGTTGTGAAACCTTTAGGAAGTCTGAATTTAACATACTTCACTTAAGTTTTTTGTTGTTGTTGTTATAGTTTTTCTGCATTACATTACTTCCATTGCCTGCTAAGTCTAGTAATTTACATAATCATATAGCATACGCTTTTATCCAAAGCAACTTCAAAAGTGAGGAAACTATTCTAATAAGGAGAAAATAATATGACAAGTTTACATAGATACAACGTTTTAAAAAGGTGTTAGAAACACACATATATCGTGTGAGTAATGTTCTTATCAAGTATTTACGTAATACAGTGGGATATGGATATGGGATATTCACAGAAACGATACTGACCATGATGAAAAAATCAATCATAATCATGACAAATATTAGAGTAAAATAAGCCAATATTATCTTTGCCAGCATCTTGCGCATCAAAACAAGCATTTACTTCCATTACGGTTGAACTGGCAATAACATTAACAGCCACATGGTGGCGCTTGATAGCGCTTCAAGCCCCGCCCACTAGATCCAGCGAGGAGGAGCTAGAGGTCTAGCCCCTCCCATTTGGCGCTGCAGCGAGCACCATTTGTCCTCTGCCACAGATAGATTTGCAAGCAAACCGCCACTATAATCTGGCAAACTGTTTACCAATCACGTTTCGCAATCGGCAAAGCAAACTGTGGTACACGCCACTACCAGTGCGCAATGGGTAACTCGCAAAGCACAATGTTCCTTCCTGTTTTCCCAGCACTATACCATAGAACAGGGATCCTCAAATCTGGCCCACGAGATCCACTGTCCTGCAGAGTTTAGCTCTACCTAATCAAACACACCTGAACAAGCTAATCAATGTC
Organism: Sinocyclocheilus anshuiensis; assembly: GCF_001515605.1. Taxonomy (NCBI): domain Eukaryota; kingdom Metazoa; phylum Chordata; class Actinopteri; order Cypriniformes; family Cyprinidae; genus Sinocyclocheilus; species Sinocyclocheilus anshuiensis. The sequence continues at coordinate 27,565 of NW_015558667.1, read as the reverse complement.
TTCAGGATCATTAGAAAATCACAGGTAGGTGAGTTTGATCAGGGTTGGAGCTAAACTCTGCAGCGCATTGGCCCTCCAGGGCAGGATTTGAGGAACCCTGCCATAGAAAGTATGAGGTTTGAGAAGTAGAAGGCGGGGCAACAGTTAAAGTTCAAAGTTAAAGTTCATGCAAACAGATAATAATTGACAAGTTTTAGTCAAATATTTATGGCTTATAGCAAAATCCAGTGTTAAAGTAGAGCGCAAACAATTATATTTGGAACATTAGAATATTGTATCCAATATGCACGATCCGCGTATTCATTCCGGGGATTTTTTTAGGGATCATATGCATATTCTTGTACAATAAGTGAAGTGACATGTGAAATGACATGTGGCCAAGTATGGTGACCCATACTCGGAATTAGTGCTCTGCATTTACCCATCCAAAGTGCACACACACAGCAGTGAACACACACAAACCGTGAACACACATCCGGAGCAGTGGGCAGCCATTTATGCTGCGGTGCCCGGGGAGCAGTTGGGGGATTCACTCCCCCCACCTACAATCCCTGCCGGCACAAGACTCGAACCCACAACTTTTGGGTTATGAGTCCAACTCTCTAACCATTAGGCCACGACTTCCCGCATCCTCTCTCGTTGCATCCATTTGGGTCGATCAAACGTGATCTTAGCCAAAAGGCCGAGAAGCCGAGAAGCGAATAAAGAGTACAATATACAATAAAGCACGATATAAGAAAAATCAGAGATGGTTTAAATGTCCTTTGAAATAACACTGAGCAATTGTATTGGTATGGTGGTAATTTTAAGTAGATCATCAATTATTACATACATTTACATTTAGTCATTTAGCAGACGCTTTTATGCAAAGCGACTTACAAATGAGGGCAACAGAAGCAATCAAAACCAACAAAAGACCAATAAAATGCAAATGCTATGACAAGTCTCGATTAGCCCAACACAGTACACGTAGCACGTAGTTTTTTTATTTTATTTTTGTTTGTTTTCTATATAAATATACATGAGCAATATCACTCGAGTACGAGAGCGATACCAGGATTTCGGTTAGATTTGTTTTGAGAGTGCTGTTGGGTTTTTTATGGAAGTCTCTTATGCTCTATGGAGTTATTTTTGTGTCTTTATTATTCAATCAAACATTATGTGTTTGAGAGTAAAACTAATTATTTTGTAATTAAAAAATAAAAGATTGCAAAAAAAAGTCTTCTTAAGGCTCAAAAATAAAGAAATTGATAACAAAATAATTTGCAGTGCGTATAAATCTTTGAAAATCTTTATTTTTCTTTGTGCACTTCAAACACTTTTCATCGCGATACCACAAATGTGACTCTTTTCTGCCGTCTTTTTTTGCGGGTCTAAAACTTTTGTTTGCAAGTTGAACAGTTTTGCTTGCTAGTGAAGCTGCCTCTCAGTGGGCGGTCTCTACCCACCAGGATGAAAGGCCTTTTTCTATTGGTCACTCTCAGTAGAACATCACATTTTTCTTTTCTGTTTGCAGGAAGAAGATTTGGTGTTGATAGAGGAGGCAACATCTTCAAGGCAAAACCTTAGACCTCATTCAACATCATCCAATGTTGCAATCCCCCTCAGGAGGTACACAAGCAAAAGCTAAAGCGAACATGGTCAATTATCGATTCCTATTTTACAAAATTTGTCCTGCATACATTTTTGTCTTTAATGTGTAGGCACTTGAAGACCAGTGTCCAATATGCACAGGAACATTTCCAGTGTCAGAAGTAGAACTGCCATGCCAGCTTTTGTGGAGAAAGGTAATGGTAACAGCGACTCACATTGAAGCTTAAAAACACCTAAAAGATGCTCTGATTTGGATCATATCTCATGGTAACCTACCTGACTATGTTCATTGCATTGGTTCAAAACAGTATATTGCAAAGGTCATAAAAAGATCATACGAAATATATATATACATATATACACACACAAAGTTGTTTGGAAACATTACGTTTTTTTTTGTTTTTTGACATAAGTCTCTTCTGCTTATCAAAGCTGCATTTGTTTGATCAAATATACAGTAAAAACAGTATTATTGTGAAATATTATTACCATAACTGTTTTCTATTCAAATACATGTTAGAAATGTAATTTATTCTTGTGATCAAAGCTGAATTTTCAATATTACTCCAGTCTTCAGTGTCACATGATCTTCAGAAATCATTCTAATATGCTGATTTGCTGCTCAAGAAACATGTATTATTGTCAATGTTGAAAAAACATTTTTTTTTATTCTTTGATTAATAGAAATGTATGACGTAAACTTCATAAAATTGTTTATAACAGTATAAATGTCTTTACTGTCACTAGTAAAGTATTAATTTATTTAATTTCTTTCCCAAAAAAAAAGTCTTACTGACCCGACTTTTGAATAATAGTGTATATTATTACAAAATGTTTCTATTTCAGATAAATGCTGTTTGTTTGAACTTTCTATTCATCAAAGAATCCTGAAAAAAAAATTGTACACAACTGTTTTCAACATCGATAATAATGTTTGTTGAGCAAAAAAATAAGCATATTGTTGTGACACTTAAGACTGGAGGAATGATGCTGAAAAATGTTGCTTTATTGTTTTTATATACATATATATAATTTTATTTATTTATTTTTACAGTGAGGAGGATGCGATTCGTCATGCAGCAGCACAGACAATCTGTCACGAGATAACATGTCTAAAGTTGTGGAAACGTCAAAAAACAGGAAGCCCTGTCAATCCCTTGAAAATCACCTTCCTTGGAGAGTCTGTAAAAATAAAAAAATTAAATTATATGTATATAAAGCTTAAAACAATAAAGCAAAATGTTTAGCATCATTACTCCATTCTTAAGTGTCCCTTTTAGATGTTTTTTAAGCTTTTATTTTTTAGGTGTTTTTAAGCTTCAATGTGAGTCGCTGTTGCCATTACCTTTCTCCACAAAAGCTGGCATGGCAGTTCTACTTCTGACACTGGAAATGTTCCTGTGCATATTGGACACTGGTCTTCAAGTGCCTACACATTAAAGACAAAAATGTATGCAGGGCAAATTTTGTAAAATAGGAATTGACAATAATTGACAATGTTCAATTTGGCTTTTGCTTGTGTACCTCCTGAGGGTGATTGCAACATTGGATGATGTTGAATGAGGTCTAAGGTTTTGCCTTGAAGATGTTGCCTCCTCTATCAACACCAAATCTTCTTCCTGCAAACAGAAAAGAAAAATGTGATGTTCTACTGATAGAATTCTTGGCTGTTTGGAGTAGTCAATATTTGCAAAGATTTATACGCACTGCAAATAATTTTGTTATCAATTTCTTTATTTTTGAGCCTTACGAAGACTTTTTTTTTGCAATCTTTTATTCTTTAATTACAAAATAACTAGTTTTACTCTCAAACACATAATGTTTGATTGAATAATAAAGAAACAAAAATGATTCCATAGCCACACGGACCTAATAGAGAGTCGTGACACACACACACACACACACACACACACACACACACATTACATGAGTGTGTAAATGAATAAGAAACAACAACGGAGGGTCTTTAAAAACCCTCTTTTGTGCAGAACTACTTCCTTCCGCCACATATTCAAATCTCAGTTTGACAGTTTAACAGCTGAGCTGAAGCCTCCGTTACTAATTTGAGAACGTCACTTTAGAGCTAGTAACGAAGGAACGTTGAGATGCTTCATTAAAAACGTATTGTATTACTTAATTAAAAGCTCACTGTGTTATGTAGAGTATTGTGAGAGAGAGATGGACTGAGCGAGTGTGATTACCGCATCTGATACAGCATTCATTCTTCAGCTCAATCTAATATTGACGTAAAAGATTCGTTTCAATGTCTGCTGAGGAAAGCATTATCTTTGTAGTACTGTCATCTGTTAAGGGTGATTTCCGATGACAGCGCTGCTCAGTGCATTTGTTAACTGCGTCTTACAAGCTGTTATT
>NW_015558667.1:16668-23197 GCF_001515605.1 Sinocyclocheilus anshuiensis | reverse complement strand
CTGGCTTCAGTCTTCATTTGCTGCTGAATTGTGTTAACACAAACATAAGGAGAGCAAGAGATTGATTGTTAGAGTCAGTTTATTTTTAATTAATACTATAGTAGTTCAGTTTCCTTTACATCTTTAACTAGCCGTTAATTTATCAATTGAATGGGTGACCTATCCTCATTAATCATGCAAACATTTGCCCCCCCTGAGAGAATTGTCAGAAGCCGCCACTGTTGTGATAAACAGGAAAGTGTGTTCAAGCTCCAGCAAAACAGTGTAAAGATCGAATATAAAAAGCTTAGTATACCGCGGCAGCCCTCGTGTGAAGACCGAAGAGTGTAAAGACCATTGACTCTACCGTTGGACTCCACCGAGCAGGGACACCGGCAATTTAATCTCTTTCTCTTCATCAAACAGCCAGATTAACGAATGGCTTGACACAAACTGTACCGAGGCAGACCTTTCTTTTGTGTAGGCAGCATAAATTCTGCAACCTACCCGTGAAATATTCGTTTATCTCATGAATTTACTTCATACCTGCACTCACAACTAGAAATAAACCAAAGATGATTCTATCAGTGTCAGAAATTAACTTTCTCATTAGGGGCAACTGATTTTTTTAACCATTTATACAGAATTTCATATTAGGCCTAAATATGTATGTTATACTTAATGTTAAATTCTTAAATGTTAATGTTAAATTAGAATACATGTAATATGACAATAGGCTGTTACCAATTAAATCAGTATTAATCAAGCCTTCTTTGCATTTCAGAGATAGAAGCTGCGTCTGAAGTTGCTTTTAGATGTAGGCCTATTTACAGTTTAATGCTGATCAGACGGCTGTACATGCATTTACATAGCAATTACAACTGTATAATGAAATGAGATAATTTTTTTATACATTTTTATTACAGAAATATGTAATGACAAAATGAAATGATAGGCCTACTTTATGATACTTATGAAAGTAATATCGCCACTAGGTGGCGGTAAGTCATTGTGTTAATAAAGAAGCCTTTTATTCAAACTATTCATTCAAGATGCTGATTCATTCATGAATAAATTCAAGTGTCTGTCTTTAATAATTGGTCGTTGAATTGTTGTCTATAATAATGGGTCTGTCAAAGACTGATTCATATCAGGATCCAGGAATGATACACCACTCTATGCACCTACTGTGACTTTGGTTTGATGAAGTCAAGAAAATACCCACCCCACCCATTCACTTCTGAGAACTACTATCCTTACCTATCATGCCACACAATGTAACTGTAAAAATAATGTAAATATGTAACTTCACATAGTTCTGTACATATTTGTTTACATGTTTACATTTAAATAGAAACACTTGACCCTCTACTTGCACTCTCTATTCGTTTTCTAACTGCTTGTTTTTCTAAAAAAAAAAAAAAACACTAGCTTTCTATATTCTATTTCTATTCTATCTACTTGTTTTCACTGTATGTATGTGTGTGTGTATGTGTGTGTGTGTATATATATATATATATATATATACTGTATATATATGGGGGATTGTGATACCGGGGGACATATAGCCTATTCCTACATTACTTGAAGCTCCTTGATGGCTAATGTCAAAATCGTAATTGCACAATGTGCAAAATGCTAGACTTCATGTTAAATATTTTTCATAGGTTAGTACTCAAGAGTCTGCACTCAGTTTGTGATATTCCTGTTATACAGTATTTTAGAGTAAACAGTAGGAATGCAACAATACAGTTAGCCCAAGGTTCAATAAATACCTCAGTATTTTAAAAACAGTTTTCAGTATGGTTCTGATAGTTTGGCACAACAGAGTTCTTTTTAGCGATTTTAAATGCTATTTAAAAAAACAAACTCCAGTATACTTTAAGTAATTAAGGTGTCTACCTTTAATTTATTTTGAGAGAAGTATTATTTTTATAGATTGGCCATTATTTAGTGCTATGAACACATGTAATGTCTGTTTCATTCATACTGGATACTAGAGGGCGCCCCTGCGCAGAAAGTCCACATATGCATCACCGAAGAAATACAGCTCACCACTCCAGGAAATACCATACACGTGTTTCCTCATCTCAGTGCACGACTCAGGAACACACAAACAGAGCCAGTTTGGAGAGAAATAAAAAAAATACGGAAAATGCTCTGATTGGTTGAACTCCTCATCTTTTTCTGTTGCTTGTTTACTGCGCGTGGACAGGTCACCGGGTTTTTGCGTAGTTTAGAGTGACAAATCGTACCAGCGTACTTTAACCCTCTGGGGTCTGAGGGTGTTTTGGGGCCCTGGAGAAGTTTTGACATGCCCTGACATTTTTGCTTTTTTCAGTTGCTTATAAACATATCATTGGCTAACGTCTGATAACACTGTAATCAGCACAAACTGGGCTACAATAATATGTGAACAGCATGTATGTACATGATTGTGTTTTTGAGAAAGCAATGTTTATGCATGGTTAGTGAAAAACAAAAAATTTTAAATCACTTGAATAAGGCCATAAAACACATACAGAACATTTGTTCACAAGACCTTTGAGAACTGACTCTTGTAGACTAGAGTTTTTGCTTCAAAATTATGTGAAAATTATCCTGTTCACTCATTCACAGAAAACAATATATTCATTTAAATTTTCTAAGACACTATTTCTGTAGAAATATGTAGTGTGATTCACACCTGAGAAGACAAAGGCCCGCATAATGAGCTGCATAATGAGCCTTTCAGTCAGGTGTGTGACTGAGAGGGAAGAGTTACAAGAAAGAATGTGAGAAAAAAAGAAATGTATATATTTTTTGTTTTTAGTTTATTTAGAATATATTTAACTATCACACAAAATAACTTGAGATTCACTTGCGAGTGCAGTTAAACAGTTTATTAGGAACAAATAAACACACAAGAGTCAAGACGTCGTGGGTGCAATAGGCTATCCAAAATATCCAAAACAGTGGCAGGAAACTTGAAAGCAGGAAAACGGGAGACAGCAGAAACTGCACGAGAAAACAAATGTGAGCAAGATAATGATCGGACAAAGACAGAGCAAACATGGTGACAGTATATATATATACATTACCAGTCAAAAGTTTTTAAACAGTAAGTTTTGTAATGTTTTTTAAAGAAGTGTCTTCAGCTCACCAAGCCTGCATTTATTTAATTCAAAGTACAGCAAAAACAGTAACATTTTGAAATAATTTTTACTATTCAAAATAACGGTTTTCTATTTGAATATATTCTAAAATGCAATGTATTCCTGTGATTTCAAAGCTGAATTTTTTAGCATCATTACTCCAGTGTCACATGATCCTTCAGAAATAATTCTAACATTCTGATTTGCTGATCAAAAACATTTATTACCACTAAAATAAATAAATAAATAAGTGAGCATGTTGATAGGCCTATCAGGAGCAACAATATTATTACATTAGCAATCACTGATATTGCCCACATGCTTTTATATCATAGATGCACACATGCTTTGTATGTATTATTGTACAATACAAAAATGTCATTTTATATCTGAGAAACTAAATTATTATTGTTAAGCACATTATAGGCCTAAACATGTTAGAGCAGATATTTGCAGACAGAGTATTTCACAGTAAAGATTGGTCTAAACATTCATAGTCATTACTTTTATATCGTCTAAACATTACTTTTATATCGTATTGTTTATGGAAACCATAAAATCATCCTTACGTCATACAACATTTAGATGCAATGAAAGGTTGCCTATCATATTTCAAAATGTTGCACTCAATTTCACACATTTTAGTCTGGAATTATAGTCTGGGAAAAGTCCAACTAGTAAATGCGTTCAAGTTTATGTCACAACAACACATTATCTAATGCAAATAAGAAACTTACTCGGCATAAAAGATCTCCTCTGCTGTCTTGCGATCTCGTTCGAAACCTCCATCCTATTGTAAGTCACCATTTAGGCATTTTGGCCTACTCAATGCCTATTCAACAATTGCGTGACCTGACACAGAAGGCCTTTAACAAGCACAAGGCCTCCACCAAAGGTGTTTGTAAGACCCCACTGATTCTGTACTGCACAATCCAGAATCCAAGGCGGGCACCAGAAGGCACCCAGCATTGCCAAAATGCAAAACCCTTCTACCAAAAGCCCCTAGGCAGCAGAGGACAGAGACCAACCCCTGGGAGAAGCCATGGAAAAGGCCATCCTCATCCTGCGAACACCACGGTATGTCTAACAGCAGTCCACCACAACATCCTCCTCCACACCCTTCACACAGGTGCCAAACAGAGGCTGCACAAGGACAGCTGGACATGCCTATTTTTGAGTTACAGGAGTTGCTGACACTAGCAAAAGAGCTCCTTGAACAAAACTCAACTGAGGAATTCTGGGAAGGACCAACTTCTGACTCCTTGCCCAATGCAACACAATGTCAGACCCCTCCAAGCGAGGAGCATCCTGTGAGTTGTCCAGCACAACTCAGGCAAGATCAAGTCAGTGCCGCCACAAAAGCAAAGCGACACCGCAAACATTAGACTTCTGGTGATGTTCGATCCGAACAGAGGGCTAACAACCACCTTCTGCCCTCCTACCACCATCACTAGGTCAGTCTGAAACTCTCTTCACACTACAAAATCTCCATAACAATTCCCTGCGACCCCTAGAGCCACCTGCACTCTCACCAGTGAGAGTCCAACCCGGCTGTTCCACACCACGTGCACCACGGATAGCCTACTGGCTAACAACACCTACAAACAACCATCTGACTCAGACCAACTCACTTCAGGATGAGAAGTGACACTGCCTAGACACCTGCTGCACAAGCTCGAGGACCCGCTTAAACCTTCAAGCCTTGCGTGCGAGAGGTGTGTCTGATTTTCCTGCTTATTTTCCTTCATTCGCCATTGTCAACAGGAGACAACAACGCTCGAAATGGGAGAAATATGTAGCATTTGGACCAATCAGACACACAACTGTTCATTAGATTTAACAAATCAATTATTCATTAGATTAACAAACAATCACAGACCCCTCACCCAACACCAAACTCGGTGCCTATATGTCTGTGAATGATCTCCAGGCCCCTGGTTACCATGGTAACCAGGACACCTCAGCCAGATCAGATAAACTTTACGACCTAAAAGTATGTAGAGAGAATCTTCCTCCCTACTTCATTCTCTCTAAAACAGACACATACTGCTATAGGAAATTACTTCTTTCATTAATTCATAGACACATTTTTCTATGACTTTCCTATCAATGCATATCCCCAGGTCTTTGTGTATGATTATTACCTCCTTGTATATGGTTGTGTGTATTGTATACTGTTTTATGCATGCTTATGATAGATCACTAGTTAAAGGGGTCATATGATGCTATTTTAAAGATCATTATTTTGTGTATTTGGTGTAACAGAATATGTTGACATGCTTTAATGTTCAAAAAACACATTATTTCTCAAATACTGTACATTATTGTAGTTCCTCTTGTAACACTTCAAAGAGAAAGGAAAACTTGAAATCACATCATATGACCCCTTTAATATAACCTCAACTATACCATGTTTAGTCTCTATGAATTCGTCTTCGGATGATCTAATTGAGAGTGTATATTATATGCAACATATTAGTGTTCTAAGAATTTTTAGTAGTTTTTACATTAACACACAGTCGAATTACATATGCAAAATACCATGCTCTAAGACAAAAGCTGCTTTTTCACCTAAATTACCTGGAACAATTTGTCCCAGGAACCTTTTTTCCCCCAGACCTGTTGCTGTCCGCGTTTCCAACGCGGTCTGAAGTACCGTGAAGAATAGGCAAATAGTCTGGTGACGTAGGTCTGCGATATTTACAATAAGACGAAATATGATATCAAACACCATTGCCTCCTTTCGTTTTCATTTAAACATATTAATAGCCGCAGAAATGTAGTTCAGGGAAATGTGTATATAGCCTACATTACAATGAAACGAAATATTATATCGAACAGTATTGCCTCTTTGTATTTTCATTTGAACATAATAGATTAATAGATTAATTGAATAAACACCAAAGATTGCCTGTTAGATTTACCCAAAACGAATTATATTTTAAGTTTAACTACTACAGAGTCATCAGAGCCAGCGGCAAATGTCAGAAGGACTAGCCGAGTCGAGACTGCTCTCGTCGGGAAACATGAGCACTGAGCGCCCGCTGATCGCGTGGAGCTGATCGTCTCCGAAATCGGCGAAACACATTTTTAAATAGGCGCTGTCTTTATAAGTAAACCGCAGATTTTAGTTTTAAACAACTACATTCTTGCCTGAAATACTTTTAAACCCACATTTCATGACACAATAACAGTAATATTTTTTAAATTATCCGAATAAATGGTGGTTGAAATACAATGCTGCGTGAACTCAACCAATCAGCATGTTTAGCGCCCAAGTCCCACCCTCGAAAGTTCCGGACCTTTAAAAAAAGTATTACCTCGCGAAAAGCTGCAAAAGCTGCACATTTTAGAGTGGCCTTTTATTGTGGCCAGCCTAAGGCACACCTGTGCAATAATCATGCTGTCTAATCAGC
>NW_015558667.1:14334-14887 GCF_001515605.1 Sinocyclocheilus anshuiensis | reverse complement strand
GAGAAGTGCTCACTAACACAGATTTAGACAGATTTGTGAACAATATTTGAGAGAAATAGGCCTTTTGTGTACATAGAAAAAGTCTTAGACCTTTGAGTTCAGCTCATGAAAAATGGGGGCAAAAACAAAAGTGTTGCGTTTATAATTTTGTTCAGTGTATATATCTATCTATATATATACATATATTGGGGGTGGAACGATACATGTATTTGTACCGAACAGTCACGGTACGGACATCTCGGTTCGGTGCATGAGGCCTTACAATGAATACAGGCAATTCACCCCCAATCCAGAAGGGGGCACCAACGCTATAATAGCGATGGCTACAACGCAGCGTTATGCAACGCTGTTTGATAACCGGCCGCCAGCAGAACAGCGAATGCCATGAGTTGCGCACTTGAAAACAAAGCCCACTAGACGGTGACCATGTGTTGATTCTGAATGCGTCTCTCACAGACTGACAAGAGTTTACTTTAAAGGGGTCATATGATGCGATTTCAATTTTTCCTTTCTCTTTGGAGTGTTACAAGCTCTTGGTGCATAAAGAAGATCT
>NW_015558667.1:7658-14089 GCF_001515605.1 Sinocyclocheilus anshuiensis | reverse complement strand
TGTTTTTTTAACTTTAAACCGCATAAACACATTTCATTACACCAAATACACAAAATAATGTTCTTTTTAGAAGCATCATATGACCCCTTTAAAGGCTTGTGCACTCAACTGTTTGCGAAATGGAGCTTTGTGCTCGTGTATCCTACCTCTCTCAGTAGTCACAAATCAAAATATTCCATAATATTTCCATATTTGCGTTGTAACGTATCTGAATGCTAAACTATTATTTATTATGTAAATTATAGGCTTTGTACTTCAGTCGCGTTCCAATGGTGACAGAGGCGGGCGCGCTGGCTGATGTTTGGTTCACTGTATTTTATTTTGATAAAGTACCAACTGCGCTGTCAAGTTAGCAATGCTGGAACTGATGTGTTGCAGAGGCGGGCGCGCTGATGTTGGGTTCACTGTATTTTATTTTGATAAAGTACCAACTGCACTGTCAAGTTCGCAATGCTGGAAGTGATGTGTTTTGTGTGTCTGTGTGTGTGTGTGTGTGTGTGTGCGCGCGCGCGCGGGCGCGATCACGTTAACTATACCAGCAGAATCAACTTTAAACACTTATTGTCTTATTAATTATGCATCACTGTATAAAGGTCTGCTTTTATTTGTGTACACTCACAATGAAAACAAAACATTGTGCTTTTGTAAAATAAACAAAACAAACAGGATGTCGGTTTCTGCCATTTGAGTTTCCTTTCTGTGAACAAATTAAGCCTGTCACAAAAAATTAACTGAAGCTCCGCGTATATAGGCTACGTTATGTGTTGCACTGTTTTTTCCCTTGTTTATCTGTAAACTAAATCAAATATATTTCAAGAATTTATTCCTTGTATGTATATATGTAGGCTATTGCAGATTTATATATATATATATATATATATATAACATAATGTAATAATATTTAGTATTTTCACATCTAGGTGGAAAAAAGTGTAATTTGTACTACTGCAGACCTGCCAACCTGTACGCATTTTGCGTAGCGGGTACGCATTTTTACCTTAAGGGTGTGGGCAAAGGAGAAGATGATGCTGGTCAGCTCCTGGTGGTTCAGGCTAGGTGTCAAGTGTCCACTTGTGTTGCCATCTTGCTGCTCCTTTCTCAGCCGTTGCAGGTCATTGGCTGCTTTGGGCTGAAGGATGTCCATAACAGTGCTCTGCCGGGTCTCCAAGTGGTCCTGGTGGGTGGCAGGGCTGGATGTTTGAGACATGCTGGCTCACTTGTGGGAATACGAGAGAGAGAAGCAGAAGGCAGATGCAAGTATGTACAGAGGTGGTAAGCTATCTGTATGGGGAATGGCTCTGTAGGCCATGTAAGGTGTGAATAGCTGGTGAGGGACAGCTAGTGAAGTAGGGAGCTATATTTTTGTGTTGTTGAACACAAAGAGGGGGTTTGAGTAACTTTGTTGACGGGCTGTCAGCAGGGGTCAGCTAATGACTGGGCTGTCCGTGTGGTCAAATTATTACTCAAAGCACTGATGGTTCTCAGAGGTTTGTTCACTATGAGGGAATCAAATAAAACAAACTGAAATAAAATCAGAAAGAGACAAAGGGAGAAGGAAGGGCTATCCTTATTTAGTTTAAGCTAGGAGATATTCTAGTCTGCTCAGGGGCCTGGTGCTAAGGAGTAAGGAGGGGTATAGAAGAGACAGGAATTAGGGCTACTAATAACCTGTATGGCTCATTAAGGAGACAGCAGTTGCTAGAACTGCTATAATCCTATACCGAGAGGGAAGATGTTGATGGTCAAATAACTAAAATAAGGTAAAAGTAAAATGAAAATGTCCTAATAGCTTTAGGAGACTAAAGGGAGAGTAAATAAACAAAGGCCCGGTTTCACAAACAGGGTTTAGCTTAAACCAGGACTAGGCCTTAGTTAAATTAAGATATTTAAGCAACTTTTACAAAAATGCCTTAGAAGAAAACATTACAGGTGTGCATCTTGACACAGAACAATGACACTGACATATTTTAAGATATGTCAGAGCAAGATATTTTCAGTTGAGACAGCTCAAACATGCATTTTAGTCTGGGATTAGTTTAAGCCTTGTCTGTGAAACCGGGGGGAAATTATTTAATTAAATGTCAGATTTAATTAAAATCAACTTAGCTGAATAGGTACATTCAAGCTAAAAAGGTAAATGAATTAAATTAAATCAAAGAGAGGTAGAATAAAGTCAAAATAAAAATAGCACAAATAAAACCAAAGGGGCCAACCTAACTGAGACTAAACAGAAGTAGATAGCACAAACAGGAATTGAAACCAAGAGTGAAGCCGGGCTCACACTATAGGTGTTTTAAAACTCTAACTGATTATGAAATCTGGTTGCAGCACACACATAAGGAGAATCTTTGCAGATTATCTTCCCTCAAATCTTAAACAGGCACACACTACAAGATTTGAAAATCATGGCGCATCACACACTACAAGATATTAAGATTGTCATGCCAGAGGGAGCGCCTCACGTGATCTCATGCAACAGCTCGTCAGCAATGTTTAGATATGTTAGCTAGCGTGCTAGCAGCTTTCTGCACTCACCTGGTACGTTCAAAACTGAGGCGATTTCAACCCAGTGCTTCTATTTCTCCTTATGGTTGTGAAACATTTTCGACACATTATACAGACAGTCGTTTAACTACAAAACGTCAAGAAGCAGTTTCCTCCATCTCCAACGGAGCCGTACATCAGCTGTTTTGCGGTCGCGCATTGGCTATTGTGAAAGTACTGACGTAATCATAAAGCCGTCATCATCCCGATTTAAATCCTAAATATCAAACATGCTTGATATGATCGGGGCGGCCCCGATTTGTGTGCGAGCAGATGCAAGGTGATGCGAGATTCGATCGGTGAATGCCTCACATTACGAGATACTCCGTGCCGAACATCTGCCTATTTCTACGTTATATTGTTGTTTGCGTTTGTATTTTTGATTGCACTTTCTGGTAATTATAATAATTGTCCTCGGCAAAGAAGGAGCGCGTGTAATTTAATTGCTCCCTTCCTTCGTTTAAGTGCGAACTGTAGTTTCGATTGGAGGAATTGGCCTGCTATAGACTATTGGCTGTGCTAATTAGAAGGCGGTCACAGCGACTGTAGAGTATTTAAACTGCTTGATCACTGGCATAACTTGGGCCAAGTGATTAGTCAACAGAAGAGACAGATGGCTGCACGTGAGTATTTTGCGTAATACTTGTTTATAGATCTGCTGTTTGAATTATTACTTTCTGCTAGGAAGCTGAATCCCTGACAATTTTCAAGCGACAGCTGAAAACTCATCTCTTTCGTAGCTACTTGACTTCATCATCATCATCATAAAAAATAAAATACAAAAAAAATTTAAAAAATTCTCTCTCTTTATTTATGCTTTATTTATTTATTATCGTGGTTCTCTCCTGATCCGTCGTGGTGCTCTCCTGATCCACCATGGTGCACTCCTGATCCGCCCTGGTGCTCTTCTGCTCTGCCGTGGTGGTCTGCGGCTCCGTCTGCTCTGCCGTGGGGGTCTGCTGCTCCGTCTGCTCCGCCGTGGTGGTCTACTGCTCCATCTGCTCCACCGTGGTGGTCTCTGCCGGCTTCACCCTGGCTCTCTGCTCCGCCTTGGCATCCTGCTCTGCTGAATTAAATTCAGTTCCCTGTCCCTTCACTTCCACATGGACTTGGCCCTCCATCCCTCCCCCTGTTCCACCTCCGCTCCACCACCCTCCTGGATTGTACTATGTTGAGAGCGTCTGGAAGATCACGCGGTGCACCACGATTGGTCGATTATGTACAATACCTACATGTTATTGGTCAAACTTCTTTGGATGTTTTAGGCAATATAAAAATCCTGGCCAGGACGTGTACCGTATAAATGGCACATATGGCCACCCTAACTAAACGTTTCGTTTAGTTAAATGTACGATACTTGCCTTGGTCGTTGGATGAGTGTCCGGATGCAGTCTCGGATGAAAGTCTTGATGGTTTCAAGGTTTGGTGGCATTGGACTTGTGATCACGTTCTTCCAGGTTGAAGAGTAATGAACTCCTAAGATGTTACTCTGACTCTGTGGTGATTGGGAGAGTTTTCTCCCAGATGAAAAGTGAAGAAGAGCTAAGAGAGACATCAGCTGAGATCCGAGGATCTTTGGTTGAATGGAAAGACAAGGCCGAAAGCCTGGCACAAACTTAAAGTTTCCAGAAGAGTTCTAGCTCACATCCTTATCTTCTCAGAATCTGCAAGAAGCTAAACTGAGCTGTGTCTAGGCCTGCCAGGCGCGGCTGCACCGGCTCTGGGACTTAGTAACTAGAAGATGGGATTGTGATGAGAGACGAGTGAAGAGACTAAAAAGCGAGAGGGGTCACTGAATTGAGGCCTTTTAAGTTCTGTGGAGGTCACACCTCTCGGGGGTCACCGAACTACCGAGGATGCAAGTCCAAAATGTGCGTACTTGGTATTGAGAAACGCGCGCAGACCTACGTCACCAGACTATTTGCCTATTCTTCACGGTACTTCAGACCGCGTTGGAAACGCGGACAGCAACAGGTCTGGGGGAAAAAAGGTTCCTGGGACAAATTGTTCCAGGTAATTTAGGTGAAAAAGCAGCTTTTGTCTTAGAGCATGGTATTTTGCATATGTAATTCGACTGTGTGTTGATGTAAAAACTACTAAAAATTCTTAGAACACTAATATGTTGCATAGGTATAAACATATAATATACCCTCTCAATTAGATCATCTGAAGACGAATTCATAGAGACCAAACTTAATGTAACCTAGGTGTGGTTAGATTAACTTGTGATCTATCATAAGCATGCATAAAACAGTATACAATACACAAGACCATATACAAGGAGGTAATAATCATACACAAAGACCTGGGGATATGCATGATAGGAAAGATATGCATGAGAGGAAAATTTGTCTATGAATTAATGAAAGAAGTCATTTCCTATAGCAGTATGTGTCTGTTTTAGAGAGAACGGAGTAGGAGGAAGATTCTCTCTACATACTTTTAGGTCGTAAAAGTTTATCTGATCTGGCTGAGGGGTTCTTCTTAGAACCCTAATATGTTGCATAGGTATAAACATATAATATACACTCTCAATTAGATCATCCGAAGATGAATTCATAGAGACCAAACATGGTATAGGTGAGGTTACATTAACTAGTGATCTATCATAAGCATGCATAAAACAGTATACAATACACAAGACCATATACAAGGAGGTAATAATCATACACAAAGACCTGGGGATATGCATGATAGGAAAGATATGCATGAGAGGAAAATTTGTCTATGAATTAATGAAAGAAGTCATTTCCTATAGCAGTATGTGTCTTTGAATTGACCGTTCGCAAAGACCTGCCCTCCTTAGTTACTGTTGCCAACCCCGACAAACATTGCCACTCACACTACACTCATGTTCTCACGCAGTGAAAAATACATCGTAGAGCAAAGAGAAAACTGACAACACGCCGACAGAGAAGACAGAGCAGGTTACTTCTGGTATGAAACAAGGTCTCAGGACCCTTAGCTTTTAAATTGTGTCATTTTTAAATAAATTCTAACAATTAATACCGTTTTGTGGCTCTTTAAAGTGTCGTGACAGATCGCTGTATTGCCTCAGTTCAAACACATGAACCTTGAACGTATTTTCATATTTACTTAAAGCACGAAATGAACATAAATAAATATCAGAAAGTGTTTTATTTCAACAGCGGAACACACCATTTTTCTAATTTAAGTCCACCGAAGTTAATCTACTCTTCTGTCTGATTTGTGGTTAAGGCTAGAAGGGATACAGCTGCGGCTACTGGGCATGCACATTTACATATTTTCCGAGCCAACAATAATGTGAAACCTATGAAAGTGGTTTAAAAAAGCACATGGCACCATAGTTTCATCACTTTAGAGTGTCACAATGACCGTCTTTTTGCAGTAGAGGACTTGTCATAGTTTAATGAGTGGGAAGATGATATGAAGTGACGCGAGGTTAGCTGCATTGAAAACAAATGAGCACACGTGCATACAACTCCCGATCGGGCAAAGTTCACGGGATTTTGTCCACAGAATGATAAGAGCACACGTTTTAAAATATTATTTTATTATTTAACACTCAGTATTTAGGTTAAGCGCTGCAAGTCATGCATACAGCGCTGGACATGACAGGTTTTCTGGTACGCAAAACAAGTACTTTAAAGGAATACCTTAGCTTATTTCCGTTACTGTGGCAGCCAACAACAGCACAGCTTAACCCTCCGCACATTTTTATATTTAGTTATATTGAAAAAGTTTCAATTCAGTTGATCTTTTTTACCCCGTTTTAACATGGATTTCTATGGAGACCGGCCGTAGATGTTGGACAAGATGGCAGATAGTAGTGGCGGCACATAATATCCGCATTCTGATTGGTCAGATCGCCTGTCAATCAAGCTCTTTGCGAATGGTCAATTCAT
>NW_015558667.1:3059-6961 GCF_001515605.1 Sinocyclocheilus anshuiensis | reverse complement strand
GTGATCTATCATAAGCATGCATAAAACAGTATACAATACACAAGACCATATACAAGGAGGTAATAATCATACACAAAGACCTGGGGATATGCATGATAGGAAAGATATGCATGAGAGGAAAATTTGTCTATGAATTAATGAAAGAAGTCATTTCCTATAGCAGTATGTGTCTTTGAATTGACCGTTCGCAAAGACCTGCCCTCCTTAGTTACTGTTGCCAACCCCGACAAACATTGCCACTCACACTACACTCATGTTCTCACGCAGTGAAAAATACATCGTAGAGCAAAGAGAAAACTGACAACACGCCGACAGAGAAGACAGAGCAGGTTACTTCTGGTATGAAACAAGGTCTCAGGACCCTTAGCTTTTAAATTGTGTCATTTTTAAATAAATTCTAACAATTAATACCGTTTTGTGGCTCTTTAAAGTGTCGTGACAGATCGCTGTATTGCCTCAGTTCAAACACATGAACCTTGAACGTATTTTCATATTTACTTAAAGCACGAAATGAACATAAATAAATATCAGAAAGTGTTTTATTTCAACAGCGGAACACACCATTTTTCTAATTTAAGTCCACCGAAGTTAATCTACTCTTCTGTCTGATTTGTGGTTAAGGCTAGAAGGGATACAGCTGCGGCTACTGGGCATGCACATTTACATATTTTCCGAGCCAACAATAATGTGAAACCTATGAAAGTGGTTTAAAAAAGCACATGGCACCATAGTTTCATCACTTTAGAGTGTCACAATGACCGTCTTTTTGCAGTAGAGGACTTGTCATAGTTTAATGAGTGGGAAGATGATATGAAGTGACGCGAGGTTAGCTGCATTGAAAACAAATGAGCACACGTGCATACAACTCCCGATCGGGCAAAGTTCACGGGATTTTGTCCACAGAATGATAAGAGCACACGTTTTAAAATATTATTTTATTATTTAACACTCAGTATTTAGGTTAAGCGCTGCAAGTCATGCATACAGCGCTGGACATGACAGGTTTTCTGGTACGCAAAACAAGTACTTTAAAGGAATACCTTAGCTTATTGCCGTTACTGTGGCAGCCAACAACAGCACAGCTTAACCCTCCGCACATTTTTATATTTAGTTATATTGAAAAAGTTTCAATTCAGTTGATCTTTTTTACCCCATTTTAACATGAATTTCTATGGAGACCGGCCGTAGCTGTCGGGCAAGATGGTGGCACATATTATCCGCGTTCTGATTGGTCAGTCAATCTAGCTCTTTGCGAACGGTCAATTAAGTAGGGAGGAAGATTCTCTCTACATACTTTTAGGTCGTAAAGTTTATCTGATTTGGCTGAGGTGTCCTGGTTACTATGGTAAACAGGGGCCTGGAGGTCGTTCACAGACATATAGGCACCGAGTCTGGTGTTGGGTGAGGGGTCTGTGATTGTTTGTTAATCTAATGAATAATTGATTTGTTAAATCTAATAAACAATTGTGTGTCTGACTGGTCCAAATGCTACACATGCTTGTTTGTAGGTGTTGTTAGCCAGTAGGCTATCCGTGGTACCCGCGGTGTGGAACAGCCGGGTTGGACTCTCACTTGTGAGCTCCGGGGGTCGCAGGGATTTGTTATGGAGATTTTGTAGTGTGACGAGAGTTTCAGACTAAGTGATGGTGGCAGGAGGGCAACAGGTGGTTGCTAGCCCTCTGTTCTGCTCAAACGTCACCAGAAGTCTAATGTTTGCGGTGTCGCTTTGCTCTTGTGGCAGCACCGACTTGAGCTTGTCTGAGTTGTGTTGGTAGAGGTTTCGCTGTTGGGCATGTAGGCCCGTTGCTCTATCCAACATTGTCTGGCTGTTTCTGGGATGTCGACTGGTTTTACAGGGTGCTCCTCGCTTGGAGGGGTCTGGCACTGAGTTGCATTGGGCAAGGAGTCAGAAGTTTGTCCTTCCCAGTACTCCTCGGTTGAGCTTTGTTCAAGGAGCTCTTTTGCTAGTGTCAGCAGCTCCTGTAACTCAAAAATAGGCGTGTCCAGCTGTCCTTGTGTAGCCTCCGTTTGGCACCTGTGTGAAGGGTGTAGAGGAGGATGTTGTGGTGGATTGCTGTTGGACATACCGTGTTGTTCGCAGGATGAGAATGGCCTTTTCCATGGCTTCTCCCAGTAGTTGGTCTGGAGCCTGGGTCTGTTGCCATGGTGATGGCTCTGTCTTCTGCTGCCTAGGAGCTTTTGGTAGAAGGGTTTTGCATTTTGGCAATGCTGGGTGCCTTCTGGTGCCCGCTTTGGATTCTGGGTTGTGCAGTGCAGAATCAGTAGGGTCTTACAAACACCTTTGGTGGAGGCCTTGTGCTTGTTAAAGGCCTTCTGTGTCAGGTCACGCAGTTGTTGAATAGGCATTGAGTAGGGGCAGGCCAAAATGTCTAAATGGTGACTTACAATAGCATGGAGGTTTCGGAGGAAGAAGCTTTTGAAGCTGGTGTCCTCCTCCATCCCAGGTTCGTTGTGAGCTCCAAAGTAAGTTCGTTGAAGTCTGTGGTAGTAAGCATGGGGAGTTTCATGGCGGCCCTTTTCGGTGGCTAGGGCAGCAATCAGTCCGTGTTCAGACTCTGGGTCTGAGAATTCCTTTATGATAGCTTGTCTTAACTTCTGATAATCTGATTGGATATGTCCTGGTTGTTGAGCTAGGAAGCGCCGCACCTCTGGGCTAGGAGTGATCCAGAGCAGATAGAGTCTATCTTGGTGGTTCACACTGGTCCAAGACTGCAGGTGAAAGCCAATGTCTTGCAGGTAGGCGTGGACGTCATTGTCTCCTACAAGTTCTGGTGTGAATGCAAGGATGTTTCTGGCCATTCGGTTGAGGTCTTTGAGTGTCACTCCATGTGTCATTTCAGAGTTCGTCTGAATTTATCCTTTTCCTTCTGCGGCTGCAGAGGTTTTCAGGAAACTGACTTGTGAAGTGTCAAGCAGAAGGCTTTGGCTCCCCTCTTTGTATCTGTGTAAAGGTGGGAGGGGATTTGCACTGCTGACTGTGTGACGTGCAGCAGGGTGTATTTTACTTGAGTCCATGCGCAGTCGGTAGGACTGTTTCAGTTCTTTCTGAACCATGTCAAGCTCCTCTTTGATGTTGCAGAATTGCTGAGTCACGGTTTTGACTTCAGCTCTGGCTGCATGCAGATGGCCTTCTAAGGCCTTAGTTCTAGTGTCTCTCTCAGTTAAACTCTGTGGACCCGGATACGGGTCCAAAATCGCGTAAAAAATGTTTATGCTTCATTTACATAGCCTTCCTTATATGGTATCAGCCCATATATGGGTTAATTTGAAAGCTTGGAGTGTCTGCTTTACAAAGAATACCATTCCTTTTGGTTTTTATATTCATAAAGCAGTAAAATTAAGCTTAGAAATGTATTCGTCCCACACACGAATTTCCGCCTAACCATTGCGAATAATTTTTACGAAGAATGTGTATTTTATATATTTTTCACAAAAAAGTCATGTCATATATCACAAGAAAGCTCTCATTCTCAGGAATTTGACGATGTAGATTATTTCATTGTGTGACAATCACAGATCGAATGATCTTCGATAGAATCGCGATGTAAAATTTTGTCACCTCTGAGCGAATTTACATTTATACTCGTAGCACTGCTTCAGTCAGCCGCAAACAGCCACAAATATCTATATACTCTATATTATCTTTTAGATTAGGATCTCTTCTTTCAAACAAGACCATTTTCACGTTTCTGCGTGCTTCCATCGGTGAGATATATAGCGCTTTGTCCAGATTGCGCAATAGACGCTCGTCTGGGAGAAACGCGCTCCCCATATCAAAAGCACTCTCAGCCAGCGCGTCTGATGTTATAGAGATCTGCGTTCTCTTGTGGACTGCAATTGGTCAGATTACATGTCTCTCAATCGGCAGCCATTTCAGAGCC
>NW_015558667.1:0-3040 GCF_001515605.1 Sinocyclocheilus anshuiensis | reverse complement strand
CGTCACAAAAATGAACTGAAACTCAGCGTATATAGGCTACGTTACGTGTCGCACTGTTTTTTCCCTTGTTTATCTGTAAACTAAATCAAATATATTTCAAGAATTTATTCCTTGTATGTATATATGTAGGCTATTGCAGATTTATATATATATATATATATATATATAACATAATGTAATAATATTTAGTATTTTCACATCTAGGTGGAAAAAAGTGTAATTTGTACTACTGCAGACCTGCCAACCTGTACGCATTTTGCGTAGCGGGTACGCATTTTTACCTTAAGGGTGTGGGCAAAGGAGAAGATGATGCTGGTCAGCTCCTGGTGGTTCAGGCTAGGTGTCAAGTGTCCACTTGTGTTGCCATCTCGTTGTTCCTTTCTCAGCCGTTGCAGGTTGTTGGCTGCTTTGGGCTGAAGGATGTCCATCACAGTGCTCTGCCGGGTCTCCAAGTGGTCCTGGTGGGTGGCAGGGCTGGATGTCTGAGACATGCTGACTCACTTGTGGGAACACGAGAGAGAGAGGCAGAAGGCAGATTCAAGTACATACAGAGGTGGTAAGCTATCTGTATGGGGAACGGCTCTGTAGGCCATGTAAGGTGTGAATAGCTGGTGAGGGACAGCTAGTGAAGTAGGGAGCTATATTTTTGTGTTGGTGAACACAAAGAGGGGGTTTGAGTAACTTTGTTGACGGGCTGTCAGCAGGGGTCAGCTAATGACTGGGCTGTGCGTGTAGTCAAATTATTAATCAAATCACTGATGGTTCTCAGAGGTTTGGTCACTATGAGGGAATCAAATAAAACAAACTGAAATAAAATCAGAAAGAGACAGAGGGAGAAGGAAGGGCTTTCCTTATTTAGTTTAAGCTAGGAGATATGACTAAGCAGTTATCAGCAGTATGGCAACAGTAACTAAGGAGGGCGGGTCTTTGCGAACGGTCAATTCTCTCTAAAACAGACACATACTGCTATAGGAAATGACTTCTTTCATTGATTCATAGACAAATTTTCCTCTCATGCATATCTTTCCTATCATGCATATCCCCAGGTCTTTGTGTATGATTATTACCTCCTTGTATATGGTCTTGTGTATTGTATACTGTTTTATGCATGCTTATGATAGATCACTAGTTAATGTAACCTCACCTATACCATGTTTGGTCTCTATGAATTCGTTTTCAGATGATCTAATTGAGATGGTATATTATATGTTTATACCTATGCAACATATTAGTGTTCTAAGAATTTTAGTAGTTTTTACATCAACACCCAATCGAATTACATGTGCAAAATACCATGCTCTAAGACAAAGAGTCTTAACTGCAAAGGAATGCAGCAGGGTCATAAAACCTAGGGGGACTGTTAGCTATGCTAGCAGGGACACATCAACACCTCAAGGTAAATAAACAGAAACAATAGGAAGTGTTTCTAGTCTGCTCAGGGGCCTGGTGCTAAGGAGTAAGGAGGTGTATAGAAGAGACAGGAATTAGGGCTACTAATAACCTGTATGGTTCATTAAGGAGACAGCAGTTGCTAGAACTGCTATAATCCTATACCGAGAGGGAAGATGGTGATGGTCAAATAACTAAAATAAGGTAAAAGTAAAAGTAAAATGTCCTAATAGCTTTAGGAGACCAAAGGAAGAGTAAATAAACAAATTTATTTAATTAAATATCAGATTTAATTAAAATCCACTTAGCTGAATTGGTACATTCAAGCTAAAAAGGTAAATGAATGACATGAAATCAAAGAGAGGTAGAATAAAGTCAAAATAAAAAAATAACACAAATAAAACCAAAGTATTTGAGGAAGGGCCAGCCTGACTGAGCCTAAACAGAAGGTGATAGCACAAACAGGAAGTGAAACCAAGAGTGAAGCCAGGCTCACACTATAGGAGTTTTAAAATCCTAACCGATTATGAAATCTGGTTGCAGCACACACATAAGGAGAATCTTTGCAGATTATTTTCCCTCAAATCTTAAACAGGCACACACTACAAGATTTGAAAATCATGGCGCATCACACACTACAAGATATTAAGATCATGCCAGAGGGAGCGCCTCACATGATCTCACGCAGCAGCTCGTCAGCAATGTTTACATATGTTAGCTAGCGTGCTAGCAGCTTTCTGCACTCACCTGGTACATTTAAAACTGAGGTGATTTCACCCCAGCGCTTCTCTTTCTCCATATGGTTGTGATACGTTTTCGACACATTATACAGACAGTAATTTTACTACAAAACATCAAGAAGCAGTTTCCTCCGTCTCCAACGGAGCTGTACATCAGCTGTTTTGCGGTGAAAGGGTTGCTAAATATAGGGTTGCCAACTGTCCCGTATTAGCTGGGACGTCCCGTATTTTGGGTCATCTGAACATCTCTGACTGGCCATTGCATTCATAATCTCAACAGCATTGTGTGTGATTGGTTATAATGCAGTGCTGCACAAACGCATCAGCTATTTTTTGTCTTTTGGAAGCTGCATTCAAAATCCACTTGGCTCAGAAATCTGAGGGGGCATGTAGGGTTGCCAACCGTTCCGTATTAGCTGGGACGTCCCGTATTTTGGGCCTAATTGATTTGTCCCATATGTGACTTCCCTTGTCACGTTTTTTGACTGCTACGCTGATCTAACCACTGACTGATACAACAGCAGCAGTGCTGATCACTTGAGAATGATCACCGATACCTGTCATCATTCAATCACAGCCCCACTCACGCAGTATACGTTAAGTAAATCAGAAATTGTGAACATAACTGTTCGTGGAAGGCTGAGTAATCCCCTTCCGTCTCGTCGCTCCCACCTCACAGCAAGCAGCGCTCACGCTAACGCCAATTCCGTCCGTGTTTTCACTTCAGTAAATCAGTTTTCGTGAATATAAACTACGTGATTGTTCTTCATGAGTCCAACATCCCGCCGTGCAAGAGACGTGATCAGTAAGGGAAGTCGTCTTTCACTATTGTAATGTTGTTAAATATAATAGCATGATTCTTAACATTGGACCTTATTCTTGAAACACAAAATTACCAATAAAAAGGTGTC
>NW_015558666.1:233881-246895 GCF_001515605.1 Sinocyclocheilus anshuiensis | reverse complement strand
CTGGACACCATGGC
Organism: Sinocyclocheilus anshuiensis; assembly: GCF_001515605.1. Classification (NCBI taxonomy): domain Eukaryota; kingdom Metazoa; phylum Chordata; class Actinopteri; order Cypriniformes; family Cyprinidae; genus Sinocyclocheilus; species Sinocyclocheilus anshuiensis. Next base: position 246,881 of record NW_015558666.1, on the reverse strand, counting down.
ACCAAGGCCACCTACGAAGTGCTCAAGCAAGCAGCATACTGGCCTGGCATGCAGCAAAGATCTTCAAAGAACTTAAAGTCTTGCAAACTCAAGACTTTTTCAGCAGAACTGCTCAAGCCTCTGCGTCATCAAGGAACCAACCAATCGCCGGAAGGGTTTCCCCAAAGGGACACCATCCTGACGTCACCTCAGTAACCAATCAGCAACGGAATTCCCTCAAGCAGCCAAACCAGGAAACTCAGCTTTTTAGCTGTCACCCAAAACGCAAGTAAACGAACAAAATCTTATCTCTGCTGAACTGGTGCCGAGCTAATTTAAGCAGTAAACATAAGACAAACCTCTGCTTTGTGATTTTCTCAGGTCACAAGTAAGAGAACTGTAGTGAATATCTTGCTAAAACTTTGGGCTTTCCTCAGAACTCCGTTAACATCATTTTCATTCTTCAGAGACTGTATGTATGTGTGTGTGTATGTGTATGTCTTAGCTTAGGTCAATGTAATTTAGAATAGCCAATCAATTTTTGTTTTCATTTATAAAGAATCATTGTCTGGTGTCGTATAATTTTAAAGTCAAACCTTGCCAAAGATCCTTGTTACCTAGCTCGTAGCTTATAACTTATCAAAACATGTATTAACCCGTGGCCAGGGAGAATACAGATATTCAAATTGTTAATATACACGGATGCTAATGTCTCGCTGGACGAACGGTAGATAAGGTGTAAATTATCAAATTTGGAATCAGTTCTAATCAGGTTGACTTCGAATCTTCAGATCCAAGTCCTCTCAAAACCTGAACGAAATAATAATAATGAATTCCCTTACAAATTAGTTAATTTCATTACAGGGTCAACATAAATTAGACCCGATATGTAATGATTGGTGCAAAATTCATGCATTTAAGGATTAAAAAACTTTGCTAAAGCATTGTGTTTTCTTGCAGTTTAAAGTCTTAAAATGTCTTAAATTTTACATTATTAAGCCTTAAAGATCAAATTGTCATCAATTTAATTGATGAGGTCTTAATTACAACAATAAATATTAACATGTTATCTCGGCCATACTGATCTCTAGAGAGACAGATCCCAAAGTCCTGGTCAGATGTATTACAGTAGCTGCTTAAACTGTTCCTGCAATGATGTGTTTAATTACCCACCATATTCCTGTATAAAATTAACACCTGCACTGGACAAAATATTTAGCATTTCCTTTTATGCTTTACTTGAACAAGAAAAAATATATATATTCATCCTAAAAAGCATTAAATTTACCTTTCTCATACATATCGACACATTGTTACAACACTAATTTTATGTTTTAAAACGTATAAACTTATATAAAATTATAAGTAAACTGTTTGTATTTCATGAAAATCGTTGCTTTAATTAATGTTTTGCAAGATAGAACCAAGAATTCCAAGCGGAAAATTACTTTTTAGAATTAGAAGCTTTTATCTGCATTTGACCTGTTCCAAAAATCCCCATTTACAAATTTGAGAGGATTTTGATATTGTACATTTAGAATACATTTAGGGTCTCTGTCATTTTAATGTATAAAAAAAAAAACTTGTTCCCCATTTCACTTTTGCTATATGGAATGCAGAATCTTTGAAGCTCAATATCTCAAAACCACTCGGAATGCAGCTAGAACCTTATAATTCCAAGGCGACGACACGTAAGGCTGCTGATAATGATGCTAATTTACAGTTCATCTAGCAGGTTTATATTAAAGCCTTTTAATACTGCTAAGTTAAGGTGGCCCTGTTAAATGCAATGATGCTTAAACATTTTAAAATATGCCTCATCTGCCAAAGTTGATGGCTGTCATTGTCATGGCAATCAGTGCATGTTTTGTTTTCCATCAGCTGTGGTCAAGAATCAGCAAGCAGTAGATACATTAGGCTTTAAAAAAAATTATCTGATGGGGTTGACATTCTTCTGGACAAATAGAGCAATAACCACTTAAATTTGTATTGTATTGTATTGTATTTATTTATTTATTTATTATTATGTTTTACATTTTAATAAAATAAAAGGATATTTAAAATGCAAAACCTTAATAGCCTTGGTTGAATAGAACTTTGACAGCGTAGGTTTGGTCCTCACTGTGCATTCCATTTGTACTCGAAGGGAACAGTAGGCACTTTCAACTAGAAGGTGCACAATGTGCAATCCAACCTCTATCTGTGGACATGATACTTCAGCATTATCTGTGCAAAATACCACTTTTTATGTTATTATTATTATTATTATTATTATTATTATTAACTGGTATTGATAACAATGGATGCATCCATCTTGGTTTTCCAACATGTATACTGGAACACGGTCAGCTTGGGTGTGACGTCATTCCCAGCTCTGACATCCAACTTCCAAAGTAAATAGAACGCAGCATCATTGCAGCTTGTTCTGGACAAAAACCACCCATTTAGAGAGGGTGAGTTTCCATGTCCCATTTAGGGACAGGTTTATCAGAAAAAAGATTGCATCACAACAATAGATATGCATTGGAAAAATATGTTCAAGTAATGATGCTTTTCTCCCAACAGACTATGCAAATTGTTCCCTTTATGTACAAGATTTGCTGTTCCTAAACATTCATGAGACAAAATACTCAACAATAAATGGTAGCACTTTTAATTAATGGACAATCTGTTGTCTATAAGTAATTTTGCAACCATGTCAACTATCTGTCATTAGATTATTAGTAGACTGTCTGCTTAATATCTTTTAATACTGTATTTTGATGGTCCCTCAACAGATATTCTATTAAGTAACTTTGCATGGCAACTTATTCTACTAACCCTAGCCATAACATAACAGTCTACTAATGCTCTAGTCTACAGTAGTAGAGAGTTGCAAAGTTACTTATAGTCATCAGAATGTCTAAAGGAGACCATCAAAATAAAGTGTAAGCCTAAACAGTCAACTAACTGTTAATTTTAAGCTGAGGAACACGCATTCTGACATCACAAGGCAAGAATGATAAAATAGTGCAACCATATTAATAATTAATGTCCCAGTGAATGCTGGGAACAGGGTCTAAACCACAAAACCAACTATTTGAACCTACAAAGATTGGTGGTTTGAAATAAATAAATAAATAAATAAATAAGTGTATCATAACGGAAATGCTGCATTTGAGATGCATTACTCATATTACTGAAAGCTGTTAGAATAGTGATTAAACTGAAGTGCATAAGTTTATGGTATGCATTATCCGAGTTTGAGACTATGGTACTGTTAACTTTGACATTTGATTTAATGTTTATATAATGTTATCTCTGTAACATTTCCTGATAATATATTGTATGGTTGAGAATGGGGTTGAACTGCATCAAAGTTTGATACATTGTTTCATTTATAGACATTATTTAGATGGACTGGAGCAGTACATTAACGTTATTATAATACAGATTTCCCTTTTTTCCATGTGTTGGTTTGGGCTGGCGGTTTTTTTTTTTTTTTGCCCTTTGAATGACAAAAATCATCACAAAGAATATAAATATGTGTGACGAGTGGGGCGGGGCCGAGAGCCATGGGAATGGAGCGAGGCCAGTGGAGTTAATGATAATACGAGACACCTGCACCACTCACCGGTCTCGAGTCCAAAGGAGGAGCTCCGAAAGGATAAAAGGAGGAGTGACAAAAATGAAGGACGAGAGAGGACCAGGCCTGGACTTTATTTTGTGTTTTGGTTCTGTTTGTGCGTGGCAGTCGTCCGTGAGGGGCTGTTGCGCTATTTTGTGTTTATTTTATTTAATCACTGTGTGGGTTGCATTACTTTGTGTTTATGTTTAGGTAAAGGGGTAAAAAGCATCGCAAACATAAACATTCAGTTTATGTTTGCGATGTGCCAGGCACCAACGGTGCCAGGCACCAACGGCCTGGCTGACCAGCAAACTACAACATGCTCAAAATACACATAACACACACACATAAAGACATTTTTCTTTATTTAGACTATAATCAATCAGTTACAAATGTATCTGGTATATGCATGTGTTGTCTGTATGTTTCCCTATTATATTAGCCTAGTTACCACTCGTTATTTGTATTAGTTAAGATCTAAATGCTTATATTCAGGTGTATGAATGTATCTCTGGTTTAATATCTTCTAGATGATATTAACATGTTATCTCGGCCATACTGATCTCTAGAGAGACAGATCCCAAAGTCCTGGTCAGATGTATTACAGTAGCTGCTTAAACTGTTCCTGCAATGATGTGTTTAATTACCCACCATATTCCTGTATAAAATTAACACCTGCACTGGACAAAATATTTAGCATTTCCTTTTATGCTTTACTTGAACAAGAAAAAATATATATATTCATCCTAAAAAGCATTAAATTTACCTTTCTCATACATATCGACACATTGTTACAACACTAATTTTATGTTTTAAAACGTATAAACTTATATAAAATTATAAGTAAACTGTTTGTATTTCATGAAAATCGTTGCTTTAATTAATGTTTTGCAAGATAGAACCAAGAATTCCAAGCGGAAAATTACTTTTTAGAATTAGAAGCTTTTATCTGCATTTGACCTGTTCCAAAAATCCCCATTTACAAATTTGAGAGGATTTTGATATTGTACATTTAGAATACATTTAGGGTCTCTGTCATTTTAATGTATAAAAAAAAAACTTGTTCCCCATTTCACTTTTGCTATATGGAATGCAGAATCTTTGAAGCTCAATATCTCAAAACCACTCGGAATGCAGCTAGAACCTTATAATTCCAAGGCGACGACACGTAAGGCTGCTGATAATGATGCTAATTTACAGTTCATCTAGCAGGTTTATATTAAAGCCTTTTAATACTGCTAAGTTAAGGTGGCCCTGTTAAATGCAATGATGCTTAAACATTTTAAAATATGCCTCATCTGCCAAAGTTGATGGCTGTCATTGTCATGGCAATCAGTGCATGTTTTGTTTTCCATCAGCTGTGGTCAAGAATCAGCAAGCAGTAGATACATTAGGCTTTAAAAAAAATTATCTGATGGGGTTGACATTCTTCTGGACAAATAGAGCAATAACCACTTAAATTTGTATTGTATTGTATTGTATTTATTTATTTATTTATTATTATGTTTTACATTTTAATAAAATAAAAGGATATTTAAAATGCAAAACCTTAATAGCCTTGGTTGAATAGAACTTTGACAGCGTAGGTTTGGTCCTCACTGTGCATTCCATTTGTACTCGAAGGGAACAGTAGGCACTTTCAACTAGAAGGTGCACAATGTGCAATCCAACCTCTATCTGTGGACATGATACTTCAGCATTATCTGTGCAAAATACCACTTTTTATGTTATTATTATTATTATTATTATTATTATTATTAACTGGTATTGATAACAATGGATGCATCCATCTTGGTTTTCCAACATGTATACTGGAACACGGTCAGCTTGGGTGTGACGTCATTCCCAGCTCTGACATCCAACTTCCAAAGTAAATAGAACGCAGCATCATTGCAGCTTGTTCTGGACAAAAACCACCCATTTAGAGAGGGTGAGTTTCCATGTCCCATTTAGGGACAGGTTTATCAGAAAAAAGATTGCATCACAACAATAGATATGCATTGGAAAAATATGTTCAAGTAATGATGCTTTTCTCCCAACAGACTATGCAAATTGTTCCCTTTATGTACAAGATTTGCTGTTCCTAAACATTCATGAGACAAAATACTCAACAATAAATGGTAGCACTTTTAATTAATGGACAATCTGTTGTCTATAAGTAATTTTGCAACCATGTCAACTATCTGTCATTAGATTATTAGTAGACTGTCTGCTTAATATCTTTTAATACTGTATTTTGATGGTCCCTCAACAGATATTCTATTAAGTAACTTTGCATGGCAACTTATTCTACTAACCCTAGCCATAACATAACAGTCTACTAATGCTCTAGTCTACAGTAGTAGAGAGTTGCAAAGTTACTTATAGTCATCAGAATGTCTAAAGGAGACCATCAAAATAAAGTGTAAGCCTAAACAGTCAACTAACTGTTAATTTTAAGCTGAGGAACACGCATTCTGACATCACAAGGCAAGAATGATAAAATAGTGCAACCATATTAATAATTAATGTCCCAGTGAATGCTGGGAACAGGGTCTAAACCACAAAACCAACTATTTGAACCTACAAAGATTGGTGGTTTGAAATAAATAAATAAATAAATAAATAAGTGTATCATAACGGAAATGCTGCATTTGAGATGCATTACTCATATTACTGAAAGCTGTTAGAATAGTGATTAAACTGAAGTGCATAAGTTTATGGTATGCATTATCCGAGTTTGAGACTATGGTACTGTTAACTTTGACATTTGATTTAATGTTTATATAATGTTATCTCTGTAACATTTCCTGATAATATATTGTATGGTTGAGAATGGGGTTGAACTGCATCAAAGTTTGATACATTGTTTCATTTATAGACATTATTTAGATGGACTGGAGCAGTACATTAACGTTATTATAATACAGATTTCCCTTTTTTCCATGTCTTGGTTTGGGCTGGCGTTTTTTTTTTTTTTTTGCCCTTTGAATGAAACCTCCTCTGGCAAACATGCTGTCTGGTTCCCCCCGTTCCCCCCACTATTTGCTCACCTGAGGGCCTGGTGTTAGATTTAATCACTGTGTGGGTTTGTGTTTATGGTGTTTATGTTTAGGTAAAGGGGTAAAAAGCATCGCAAACATAAACATTCAGATCTGTCTGGCGGCAAAATGTCAAAACTGACCCCTGTAGCTACAGCCCACATCTAAAATCAATTTCAGAACAAACTTACAGAAACTAGTCACATTGTTATATATAATGTATAATATATAATACTGCTTTTTTCAAAGCATGAATTTTAGCCACTTTATACAGTATCTTCCTTTCATCACTGTTGCTTTTTAATGGTTTAAATAGAATAAAAATATTGAATTCAACCTAAAGTTTTCTTGATTTCTTATTGCTTTTACTGATATACTGAATTTGAAATGCATCATACTATTTGTACTATATTTTGGGTAAAACTGCACCAATCCTCCAGACCGGCCATAAACATGCAAATTAAGCATAAAGGGAGACAAAGAAAACTTCTCCCGCTCAAAAATTCACGCCTGGTATCGGCTATTCCACCCAAAAGGTGGGTGTGGATAGGAACTATCAAAAGTCATTAACTCAGACTATTCTTTGCTCAAAAAAACCCTTCTTCTTGAGACAGACACTTTTCAAGACTCCTCAAAATTCTCCTCGAGTTTGATTTTCCGGCGTTTTGTTTTCTTCAAGTAACTTTGCCGATTCGTTGTGGACTTTCCTATCTTCAGAAGAACCAGAGGAAAACCTCCAGCTCACTCCTAAAGAACTCATCAAGAACCTCCGTGTCTACCGCATCAGGACTCTTGTTCAGCAACAAAGCCAATGCAAGTAAACGTTTACAACTATTTAGATGCGTGTTTAAGTTTGAGCCCCTTATTAAGGTGATTTTTGATTCTTTGATGATTCTTATTAGGTTGTGGTTAATTGATGTGAAATACTGCCATTATTTGCTCTTCTCTCTTCCTTACTTTCCTTCGTTCTGTATATATGTGTTTTGCTTAATTTAGTTGTATGTTAGCTATAGTTTCATTAATTAAATCCCTTATGTTCACAATAATTGTCTCTGTGTGCTGCTCACAATTCGGAGTCACTGAATGTTGATCTTTGCTACATGCTAAACTACTGCTAGTACTGCATAAAGTAGGAAAGCTATTGTTCCTCGGCCAGGAAAATAATCTTTCCTTGAATTGATAAATGATTATATTGTCTGCTCGGTGGACGGACAGATCAAATAATTGTAATATTGATTCTGCTACAGTTAATTCTAAGATCTAATCTAAATATTCATTATTATAACCAGTTATAATTAATTATAAATATTTCCCTTTTGAGCTAATTTGCTACATTATTAAAGTTTTGATTAAATGTTAATCGGTTCCCGCCTCCTTCTTCCCGATCTACAAACTTTGTTACAATATGAAAAAATGAAATAAAGTCATGTGAATGATTCAACAAGATTTATTTTCTTTTTTATATTATTAGAGAAGAGAAGTTTAACACAACTTTATTAAATAAAATGTTTTTTCAGTATATCATTACTAATACAATAAATACTCATTCATAACAATTCCTTAACCTTTTAGTCAAATATAAAACCAAGACATTGTTACAACAATCTTTTAAAAATTAAGAACAAGCTGTTCTTCATAAATACAACATAAAATTCCACCTACACACCAATTTTCCTCTGAAAGTTATTAAATCTCCCACCAAATCATAGTAAGAAAATTCAATTTTCAATCTATTTGCAATTAAGCCCTTCAACGTTTTCACTGGGTCCACTCCACCTACACCTAGTAGTTAATTTTTTTCTGGTCTTCCAAATTGCCAAATTGACTGTACCAATGACATTAAGAAAATTCAATTTTCAATCTATTTGCAATTAAGCCCTTCAACGTTTTCACTGGGTCCACTCCACCTACACCAAGTAGTTAATTTTTTTCTGGTCTTCCAAATTGCCAAATTGACTGTACCAATGACAGTTTAAGAGGCCAAATATTGTCTTTTTTGACATTCTATACTTTACATCCCCTATAAAAGTACATTCTGAAAGATGTTTCAACAAAAACTCTAAACCATTCAATCAAAACTTTAAAAAGCTCCTCCAATCGCTTACAATTCAAAAACAAATGTTATACGGTCTCTTCTTCACCACAAAACTCACACTTCCCTCTTATTGCTGGATTAAGGTGAGACACATATCTGTTTGTAGCTATCGCCCCGTGAATAAGACTCCACTGCAAATTTCCAGTTCGCTTCTCTAGTGGAAACTTATACAGGGACCTCCACTTTGTCCACTTCAATGGCTGCCGCTCCTTCAGTCTTAACTCATAGTTTATATAAAACCTTTTAGACATTTCATCAATTCCCCGTGAATAAGACTCCACTGCAAATTTCCAGTTCGCTTCTCTAGTGGAAACTTATACAGGGACCTCCACTTTGTCCACTTCAATGGCTGCCGCTCCTTCAGTCTTAAAGGTTTATATAAAACCTTTTAGACATTTCATCAATTGTCCATGTCTCAAAAGTTTCAAAACTCTTTATAGGCTGGTCTTCCAACACACTGGTGTCACAGGTTGAAGAAATTAACTTCAGTGGGTTCATTCGGATCTTCTCTTTGTATAAGTTCTCTATAATGTCCCGGCAAAAAAAAGAGCGTATTTCCTCCAAAAACTGAGTAGCCAGGCATGGAGATCACAGTCCCGTGAAGAACATTATATCCTCCACAGACTTCCATCTGGATTGACCAAATCTTTTAGCTTTGTACAATTTCTTCTCAGCATATTCTCCTGTACACTCCTAGAAGACATCAGTGTACATTGGACCACTGGATTATGAAAGAGTGGTTCCTCCAACACAGAGTATTTAGGGATTTCAAAGACTCTTTTAATCTTGAAAGATTGTCCATGCTTGTAACACTGATTTATAAAAAAGATGTGATCTCTCTTACGTCCATCTCTTGAATTTGTGTCCAAAAAAAGATGCAGATCATAATTCAACCATTCTACTCTTTGCAGGATTGCACCAGCGGTACGAGTCCATAACAAGTCTTTTCTACACACAAAAAAAAAAGTTTTTGGGCTGAAAGCAATCTGAAAGCTTGAATTCTGCTCTTATTGTCTATTAGTCCTTGTTCTCCACAAGGAGGCAAATAAAGTTGTGCAGCACAAATCCAATCTTTACCATTCTAGAAGAAATTAACTAGTCTCTTTTGTATAGAAGTCACCAATTCTTCTGGTGGTTCAACCACCGTTAACCTATGCCACAATGTGGACACAGCCAAATTATTAATGACCAAAACTCTCCCCTTGTAAGACATTTGTGGTAATAGCCATCGCCATCTAGACAATCGGGCCACCACCTTCTCCAGCAGTCCCTCACAATTTTTCTCCTCAAACCTAGAAGAATCCAAAAAAAAACACCGAAAGCTTTAAAACCTTCTCTCCCCCACTTTAACCCTCCCGGTAAATCTGGAAGCCTTTGATTTGTCCATTTACCTACTGCATATCCTTCACTCTTACTCCAGTTTACTTTTGCAGTGGATGCCTTTTCATACACCTCTATACTTTTTGTAAGATTGATGACTTCTTGTCCATTTATAAAAACTGTTCTGTCATCACAACTCTCGGAGGGATTGGCATGGTAATGTACATGACAATGTTAATGTATTTGGTCTTGGCGGTATAGATCTGCTACGCTGCTGCTGCGGCAGAGCAAGTACCGAGACTTGCTACTGCCAATACATCCACAACATGCTGCTGTGATCATGTAAGAAATATTGCTGCTGCAAATATAACATACATGAAATAACGCCCCACAAAGCAGGAGACAAAGAAGCAAAAACAAGAACAAAACACCCCCCAACAAGCAGATCTATCACCAAGACATATGTACTGCTGCTGCTCCAAAGAGCCATGTGAACCGCATGTATTACTATCTATGTGAGCCTGGGCTACCACGCCGACCGGCTTAACGCTAGTGGCCTATGACTATGTGAGCCTTGGCTACCCCACCGACCGGCTTAACAATAGTGGGCTATGACTATGTGAGCCTGGGCTACCACGCCGACTGGCTTAACTCTAATTAGATGCACACTATGTGTAATGTTTAGTTAACAAAATGGATATACGTTGCAATCTGATAGATAAGACCCCAGCACCCACCTGAGCAAATATCATAATTTAGTCATTTGATAACTGCTGTTGCTTTCTCCACTTCATCAGTCCCAGCGGCAGCGTAACTCCTTGTTACTTCATGTTCATGCAATGATGAGATGGACAAAGTTAGCCGATGCATGCCATTTTACTCTCTCGTGCAGATAAAAGTTGTCAAAGTTAGTGCACAAAATCCCCTGGGTTGACTGACCTGAAATAAAAGCAGAATATAAATGTTATTTCTCCATTTTCTGAATTACACAGCACAGCGAGAGCACACGTTGCACAAGCACATTTTTCCGAACTACACTACCCATAATGCATTTCCCTCTGAACTAACTGTTACAGCCATAGATAGTGATCTTCAGCATCTCCCGCAACACTGTCATTGATATGACTGCGATAAGCGCGTGCTTCTGATGCTGCGTGCAGCTGAAATCAACCACACACTCATCACAATGAAAACATCGACTTTAGAAATAACGAACGTGAACACTGGACCTGGGTTGACTGACCTGAATGAACTGAAATAAAAGCAGAATATAAATGTTCTTTCTCCGTTTTCTGAATTACACATCACAGCAAGAGCACACGTCGCACAAGCACATTTCTCCGAACTAACACTACCCATAATGCATTTCACTCAGAACTAACTGTTACAGCTGTAGATAGTGATCTTCAGCGTCTGTCATTGATATGACTGCGATAAGCGCGTGCTTCTGATGCTGCGTGCAGCTGAAATCAACCACACACTCATCACAATGAAAACATCGACTTTAGAAATAACGAACGTGAACACTGGAATAATCGCCGATGTACGGCAAACCCCCGTTGAAATGCATACACAAGAATGCTTATTTAATTTAACCTGTTTCATGTCCGTTACTATCGGCGTGTCCTCAGAGCAATACATATGCTCTAAACTGCAGTGTTTTGCTCCGGCTGTATAAACACAGATGCTAAATGCTGCTGCTAATATGGTTAATATTCGCTCCTGCATACAATGCAAACTGCTAACATGACACTTAGTTTAAACTTGATTATGGTTGCTCATTTTTTAATTCAATTAGGCAGACCACGCAATACACACAGCAATATGGATTAGAAGAGCATTCACTTATCTTAGATGTTGATTTTGCTGTTCTGAAGCAAGCTGCAACTGCTACTGCAAGCACTAATCATATATTTGAATGTTCAGCAGCGAGCTCATTGGCTACTGATACAGGAGAAAACCAATCAACTGTGCCATGTGATAATGTGATGTCATTAGGTCAGATTGAGTTAGACCTATTGGACTGCACCATCTAGAGTTTCATGCCAGAACTTTATATCATAAGCATAAGCAGATAACACAAATTTATTACAATTAAAATCATTTGGTATAAAAACCCTTTAAGATCTCTTCTAATTCTTCTTAATAATGGTTCAATGGTAATGCTATATAATTCATGCTATATAATCCAGAGAGTGGGCATCCTTGCCTAATTCCCATTTTTACAGGAACTGATGCACTCAACCCTCCGCCCACCATCACCAGACACATCTCTTTATAACAGTTTTACCCAAGAAATCAGAATTAGAATCAGAATCAGAATGAGCTTTATTTATTTTGCCAGGTATGTTTACACATACGAGGAATTTGTTTTCGTGACAGAAGCTTCCACAGTGTAACAGAATGGCAGTGACAGAACAAAAAACACAGATAATACAAAATCAAAATAAATAAAAAAATAGAACAAGTAAATAAGGAATAAAAATATACAAATCGACAATTGTATGTACAGGTATCTAACAATAGACAGTTGTATGTACAAGTATATTATGTGCAAATTGAAATGTAGACTGAGTATGTGTGTTAGATAAATAAGTGTATGAGTGAATAAATAGTGTGTGTTCCACAGTTATTGTCAAGTGTTCATGAGATGGATTGCCTGAGGGAAGAAACTGTTCCTGTGTCTGGCCGTTCTGGTGCTCAGAGCTCTGTAGCGTTGACCAGATGGCAACAGTTCAAAGAAGGAGTGTGCTGGATGTGAGGGGTCCATAGTGATTCTGCCAGCCCTTTTGCTCACTCTGGATGAGTACAGTTCTTGGAGAGAAGGAAGGGTTGTACCAATGAATCGCTCAGCAGTCTGGACTACTCTCTGTAGTCTTCTGAGGTCAGATTTGGTAGCTGAGCTGAACCAGACAGTTATAGAAGTGCAGAGGACAGATTCAATGATGGCGGAGTAGAACTGTTTCAGCAGCTCCTGTG
>NW_015558666.1:225740-233727 GCF_001515605.1 Sinocyclocheilus anshuiensis | reverse complement strand
GCTCTGAACAGCTGAAAGCCTGGGAGACTCAACGCGCTGTCCGGAATGGTGTCTTTCAGCCAGGTTTCCGTGAAACATAGAGCAGCAGAGTTTGAAAAATCCTTATTTGTCCGGGAGAGCAGAAGGTGTTCGTCCGTTTTGTTGGGTAGAGAGCGGAGGTTCACCATATGGATGCTAGGCAACGGCGTCCTGAATCCGCGCTGCCTGAGCTTCACGACCGCGCCGCTGCTCCCCCGACTACAATGTCCAGCAAAACATCAGAATAATTGAAAACCGGTGAAATATCGGGTGGTGTGTACTGCCGAATGTCCAGCAATTTGTCTCTGGTGAAATTGATTGCAGGGATATAACTAAAGACAGGACAAACTAACAAAAACATAAAAACAACTGCGGAGCATGCCACGGAGGCAGCCATCATCATCGGCGCCATCTCACAACTATAAACCTTTCACCAAAACCAAAAGAACTCAAATCACTGAAAAGATATCCATGGTCGACCCTATCAAAGGCTTTTTCTTCATCTATTGATAAAAAACCCATCAATCAATGGTATCTCTTCACAGGAAAAAGATTATCCATAATAGATCGTTCAGGTACACAATATATCTGATCACTATGCATAATTGTGTCCGGATAAAGTTTCAACCTATTTCGCTACACATTTGGCCAGAATTTTATAAGCCGTACATAAAAGTGAAACCAGTCTCCAGTTTTTCAAAAATCCAGAGTCCCCTTTTTTAGGTATAATAAAGCTCTTCGGCAGCTACTTGGAAGAAAGCCATTTTCAAAACACTCTTTTGTTACTTCATAGAAATCTTGTCCCAAAATGTTCCAGAAAGGATGATAAAAGTCTGTGGTTATTCCATCAATCCTAGGCGAACGTCTCAGTGAAAGTTGTTTAACTGCATCTGTGAGCTCTTGTAAAATAATGTCACTATCCAAATTTTCTCTCTGTTTAGGTTGCAACTTAGGAAGATCTTGAAAAAGGTCTGCAGCACTCTCCTCATCACATTGTTCAGCATTAAAAAGTCCAGAATAGGGTTATGCTGCACCACACTTCTCTCCAGTTAAAAAAATAATCAGGTAATAAGCACTGGGAGCATCCATATCCTTATGTCACGATCTCTAGCTGGAGTGCCCATGAACTCCACCAAAGGGAACTCCACCACTGACTCTTGCCATGCTCACAGACTACATTTCCCCATAATCATTTGCCTGGACTCATCATCACTTACCTCCATCAGTCACACTATAGAGGTTGCACTTTTCTGTTTATTGATTGCCTGTTACGTCTTTGTGTTTTCCCGTGTTTCCAATTTCCTTGTTGTCTTGTCTTGCCTTGCCTTGTGTTTTGACCTCTCTTGTAAATAGTGACGGGAAACCGAGGCTTTCTAAACCATTTGAGGCTTTCATCAAATTGTGCTGAAAAACGGTTCATCACTCGAAGCTTTTTAACACAGTGTGCATTAGCGACATCTGGTGGTCAGACATGGTTTCTCCAGCCTATCTAACGAAACTTTGCGGAGCAGAGGATGGTTTGAAAGTTTTTAATCTGTGCCAACCGGTGCCAACTCGTGTCATGTGTAGTCCGGTCAATAGATTCACATATTGATCAATAATATAAAATATACAAGTGTGTGATTATAATTAATAATTGACGTGAGTAGTAGCAAAAATATTTTGGGTGAGCTGTTTGGGGTCTTTGAGACCCCAGCTAGAACATGATAAAATGCAATAGAGGTGTGACGTGCATTCAGTTTCTGTCTGGTGTTGAGGTTATTCTAAACTATTCTACTGAATCCCAAATAAGTGTACACACACACACACACCAAGTTAATGTAAAGTTAAACACAAGAGTCATGCGAAGCGCCAATTTTTTTCAAACCAGCTCTCCTCACCTTCCGATACTGCATGACGTTCGAAGCTTCAAACGTCATCAATCATGTGGTATTGTCATTTTGATACATGCATAGGCACAGTGTGTGATACAATAGTGCTTTGAAAACTGCGTCGGAGGTTCGGCGCCAGGTATCAATCGTCCTATCACTACTTGCAAATAAAGCCTGCACTTGGATCCTCAACTCCGTTGTCACGTCTCCACGTTACAGAATAATCAGCCACACCTGGATCCAGCGGCTTTATCGAGCATCCAACCCAGATAGCATGCGGATGTGGGCCACTTAAGGCAATGATATGGCACTGCTGGCCTTCTTATGACCCGGACAAAATGGATGTAAGCCTGAAGTGGCCCATATGTAAAACAGCAAAAATGGCCCAAATGTATCTAATCACATGTGGGCCTCTCTAGGTAAAGATGCTGTGTTGACGGCAATGTGTAATCTGAATGTGACCCTAAAGTGTCCCATGTGGTAAACAGTGATTATGGCCCAAATAATGCCAACCAAATGTGGGCCAGCTTTGGCAAAAATGTGGCATTATCGACAAAGGCTAATCAGGGTGTAAACCAAATGTGGTCCACATATGTTTCAGCAAATGTGGCCCAGGTACATTAAAACATATCTGGACCAGTTTTGGCAAAGATATGGTACAGTAAGCACTGGCTAATGTGGCTGTGAATCTAAAGTGGCCTAAGGCAATGATATGGCACTGCTGGCCTTCTTATGACCCGGACAAAATGGATGTAAGCCTGAAGTGGCCCATATGTAAAACAGCAAAAATGGCCCAAATGTATCTAATCACATGTGGGCCTCTCTAGGTAAAGATGCTGTGTTGACGGCAATGTGTAATCTGAATGTGACCCTAAAGTGTCCCATGTGGTAAACAGTGATTATGGCCCAAATAATGCCAACCAAATGTGGGCCAGCTTTGGCAAAAATGTGGCATTATCGACAAAGGCTAATCAGGGTGTAAACCAAATGTGGTCCACATATGTTTCAGCAAATGTGGCCCAGGTACATTAAAACGTATCTGGACCAGTTTTGGCAAAGATATGGTACAGTAAGCACTGGGTAATGTGGCTGTGAATCTAAAGTGGCCCACATATGATGCCACAAATGTGGCCCAGTTATCCTAAATCGTATCTGGGTCAGTTTTGGAAAATATATGGCACAGTGAGCACTGGCTAATGTGGCTGTGAGCCTAAGGTGGCCCGCATATGATGCCACAACTGTGGCCCAGTTATACTCAAACGTATCTGGGCCAGTTTGGGCAAAGATATGGCTCAGTGAGAATTGGTTAATGTGGCTGTGAGCCTAAAGTGGCCCGCATATGATGTCACAAATGTGGACCAGTTTTCATCAAATGTATCTGGGCCAGTTTTGGCAAATATATGGCACAGTGAGCACTGGCTAATGTGGCTGTGAGCCTAAGGTGGCCGCATATGATGCCACAACTGTGGCCCAGGTATGTTAAAACATATTTGGGCCATTTTTGGAAAAGATATGGCTCAGTGAGAATTGGTTAATAAATGTATTTGGGCCAGTTTTGGCAAATATATGGCACAGTGAGCACTGGCTAATGTGGCTGTGAGCCTAAGGTGGCCGCATATGATGCCACAACTGTGGCCCAGGTATGTTAAAACATATTTGGGCCATTTTTGGAAAAGATATGGCTCAGTGAGAATTGGTTAATGTGGCTGTGAGCCTAAATTGGCCCTTATATGATGCCGCAAAAGTGGCCAAGTTATCCTCAAACATATTTGGGCCAGTTTTGACAAAGACATGGCAAACTGAGCACTGGATAATGTGGCTGTGAGCCTAAAGTGGCCCGCATATGAGGCCACAAATGTGGCACAGTTATCCTAAACCGTATCCGGGCCAGTTTTGGTAAAGATATGTCACAGTGAGCACTGGCTAATGTGGCTGAGAGCCTAAAGTGGCCCTTATATGATGCCGCAAATGTGGCATAAATATAAATATAATAAATATAAAATGACAAATATTGCCCAAATAGTTAATACACTTTAGGCCCCTTTTGGCAAATATATGGCACAGTCAGCATTGGCCAATCAGTGTGTAAGCCAACTTGTCCCATATTTGAAATGGCAAATATGCCCCATATATTATAAAACAGACGAGGACTACTTCTGGTTGTAACACTTGACAAGTGAGGCCACTTCTTGGATGTAACACTTGACACTGGCTAATTGAAATGGAAGCTTGAAATTGTAAATATGGCCTAATAGAATTTGGCTACTTTTAGTAGGATGCAACACAGTTAACTGATGCAGGGTGATCTGGATGTGAGTCTTAAGAAGGCTACATACGCAGCAATTTATTTTTTGAAACATGCTTTTAATTGAAGTCTTTTTGATGTGTACTGTGCAGCATAAAAACAGAAGTGCACTATAATAATTGTACTCTTACTAGGCGCGTTTCCATTACCGTTTTAATTATCCTTGTTTGGTCTGATTACTTAAGTTCCTGTATGTTCACTTTGAGTTTGTCTGGTCTTATGTCTACATGTCACTGTGCTACACTGTGTTTGGATTTACCCTTGTGGGATTAAAGACTTATGCTATGTAACCTTTCATCTTCGTTGTGCGCTCTTTAACACAGCGTAGCTATGCCACTCATATACTTACTGTGTAGGTAGAGTCTGAGTGAGAAGCATTTAAGATCAAACTTGAGAAGAACAGTTTTTAAAGTATTGGAATATGTCTTTGAATATTTATCTGTGACATTTTAATTGCTGCTTGTGCAAAACTTGGGTCGGGATGATTTTATCAAGTAGGACACATTTCTGGAACTTTTTTTAATTTCTATTTACAAGGAATGTGGGGAAGACCAGGGTTAGAATAAAAATCAACTGTGGCCCACATTAGGGCCAGTTTTGATTTATTTGGTTAGCTTACATGCAGCAATGCTAAGGCTTACTTGAGGCCCAAATCTGCCAAAAAGAACTGGACTGCCCAAATGCCATCATTTCACGCGGTATGTTGGCCAGATGAAAGTGTCAGATGTGGACCTGATCTGGGCCTCAGGAATTTTGCTATCTGGGAAGGCTTATCATGGACCCAGCAGCACAGTTAATTCGTCTCCATTAGGGAGATCAACCCATTGAGGACTATGTGGGGGACTTTATTGGACTGACTCATTTAACACCTTTTGACCAGGTATGCCTGATTATATTTTTTCATTGAGGGCTTTCTGAACCGCCTTCTAAATAAAGCCTGCACTTGGATCCTCAACCCCATTGTCACATGCCACGTTACACAGAATACTGAGACATACCCGTATCCAGCAGCTTTATCAAACGTCCCAGGCTAAACATAGATCCAGCATCTTTGCGAGTGTTTCCAGACCAGCAAAAAAAAAAAAGTGAATCCAGTCGCACAAATCATGTGCCTCCAACAGGGTGATCGCAGTATTGAGGATTATGTAGGTGAATTTATTGAACTGGCACACGTAACTTCCATAGACAATCTATGTTTAATGATATTTTTTCATGGAGGGCTTTCTGAACCTCTCAGCTCCCTTATGCCACTACATGACCCTATTTGGACTCTTGAACGGTATATAGATATTGCACTGCAACTGAGTGGCTCTGCATTTACTGTGGGTGTTGTCGAGGAGGAATACAGCACTCCTGCAGTATCTCCCTTTCCAGAGTCTCGTCCCGTCACGGCGACCTTTCCCAGTGCCTCAAGGTCAATTCCAAGGCGTCCGAGGCTGGCGTCCAGTGTGGAGGATCTTCCGCTGATGTCGGCCAGAGCAGCAGGCATCCCAAGGGCCTCAGCACTGGTCCTCACAGAGACTGTTCCACTGGACTCAGTACTCCCTGTAATGGCAGTCGCCATTTTATGTGTTTGGGCCACACACACCACTGCAGTTCGCCCAGAGGTGGTAGCCTCCGCTGCAGAACCTCCTGAGGCGGTGGCATCCTGTCCAGTCCCTGAGTCCTCTCACGAGCCTGCTTCAGTCCCTGAGTCCATGCCAGAGACTTCTCCTGTCCATGAGTCTGCTTCAGAGGCATCCGCTGCAGAACCTCCAGAGGTGGCGGCACCCGTTTAGGAACTCTCTGCCTGCCCAGCCACAGCCAAAGAGGCTGTTTATGAACTCTCTGCCTGCCCAGCCATGGCCAAGGAGGTCATTTATGAACTCTCTGCCTGCCCAGCCATGGCCAAGGAGGCCGTTTATGAACTCTCTGCTTATCCTGTTATCGCCAAGGAGGCTGTTTATGAACACTCTGCTTGTCCAGTCACAGTCAAGGAGGCCGTTCACAAACTCTCTGTGTTTCCTGTCCCAGAGACTAAACCTGAACTGTTTTCTAAAAAGGTCCCACCCAGCCTCCCACTCCCTCCACCTCTGTCTCTGCCAGCTAGCCTCTCAGCTCTGTCTCCGCTGTTCCCTGTCTGTCCCTCAGCTCATCGTCTGTGGGAAGTATGCTGTGTGGATTTGCTGCAGGACTCCCAGTCTCCAGCTACATCATGGTTGAGGGATCCCTGGTCTTCGCCTTCAGCCTCTGAGACCCGGAATCCACTTCGGCCTTTCGACCCATCGGCACCACCTTGGCTCTTGGATCCCTCGTCTCCACCGTGGCCCGTCAGCCCACCAGTTCCACCGGGCTCCCTCATCCCTTCGGCTCCGCCTTGGTCAATCGTCCACCTGCCTACCCTTTGGGACTACACTCCTCCGGCTTCGCCTCATCCCTTCGGCTCCACCTTGGTCATCTGTCCGGATCCTCGCCTGCGCCTCAGTCGCCTGAGCCGTCAGCTCCGCCATGGCCCTCCGAATTCTCAGTGTCGCCTTGGCTCGGCGGCTCTCCGTCTCTGCCCTGGGCTCCTCTTCCACCGGCTCCATCTCCGTCAGTCAGGTCCCTGGTGGCAACAGCCCTTCTTTCACCGTGGCCCTCCATCATGACTGCGGTCTGGACTCCGCCCTGGCACCCTGCTTCACCGGCTCCGCCTTGGCGCCCTGCTCTGCCCTGGCACTCTGCTCCGCTGGCTTTGCCTCAGTCCCCAGTTCCCCCACTTCCACATGGACCTGGCCCTCCATCCCTCCCCCTGTTTCGTCACCACTCCATCTCCCTCCTAGACTCATTTCTGTTCTCATTTGGGAATGTCTGGAAGCTGCTCCTTAAGGGGGGGCTCTGTCACGATCTCTAGCTGGAGTGCCCATGAACTCCAACAGAGGGCACTCCACCCCTGACTCTTGCCATGCTCACAGACTACATTCCCCATAATCTTTTGCCTGGACTCATCATCACTTATTGCATTCACCTGTGTCTTGTTTCCTCCATCAGTCACAAAATAAAGGTTGCACTCATCCACACACACTTTGCTGATTATTGATAGCCTGTTACGTCTTTGTGTTTTCCCGTGTTTCCAAGGTCCTTGTTGTCTTGTCTTGCCTTGCCTTGCCTTGCCTTGTGTTCTGACCACAGCCTGTTACGTCTTTGTGTTTTCCCGTGTTTCCAAGGTCCTTGTTGTCTTGTCTTGCCTTGCCTTGCCTTGTGTTCTGACCATTCTTGTAAATAAAGCCTGCACTTGGATCCTCAAGCCCATTGTCACGTCTCCACGTTACACCTTAGTAGGACAAAAACGGTACCTTATTAAAGCATTTTTAACTTGCTCTTGTAAGAGATGTTTCAATTCTAACTTCTTGCTCAATTCATCAATTTTGTTAATCCCTTCTTCATTGTCCAACATCATCTTTGCCATTTCTCCTATTTCACATTGCAATTCTTGCATTGTATCTCTAACTTTAAGTGATACTTGAGACTCATAACTTTGACAGAAAATTTTAATATGCACCTTTCCGACCTCCCACCATTGACTTTTAATTTCATAATTATTTTTTGTAACCATTTTTCCCAAAGATGAGTAAAACTCACAAAACAACTTATATATAATAATTCCTTATTAAAATGCAAATAATGATGCGATCTAAGAGTTTTTTTTTTATTTTTCATTTTTTTTTTATTTATATCTATAGTTACCATATGATGGTCAGAGAAACCACTAGGAGTAATAGCAGCATCCATCACTCTATTATTAAAAGACTTACTCATATAAAACCTATGACAT
>NW_015558666.1:221542-225455 GCF_001515605.1 Sinocyclocheilus anshuiensis | reverse complement strand
CGCTATATAAATAAAGGTGACTTGACTTGACTTGACTTGACATCTAACCCCCTTAATTTCCTTATTACTTGCTTTAATCCATGTATACTGTTTTATCCCTTTATTCCTATTTCTCCAGACATCACTTAAATCATGTTCTTGAGTCACTAGAGAGCACTACACCTAATTGAAAAGGAGGTTATTCACTATTACAGTCCGTGTATCTTTTGGTCATTTGATTTTTTGTTTAATATTGAAAGTAGAAAAATGAGAAACGGCTCCTTTTTCGTTTTTTTCATTTTTTGCAAAAAACAAAAAAAGAATTTGGCTTAATTTTTCGTTTTTCATTCAGGGGTAGAAAAAAACTACATTTAATCTTTTTCTCATCAAACAACCAGACAAATGAATGGCTCGACACAACCCGTTCTGTGGCAGAGCCTAGACAGGGCTTTCCTCTGTGTAG
The DNA here is from genome assembly GCF_001515605.1 of Sinocyclocheilus anshuiensis. Lineage (NCBI taxonomy): Eukaryota > Metazoa > Chordata > Actinopteri > Cypriniformes > Cyprinidae > Sinocyclocheilus > Sinocyclocheilus anshuiensis. The sequence continues at coordinate 225,013 of NW_015558666.1, read as the reverse complement.
ATATAAATTCTATGCTTTGCATCAGCAGTGCATGCCAAGGTATGATATGACAGCTGTCATAGTCTACCCTGGTCCTCCAGTAAGTTTGTTTGTTTAATTAAGTAATTAAATCATTAATTTGTTACAAACTAAATATTGTAAACACTAATACAAAAAGGAAAGAATAATGCTTTGGCTTGGGTATACAGAGCTGGGTAGATTACTTACAAATTGTAATCCGTTACTGATTCCAAATTACATGACAAAAAATGTAGTCAGTAACGTGATCCATTACATTACACATTTTAGGTAATATAGTCAGATTATGTTTTGATTACTTTTAGATTACTTTTGACCTAACTCGTTTATCACATTGATTTAAACAGGATTATCTTGTACCATAATGATGTAAAAATACAAGTAGTGAGAAAATATATTTCTTTCATTGTAATTAACAACATGAAGTGCATTAAACATCATATTATGTCAGGGTTTCCCAAATTGGGGTTCGTAAAGGAACTGCAGGGGGTGTGTGAGTTTAATGAAAGGCTAACAAATAATTAAATCATAAAAATGTAAAATTTAAATAAATCATACACTTACTAAAAAAATATGAAATATTTTATGTTTACCGTCACGCCATATGACCATTCACCAATGTCAGAGAACCATGAACATGCAAATGTGATACTTAATTATTAAAATATTTATTTTAAAATCTCAGGGGTACTTAAAGGATCACTGATTATGATTTCACTTTTTTAAGTTGAGTATGTAATGTTGCTGTTTGAGCATAAAAAAAACATCTGCAAAGTTTCGATGCTCAAAGTTCAATGCAAAGGGAGATATTGGCTGCGTCCGAAACCGTCTACTCAATGAGTAGGTACTTAATTTCATTAAGTACTCACTTAACGAGCGCTAAAAGAGTAGGTACTCTGCAGCCAAATCTCGTTATGAATGCGATCCAGGCATCATCCGCCATCTTGACGTTATCATGTGATCTACGACGTTATAACAAGCGCAACAGACACGAGCGACAGGTTTAATTGATCTCTCTGTAAATATTTTGATGTTTATGAAATTTCCTCATTTTGGTGTCTTGTTGAAGATACAGCTGCCCTATTACTGTGATTGTAGTATAACCAATACATTTTGGGTTGATTTAAATTTTTATATTTTTAACCCTACTAATATGACCCACAGTTTAATCCTTAAATATATTATTATTTATTACTAATGTACTATATGCTGTTGCTTTATTTTATGTGCAAAACTTTTCATCCATAAGCAAACCCGGCTTAAATCTCCTGTTTTCCTCTTTTTCTTGTTGAATTTCTATGTCTTCCGTAAAATGCACTGCACAAACTTGTACATTTGAGTTGTACTGTTCTGGAACAGTCTTGTAAATGAATCTTAATAACTGATTCCTAATTGCATCCACTTTCGGAAGGCCAAATAAAGTGGTTTTGCTTTCGCATAGAAACGCAAAGCGTCTCCACGACATGGTGGCAACAACACTACTGCGATACCTGAAACCACACCTTCTTTCTTTGCGTACAGTCATGGACAAAAGTTTTGGCAGTGACATAAATTTTGTGTTTTGCAAAGTTTGCTGCTTCAGTATTTGTAGATACTTTTTTCCACGTGTTTCTATGTTATACTGAAAAACAATGATAAGCATATCATAAGTTTTAAAATACAGAAAATAATGTTCTTTTTAGCAACATCATATGACCCCTTTAATGTACTGGGATTTAGGTCACACTAATTTTATCCTATAATGGACACTATGATAATTAGGTTGCAGCCCATCCTTCAAACTAATCAAGTACGAGGAAACAAGTACAAACTCCCAAGAGTGCTAATGAATATGAGCAGACTGCTCATCCAACTTCAGACAATTTAAACACATCTGGGCATGAATGTTTGTGCGTTCTGTTTATTCATCTATCATTTCGCGTTCTAAATTGCCCTAAAATATGCTAATAAGGCATATGTTTAATTTACAACTTTTACTGTGGTAACTGTCGCATTGCTGTATCTCTGATATATTAACATCATAAAAGAAGCATTATCCTTAAGCCCACACATAAGTCACTAATTATCACAGAACTCCTTAGCACCTGAAAAAAAATCCATTTTTTTCTGTCTGGACTTTTACGCAGTGCCTGCTAGATATGAGCAATATAAATGTGAACAGATCACCGCCAGAAAAATAACAGCTTACAGCCTTGCAGAGGAGGAATGCATCAGTTTAACTTTGTAGGAACACAAACAGACAAGTGCCTTAGGTGAGGTTTTATAGTTCAGTGACTCACAGTGAGTATGCAAGAGACACACAGGTCAAATGAACTGTTTGTGGGTAGGGAGTCAGGCGGGCAGATGGATGGATGAAATAACAGACAGAATGATGGATGGATGGATGGGTATGGGGATCGATAAATGGACAACAGACAGATAGAATGACAAAACAATGGATAGATTAGGTAGGACGACAGAAATACAGATAGACAAACAGACAGACAGACAGACAGATACAGTGCCTTGCGAAAATATTCATACACCTTCATTTTTTTTCACATTTTGTTAAGTTGCTTCCTTATGCTAAACTGCTTTAAATTACTTTTTTTCCCACATCAATCTACACTCCATACACCGTAATGGTAAAGCAAAAAACAGGTTTTTAACATCTTTGCAAATTTATTAAAAATAAAAAACTTTTTTATTAACTTTTAAATTTAACTTTTTTTAAAAATAAAATTATTCCATTGCATAAGTATTCATACCCTTATCTGGGACAGTTGCAATTTAGCTCAGGAGCATTCATATTGCTTGTAGATGTTACTACACTTCAAGTGAAGTTAACCTGTACCAAATTCAATTGAATGGGTATGATTTGGAATGGCACACACGTCTTAATAAAATGTTTAACAGCTGATAATGCATATCAGAGCAAAAACCAAGCCCTGAGGTCAAAAGAACTGACTGTAGAGCTCAGAAACAGGTTTGTGTCAAGCCACACATCTGTGGAAGAGTTCAGAAAAAAATCTGCTTCATTGAAGGGTCACAGAAGCATATAGTCTCTGTTACCCTTATGGGAAGAAGTTTGAAACAACCAAGACTCTTCCTAGAGCTGGCCTCCTGGCCAAACTGAGCAATTGATGGAGAAGGGCTTTGGTTAGAGTCTCTGGTCTGATGAACCTCAATTCCAAGCATCATGTTTGAAGGAAACCAGACACTGCTCATCACCTGAAGAGTACCACCCCAAAAGTAAAGTGTGCTGGTAGCAGCCTCATGCTGTGGGGCTGTTTTTCAGTGGCAGGGACCGAGGAACTCTTCAGAGTAGAAGATAAGCTCAATGCACCAAAATATTGAGTTAGCCATAATGAAAACCCAGTCCAGAGCATTCAGAACCTCAGACTGGGCAGAAGGCTCACCTTCCAACAGGACAATGACCCTAAACACACAGCAAGAGTGGCTTATAGACAACTC
>NW_015558666.1:216941-221488 GCF_001515605.1 Sinocyclocheilus anshuiensis | reverse complement strand
TTGTGAATGTCCTTTAGTGGCCCAGCCAGAGCCTGAGCTTGAACCCAATCAAATAATTCTGGAGAAACTGGAAAAGGTGCATTTGCTCCCATCCAACCTGACATAGTGGGGTGTAGATTTATGTGGAAAAAAAGTAATTTAAAGCAGTTTAACATAAGGCAGCAACATAACAAAATGTGAAAAAATGAATGCTTTCGCAAGGCACTGTAGACAGATAGATAGATTGATAGATAGACAAAACATTTGATAGATAGATAGATAGATAGATGATATAATTGGATATGACTGGTTATGTTTGGCTGTGATTGGTTTATGCGATAAATTCCACCTCTTGTGTTCGTTCATGTTCCACTTTCGCGAATCAGTCTGAATGAACAATATAATGGCGTTAATCTATGAACCTAACCTGGTCAGGAGCAGGTTTTCTTCGGTAAACCTAGAGTTTCTTTCGATCTCCTCCCCTTTTTTTAAAGTGTAAGCAATGTTTAAATACCTAATTCATTCATTCACTCTGCAAAAATGCAAAGTATTTTTGACTTATTTCAAGTAGAAATATCTAAAAATTCTTAAATCAAGATGTATTTCTATATGAAAAACTACATAAGATATGTAGTCTTATTTCCTGGGGGCATTTTAGGCATTTTGCCTAAAACAAGTTAAATTATCTGCCAGTGGGGTAAGAAAAATAAGCTTAATGCAAACGGAAAACAAGATTATTTTTCTTACCCCACTGGCAGATTTGCAAAATAAGAATACACTTATTCCCTTATTATATGGAACTATTTTTGTTTGCAAAATTGAGCAAAACAGATAATATTGAGTCTAAAATGTAACAATGTTAATGTAAATATTACAGTTGTGTTTATGTATGTTTCTGTATTTGTTTATTTAGATTTGTCTTGATTGTTCATGCATCTTGAAGTTTTTAATCTTCTTGGTGTCAGCATATGAATATTTAAGCAGTCGTTTAGTGTGGTGTGATGGGTAATTATGTGTTGAATCTCACTAATTAGAGGCATCTGCACCTAATGAAGGATAACCTGCCACACATAAGAGATTAAGGCCATGTCCACACGTACACGGGTATTTTTATAAATGGAGTTTTTCCTTCTTCCGTTTTAAAAAAAAAATCTCCATCCACATGAAAACGCAAACGCATGCTATGAAGCACTGTCAAGAGCATGCCAAACCAACAGGTGGCGATATAATCTCAACCGTAAAGCCATGTTGGCCAATCAGAAGCCTGAAAAATTATCCAGTAGGCAGAGATAACAGCGCAGGCGCCGACGTCACAAGCCAAAAACTCCGGTTTCGCTGTCTACACGATAACATTGCAACCGGAGTTTTTGAAAATCTTCACCCTGGCAGGTGTTTTCAGTGTTTCGGTTTCAGTGAACTGGTGCTGCGTTTGCATGTGGACGAACGGCCTAACCGCATAGAAAAAGCTGTGGTTTTAAAAATAACCACGTTCGTGTGGACAGTGCCTAAGTAAGTTTAAAGGCAGTGCACATCTTCATTTATGAGTGATTGAAATGCTAATTTGTTGTCATCATCTTGACCTGCTGCTGGAGAGCAAACAATTATTTGGACAAAACATTATATTGCACAGATGTGCAAATATTTCACTAATTGTTTGAGCTGTTAGGATGAGGCCTCAAACATACTTTGCATACGTATTTTAGCATTTTCTCAATAAGCGCCATTTTTGCTGAGTGGGGATGTGCATAAATGCGTAAGGGGTGCATTTCCCAAAAGCATCGTTAGCTAACTATGGTTAGCTAACCATTGAAAACTATTGGTAATGAATGGAACGTGCATCAATAGTTGCTTTTGGGAAACGTACCCCAGGTTATGGAACAGTTTAAAGAGAACTTTCTTAGGTAGTTAGAAAAACAGACATTTACAGAGTAGAAGTAACTCTATCACTCTCTGGGGTACTGAGGTTGGCTGCTGCTTAGTAGAGCCAAAATGTATGTTAAGCATGCACAATTCCAGACTTGCAAAGTGTAAAGAGATTTACTTGCGCCACTTAGTACCAAGTACACAAGATCTCTATGAGCAGAATTATATATTCCACTTCTCAGTTATATGCAACAATTTTTGGATTTGGATGTAAATAAATTGTATTTGTCTCTATACAATTTCTTCTCTTTTTTTTGCTGTTGCTTGCACAATTGTTTTTTGGAGACCGCCATGTCACTAAACCATTTATAAGAACAAAATAAACTATGGTTGGTTACTTTATATGTCAGTCAGATGGGCTGTTCTTATAAATTGGTAGAATAAGTTGCAATGTGTATCAGAGTTCATAATGATAGTCACAAGTCTGGCTACAGTTTCCAAGTCCTAGCCACTACTTTTTTCAATTGAGAATACCATGCAAGGAAATTCCTACAAATAATATTGCACCTGAAAGAACCATTTACCGGATCATCAAGAACTTTAAGGAGAGAGGTTTGACTGCAGTGAAGAAGTCTTCAGGACGTCCCAGAGTGTCCAGCAAGAGTCAGCTATAGAATCTTGTCACCACCAGTGCAGAGCTTGCTCAGGAATGGTAGCAGGTTGGTGTGAGAGCATCTGCATGCACAGTGAGGCCAAGACTTTTGGGAGTGATAAAGAAGTGGCTCGAAGATCATTACATTGAAATTTTGGATCCGTGGCTAGGCAACTCCCAAGCAGAAGCCCACAAATTGTGATAAACTCTGAGAACTAATAAGGGAAGAAGTCCTCCATAAAATGCGCTGGACACATCTGAATATTTGGGTTGAACTGTTCTGGAACAGTGTTGCAAATCCTCCCATATCATGATGTAGACATGTGGGGGCGTGTTAGAACAAGCCGTTTTAGGTTGGTGTGGCTGACTCTTAACTTTTATAAAGAATATATCTTTGGATTTGAGACTTTAGTCTTTGCAACTTTACAGATCTTCTTTATGCACCAAGAGCTTGAAACACTCCAAAGAGAAAGGAAAAATTGAAATCGCATCATATGAACCCTTTATAAATAGTATGCTGCTGGTCAACTATTTCTGGTGGAGTTTTGATTTATTCATCTCTATGTGCTTATTAACACTAAAATGACCCACAACCCCTTTCACCCAGGGTTGGGAAAAGATACATCAAAATTAATTTTAAAATAAAATACCAAATACCGTTATTTTAAGTGAATCAAAATAAACTACAAAATACAGCAGCCACACCAAGTATCAAAATAAACTACTGTATTTTTGTATTTTAAAAATACTAAAAAAACACTTTTACAAGGGAGCATGAAAACTCTTCACAAACCTTCCATCAACTGGCCTATTTGACCTATCCCTTCACCATTACACTGACTGATTAAGTAAACAATGTTTGATAGCAACAGCTTTTCTCTGCCCGAGTCATGCAATAAATCTGACCAGTTAACAGATCAAATATTCACTTATCCCTGTGATCTCACAGATGAAGGTTAGTTTTGAAGTAACCAACAGTTTAATGTTTAACAGTTTGCAAATGACTCATAATTGTATCCTAATTTAGTTACTTGGTGTTTGGTAACGAAGGGCCTACTTTGCATCAGCAACACTGACTCAATGACAAACATGTCATTCTTAAGACAACTGATGACACCTGTATTCATAGCAACTAGATTTTAACTAATTAATAATTGGATTGTTAATCATAAATATAATAATACATTATGTGTCAGACAGTCAGTCATGCAATGGTATGCAAAATCATGATCCTACTAAACAGCTACTTCAACTAGGGTACAATATTCAGCAATCACATATTTATTGATCAATCACTGGACACCTATTTGGAAGTTGAAAAGAAACATTTTAGCATTACAACAATTATTAAATTATCAATATGTTTTAATTTTAAATGTAGCCAGAAGCATAATCAGAAAGGCGCAACTGAACTAGGAATTTTAGCATTACAACAATTATTAAATTATCAATATGTTTTAATTTTAAATGTAGCCAGAAGCATAATCAGAAAGCCGCAACTGAACTAGGAGTCAAGGAGTATTAACCCAACTCCAACCACTGAATCTACTGAGAGCCATAGAAGTATAGAGGACACATACACATATACACTTATAATAAGTGTAATTGCACCAAACACATCACATTCTATTACTCCTTCATCCATGCTTCCTTTTCCACTCCAACATTCCAATAATTCCTGCTCACTAAAAGCTGCAGAGATATATTTGCTTACCCTGAAAGGCCTATCTATGTAAAATATTTAGAAAAAGTTCAGTCGATTCACACTTTATATCATTGCCACGATATGTATTGTCATATCACCCAGCCCTAACATGCAGTAATGCTTTAAACACATTTGATAAGCTAGTTGATAAAAAACAACAACCGATTAACTATTAAAACTGATTGGCTAACGCTATTTTTCCCCTTGTCAGTGCTCTTTTATTCTTTCATGTTAACTGACGGCAAATCTGAATGATGCACTATTTTAACTTTAATCAACATGTACAATTGACCATGACATCCTCACCTTATCTTATTCCAGAAAAGTCACTCACCCAATGCAGAATGG
>NW_015558666.1:214461-214681 GCF_001515605.1 Sinocyclocheilus anshuiensis | reverse complement strand
GATATGTATTGTCATCTCACCCAGCCCTAACATGCAGTAATGCTTTAAACACATTTGACAAGCTAGTAAAAAACAACAACCAATTAACTATTAAAACTGATTGGCTAACGCTATTTTTTCTCTTGTCAGTGCTCTTTTATTCTTTTATGTTAAAGGGATAGTTCATCCAAAAATGAAAATTTGATGTTTATCTGCTTACCCCCAGGGCATCCAAGATGTA
>NW_015558666.1:198120-214277 GCF_001515605.1 Sinocyclocheilus anshuiensis | reverse complement strand
ACCAAATTAAACCCTGCGGCTCGTGATGATACATTGATGTGTAAAGACACAAAATGATCGGTCGGTGCAAGAAACTGAACAGTATTTATATCGTTTTTTTACCACTGATTTTCACCGCAATGTCTGAACTGTCCTGAGCGCCTTCTTCTTCAGCAGGCGCGTGAGGCATCAGTGAAGTATTTATATCGTTTTTTACCTCTGATTTTCACCACAATGTCTGAACTGTCCTGAGCGCCTTCTTCTTCAGCCGGCGCGTGAGGCGTCGTCTTCTTCTTCTTTGCTTTACGGCGGATCACAGACTTATAAGTGCATTACTGCCACCTATCTCTCAAATGGATCATTTACACTCTATCTACAATCTCAATTGGGAATGTCAATGGTCCATTTGAGAGATAGGTGGCAGTAATGCACTTATAAGTCTGCGATCCGCCGTAAAGCAAGAAGAAGAAGAAGAAGCCTCACGCAGCGCGTGAGGCATCAGTGAAGTATTTATATCGTTTTTTACCTCTGATTTTCACCACAATGTCTGAACTGTCCTGAGCGCCTTCTTCTTCAGCCGGCGCGTGAGGCGTCGTCTTCTTCTTCTTTGCTTTACGGCGGATCACAGACTTATAAGTGCATTACTGCCCGTTTGTGTTCTACTGAAGAAACAAAGTCACCTACATCTTGGATGCCCTGGCGGTAAGCAGATAAACATCAAATTTTCATTTTTGGGTGAACTATCCCTTTAACTGAAGGCAAATCTGAATGATGCACTATTTTAACTTTAATCAACATGTACAATTGACCATGACATCCTCACCTTATCTTATTTCAGAAAAGTCACTCACCCAATGTTGAATGGAGCTGCACAGCTGCAGCTCACGTGATAAATGTTGGGGTTGGGGGAGGGGTGTGTCTGAACTAAATCAGCACCATGATAAAGAGGTTGACTGGCACAAAGTATTTTATGTATTTTGTAAATACAAAAATACTAATCTTAATTGTATTTAAATACAAATTACATTTGATTTTTGGCAAAGGCATTAAAATACAAAATAGTATTTTGTATTTCAAGTGCGTATTTGAAATACATGTATCTGAAATGAAATACTGCCCATCCCTGCTTGCACCATATAAGATGAGATGTTTATGATGTTTATTATCTTTAGAATACAGAAGTAGCATGTACAATCAGTATTTATTTCTTCATTAAACAACATTTTACAAATAGGTTACTGTAAATAGAAAAGACTGTGAATTATAGAAGCCAGTTTCCACCTTGTAATGAATTAATTATTGAATAAATAAATAAATAAATAAGGTAAGCGCGACTTTTAATCTCACAATTCTGACTTGGTTTCTTGCAATTCTGAGTTTATATCTCACAATTCTGAGTTTATATCTCGTGATTTTTTTCTATCTCATAATTCCAACTTTATTTCTTGCAACTGACCCTTCGCAAAGACCCGCCCCCCTTAGTTACTTTTGCTACATCGGACAAGCATGGTGCTCTCTCGCCTCACATCACATTCTTACACAGTGAAAAATACATCGCGGAGCAAAGAGGACACTGACAACACACTGACAGACAAGACAGGGCAGGTTACTTTTGGTATGAAACAAAGTCTCAGCTTTTCAAAAAGTCAAACAATAATTACCATTTTGTGGCTCTTTAATGTGTCGTGACAGATTTCTGTAGCACCTCAGTTTAAGCGGCATGTGAACTGATCATCTCTTCCTCGTTACTAGTTATAGCACAACATAAACATGAATGAATATCAGAAGGTATCTTATTTCAACCATGGAAAGACGTCAATACACACAATTTTTCAAGTTCAAGTCCACCGACTTTAATCTTATCTCCTGTCTGGTTTGTTTGTCAGACAAAATGGCAGATTAAAATAAAATAATAAAAAACAAATTAATTGAATAAATGTAATTGCGACTTTTTATTCATAACAACATAATATAACATAACATAACAACAAAACATAACATAACATAACATAACATAACAACATAAAACATAATTGTCACAATGTCATTCCTTGTCTTAAGCTGGCCGCACACTAGAGAATTTTCAAATCTTAAACGTTTTTTAAAACCATGGGAGACCACAGATATGAAGACAGTTCAACCAATTTTTAGCCTTATAATCGTCTGAATGCACACACTAGATCAGAGTTTCTCAACCCTGGTCCTGGGCGCCTCCCAGCACTGCACATTTTTGGTGCCTTCTAAACGGGATATATCGCCCTCCGAAGGGCACTTTGGAGTGAAAACAATCATGACCGCCATATTGAAGGGTCGTTCCAAAACGAAGTGCTCAAAACTGGCCACTTCAAAGGGCCCTTCGAAATGAAGGATTTCGAAGGGTACAACTGATGGACACTTCGGGCTCCCATGATCCTTTGCGCAGATTCTTTGCATGATGACGGCGCCTCCGTGAGGGCAGAAGATGATGACTCAGAAGGACACTTCAAGAAACAGTTGTTTGGTCCCCTACACCCTTCAACCCTTCGAAGCTCTCACTCCGAAGGGTAAACCCTTTGAAGGGATTAGGGCATAGGGATGAGCCCTTCCGAATGGAACGCAGGGTTAATGTGTCTCCCTAATCAAACACACCTGATTCAACTCATTAGCTCATTAAAAAAAATCTGCAGGACCTGAAATGGGTGTGTCAGATAAGGGAGACATACAAAATGTGCAGTGTTGGGGGGTGCCCAGGACCAGGGTTGAGAAACACTGTACTAGATGATTCGACCAGACCACACACTTGTTGATTGTAGGAACGATTTCACAGTGACACATAATCTCACGGACACTCACGAGATCAAACATGACTAACATTAGAGAAGAAAAACAAATAGAAGACAATCAACGTTGTCAGCTGGCTCTCCTGGCACGCGTTTTGTTTCACAGTGAAAAACAAAGTATAACAAAGAATATAGGTGATGTTCTCTCATGTTTGTGCCTGCGAATTGGCCCCCCCCCCCGCCTTTTCCCTTGTGACTGATTAGTTCATTCTGTTCACCTGTGTTCTTTAATTATTACCCTCTTTTAGTTTCTGTATAATTACTCCCTATTCTGTTCAGTTCTGTTGATGTTTGAATGTTGGTTGTGTTTGGATGTTTTTTTCTTTTTCTTTAGAATTGTCAGTAAAGGTCTTTGTGGATTATTCTTCTTCGTTGTGCGCTTTGTATTGCACCAGAACCTATGACTATACTATACTATAGTATAGTATAGTATAGTATAGTAGAATATAATAGAATAGAATAGAATGCACATTTGAGCAAACAGAATTGGTCATAAGGGAATTTTACGATTGCTAAAAAAGGGTCACATATTACCTAAAATATACATATTGCATACCACAAAAATAATATTTAGTATGCCATTCTAAACATACCTATAGTTTTGTTTTTTTTTATAAATCAGGTCACTGATCAATCATTCATCATAGGTATGCAGGTCTGTTTATGTGTGAGCGTGAATAGGAATGTGAAATTAGGTGAAGTGACACGTACGGTGTGTATGTGTGTGTGCGAGTGAGAGAGTTCAGCGTGAGGATGTAAATGGTGTGTGGAGCAGTTATCTGGGACAGAAAGAGCTCTAGATGATCTCCGAGTGCCACTCAGCACATTAAACACCGCGGTAAGCATCTGCTCTCCTGTCTGCACTCTCACTCTCGTCTCCAGATGAGCTCTGAGTCAGGTTTGAGCTCTTCACCTTCAGATGTTTCCGATACACAAAGCCGCAGGACTGACTGATATAAAGCTTCATTCAGTGCTCACAGGACTCCACCACCAGCCTGGAAAATGTGCCCAGAATTATTTAGTTGTCCTTTAATGCCTTTGTGACCCACACAGATCTCATCTTCTCTCGTTCTCTCTTTTTTGTTCTTTTCTCACACAGTGTTTTTTTCTCTCCAGAGGGTGACCCCGGCCTGGATGGGCTTGTGTGTCTGTGTGTGTGATTGGTTGGATTTTTGAGGTATGTATGATGATAAATTTATCTAAGCCGTGCAGGCCTATGAATGACACAGGCTCACTGGATTATTTTCATCCACATTTATGAACTCTATATGAAATAATATCAATAAAGCCCCACTTTTTGGATCTCTTTGAGGTTTTTCACATTTCCTTCTGTAGATATGTATGACATGACTAAAATATAAGTGTGCCTGGGTGCTTTCTTTAAGGAGACAGTGTTTGGAAAAAAGAGACAATAAAGCAAAATAAATATGACAAAATATGAAATAAAAAAATGAAAATAATTTCCCCAAAACACACAGTGACACCAGCAAATAAAGGTTTGGTGTCTCTTTTGCCTTTCTTGAGCTCACTGCATTTGCGTTGACCCCTTTTCCACCAAAATGGTGGAAAACAAGAGATCTGAGGATCTCTCTCAGATCGAATCCTCATTTTAAATGATTTGAGAACCAAAGGATGATGATTATGTTTGTTACAAAAGCCTAGTTATCTAAAACATTGTTGATAACTATAACTTGAAAGTTTTAGTAGTAATTCTAATTCTGAGAATAAAAAAGATAACACAGAGGAATGATATTGCAATCACTTTCAGAATTTTTTTTTTCCCCAGGTGATAAATGATAAAAACAATGACAAGCAACCAGAATCCACCTGACTTTATGGAACTCAAACGATTAGAGTAGCATAAAACTGCAGTCCGCACTAATATACAGTATTTATTGTTATTCATATTTATAGTCATATTTGTGTTAACAGTTCAAATTTATTTTATTTTATTTGAATTAATTGTTTGAATTTATATAAAAAAAAATATATAGGGGTGAATTCAGTTCAGTTCTCTTTCAATAGTGTCTGTGCAGTTGTGTCCCCAACTAAGCAAGCCAAAGGTGTCAGTGGCAAGGAAGCAAAAACCCCATCGGTGACAGAAATGGAGAAAGAACAAAAAAAGTTGGGGGACCAACTCCCTTCTGGCCAGATGAAACCAGCATAGTGTGGTTTAATTCCAGGCCACCACAAAATATTTAAATGTATATTATGTTTAATAGGGAGCCAGTGCAGTGTTGACAGAACTGGGCTAATATGGTCATACTTCCTGGTTCTAGTAAGAACTCTAGCTGCTGCATTTTGGACCAGCTGGAGTTTGTTTATTAAGTGCGCAGAGCAACCACCCAGTAAAGTAAATTACAATAATCTAACCTTGAGGTCATGAACGCATTAATTAACATTTCTGCATTTGACATTGAGAACATAGGTCATAATTTAGATATATTTTTAAGATGGAAAAAAGTGCAGTTTTTCAAATGCTAGAAACATAATATTCAAAGGAAAGGTTGCTATCAAATAGCACACCTAGGTTCCTAACTGATGAAGAAGAATTGACAGCATAGCCATCAAGTGTTAGACAGTGTTCTAGATTATTACATGCAGAGGATTTTGGTCCGATAATTAACACCCCTCTTTTTTTTCAGAATTTAGCAGTAGGAAATTACTAGTCATCCAGTTTTTTATATCAGCTATGAATTCTGTTAGTTTTGTGAATTGGTATGTTTCGTTGGGCTGCAAAGAAATATAGAGCTGAGTATCATCAGCATAACAATGAAAGCTAACACCATGTTTCCTGATTATATCTACCTAGGGTAGCATGTAAAGCATGAAAAGCAACGGTCCTAGTCCTGAGCCTTGTGATACTCCATATTGCACTTGTGAATAATATGATGCTTTTTCATTCACTGCTTTGAATTTATGACCGTCAGATAAGTATGATTTGAACCATGCCAATGCAATTCCATTAATGCCACTATAATTTTGTAGTCTATTCAAAAGAATGTTGTGGTCGATAGTGTCAAACACAGCACTAAGTTCCAGTAGCACTAATAGAGAGATACAACCACGACTGGATGATAAGAGCAGGTCATTTGTAACTCTGATGAGAGCAGTCTCTGTACTATGATATGGTCTAAATCCTGACTGGAAATTCTCACATATACCATTTTTCTCTAATAAAGAACATAGGTGTCAGGACACTTGTGGAAAAGGATTAATTAGAACTGTATGTGCACTAGTCCAGGTGGGGTTGCGTTCGCACTGGTGTGTCGGTAAAGACACCTGAGGCAGGATTCAGATCCAGATTTTAATAAGATAATTAAGAATTGACAGCACAGTCAGACCACTGGGCATTTCTTGTTCAAAAGTCTCTGACAGTGGACATTGTCTAGATGTGGTCTGAAAATAACAAAGATAAAAATAAGTAGGCAGTAATAACAATGACTCATCATAATTGGCAAGACACAATCATATACAGCCATATTCTTTAAGTATTTAACATGTACTGAAAATAAACATTATTGGGTTACACTTTATTTCAATAGTCCACTTTAGACATTCTACTAACTGTAAGTAACTTTGCAACTACTTGTCAACTAACTCTCATTAGAGCATTTGTAGACTTTTAGGTTAGGGTTAGTAGATTAAGTTGCCATACTTGCAAAGTTACTTATAGTCAGAAGAACGTCTGTTGAGTGACCATCAAAATAAAGCAGATATTAATCAGTCAGTCTACTAATACTCTAATGATTGCTAGTTGACATGTAGTTGCAAAGTTGATTATAGGTAGTAGAATGCCTAAAGTGGACTATCAAAATAAAGTGTTACCCATTATTGTAATACTATGTATTGCCTCTAGGTGGTGCGTGAAGCTCACAGAGAAAAGTAGGTGAAAGGCCATTATATTTTACTGCGTCATTAAGTTGAACAGAAAATGCAAAAAAAAAAAAAAAAAATTTGTAACTGCCAATCCACACAATACACAACATTCTACAAATGTAGAACTTACAAATATCACTTAGACTCTGAAATGAAGTATTAAACATATTAAGAAAGCAATACGGAAGATTAGCTTGGACACACAAATTGCTATCGCTGTTTGAGTGAATAAACACGCTAACGGTAATGGACTAATAAAGTTATACAGTCACATGATAAACATGAATAAAGGGTCTCCTAGTTAAATACAACAAAGCACACTTACTTCGTTTCAATGAATCACATAAATAAATGTCCACTTTATGGATAATTATTATTATTATTGTTCAGCCTCAGAACACATGATGCTCCTCTCTCTTCAGCGAGTGACCATTGGATGACGTCACACAGTAACAAGTGCGCTTATTGGCTGTAACTTCTTAACACCGCCTCCCCCAAATATGCTGAGCATATTTGTCCCTTTGAAGGCTTAATCATTTTGTAGAGGCTGAGTCTTTTACAAGTACATTCTCGTCTTAGAGAGCAGGAAGGGGAATCAAACGAGCAACAGGCCGGGTGTAGATCTTATCGTTGATTTGGATCTCAGCCGTTCTGATCTGGCCATCTGATCCAGGAAACCTTGCCCACTAACCACAAGGCACGAGGAACCTGTGGGTCTACAAGCATCACTACATCTCCAGTGGAAATGTTCCTGACCTCCAAATGCCACTTGGAACGAGACTGTAGTGTAGGTCATAGGTCTTCAACCCTGCTCCTGGGGACCCACTGTTCTGCAGAGCTCAGCTCCAACCCTAATCAAACACACCTGAACCAGATAATCAAGGTCTTCAGGATCACTTGTAAAGTCACAGGCCAGGTGTGCTGAAGCAGGTTGGAAATAAACTTTGCAGGACAGTGGGTCCCCAGGAGCAGGGTTGAAGACCTATGGTGTAGGTAAGTAATTACGAATGAAGCTTGACCAAAACTGATCAGCCAGTACCTGACTTTGCCTCCACCTCCGCCGCCCCGTGAGCTCAGAGGCTGGATAGACCACAGGTGGCAAATAACTATCTGGCCCCCATTATTTATTATTATATACAGCCATTATTTTGTTGTTCAAAAACAGTTGTGTTCGATCCTCGCTGGCTGTGCTGATTTAAATCTAGCGGGTCAAGTGTCTTGTGTCACAAGTTCAATGACGCAGGTAGTGACGATTCTCTCCGGCCAATCAGTGATCAGCAGGGTTTACACGTCACATTTTGGTAATGGTATGGCTTGCTTGGAACCTCAGCCGAGGTGGTACTGAAAAAAAGTACCAAGTACCAGGTACTGTACAAAGTGGAAAACCCCCAAAAAGTGAGCCGTCCTATGCCGTACCAGGCAGTGGAAAAGCACCATTTTACCGCCATCATTCACATACTTCAGTGGAAAGCACAAATTATGAACTCACATATGGTAGGTGTTTACATGCTTAAAATGTATCCATTTCAATGTTTTCAGCCATCATACTGCATTAAATTCTTGTTGCACAACTTTGTCACCATGAACTCAGTTTCTTCAGGACCCCCAGAAAATGTGATGCCTTCTTTACTGCCATGAATACTGTTACGCATCTTAAAGTGTTTAAATTCCTGTTAATTGTAATCGCCATACGCCACATATTTTACTACAATTATAGCTGATACGATTATGAGCTTAATTGCATTAATTTGATCGAAATTTGACAGTGTTTGAAATGTGCTGCACTGCAGTCTTCCATACGACCATCAAAACCCCCTTGGCATCATGGGAAATGTATGCCCAATGGCACTATTTTTTTCTTTTAATTATTGATCAAAAGTTCAAATTAAATTGGTCTGTTTAGATATCAAATTGCACATACATTTCCATTACACTAAAAAATCCAAACACAGAAAGAGGAATTTGCCTCATTTCAGAAGACCACTCTGTGAACAGCTGTGTATCAGGATGTCTCTCTATGGGGGTGTGGGCCGCAGACAGGGCTGAGGAAATGAGAACACTACCTGGGCCAGATCTCACCTGTGTCTGGGCCTGACACCTCTCCACAGGACTCTCTGCCTTTCCTCCCACATTCTGTCCAGTCTGCTCTGCCGCGAGCCACACACACATACACACACCTTTGCTCTCTGCTCTTGAGTGCATGGTCAGCACTTCATTATTTGGCAGCTAGATGTGATCAAGATCATCATGTCCTTCTGCTGCTATAGTGTGTGTCAGTGTGAACTGAAGCGTGTTTTTATATATCCTCAGTATATTAGCATTGCGAGCTCCATTTCATTTAACACTTATTGAAGCATGTATTTATAATATGTTCTGAAAGCTAATCACTGCCTTTTAATACACGTTTTAATGTCTTATATGTTTACTTATTATATAGCTTTCTGGAATATATGATTGTGATTAGTGAATCATGGCATTATGCATTTAAATATAATTGCGTAATGGCAGCTAAACTGTAAAATTGACTGTTGTCCCATAGGTTGTGCTAGTTTAATGTCTTTTGCATAAACACAAATCAATTATTAATTTATGTGTTTTAAGGTGTTAAAAAATGATAGTTCCATACAATGAAAGTCAGTCGGATCCAATGTAGTTACGTGTGACATTTTTTTATTTTATTTTTTTGTGTAAAGTCTCTTTCTGGTGTCCTTGCATGTATTGTGTAAAAGTTATCATGTGATTTTATGTTAACACATATGTTTTGTCTACACTTTAGAAGTGTGTATTTTAACATTTATTCCAGTGAAATGTCTCACCCTGTAGACTTAAACCTTTAGATCATTACAGTAAAAACATTTTACTGGCAGATAGAGCCTAACTTTAAATTTTCATTTAAGGATACATTGAATCACATTTAAGATTTCAAATACAGAATCCCCCCCCCCCCTTTTAGTTTACGAAAACAACTGAACTGCTCTTAAAAAAACAAATCAATTATTGACTTTTACAGAGAAAGACAGTCAAATATTGTGTGTATTCATTAAATGTTTCCCTGCTGACAAGTCAGTCAGTAATTAACTCCACATGTTGTGTGGTTTGAGGAGGGCATGGGTCACTGTAGTGACAGCAGTGGCAGCTGGAGGCAGTGACAGCTCTGCATGGCAAGGGATTATGGGAAATGGGGTTCAGAAGTGAGGTCGGTGATTGATGGCTAAATGCAGGTCCCGCAGGATGTCCGGATGGTTGCTACTGGATACTAGGGGTGTCTCAGCTCCAGGCAAGGACAGAAGGGCAGATCGAAATGAATTACAAACAGATCTCTTTCACACTGTCTCTCACTCTGTCTCTCACCTTCTGCTTTCCCCTGGCAACAGACACAATTAATGATGACACTCATAGTATCAAGCACACATTTGTGTTTATTAGCATAGAGGTTTTTAGTTTTACTTTACAGTGGTTATGTTTGCTTCGTAACTGGGGTGCAATTGTGTGAATTATGCTCAGGTTAATAATAATTTGGTCAAAGCTAGCCAATCAAACTAACGAGCTTCATTCAGTTAGTAGTTTTTGATGATCATGTGTCTTGATACAGTATTTTATATATAGATCATCATTTGGCTAGCGTCATAGTAGATATATGAGCACGCTATCAAGCATGAAAAGACACAAAAGAGAACTTAATTTCGGTATTGGTGCACTGTCTGTGCACTAGCTGTCTGTGAACACAGGCATTGGCTTTTCACAGAAAGCCATTTCTGACAGCACGCCAGTAGCGCAGTGAATTCTTTTTCACGGATGAAAACAAACAAAATTATGTCACAATGCCCGTTTGGCGAGTGACCTGGTAAACCTGATTTTAAATGAGCTAAAAAGTCCTAAAGTAAAGACTTGGAGAAAATTGGATGTGTGTGTCAGATCCGGGCCTTGTGCATCAGGTTTGAAAAGAGACAACACTGCTTTTAAAGTGAAACCTGCTGAAATCTGTCATTGATGTAAATCAAAGAACAAAAGAAAAAGAGAAATCACGCACTACTCTGCACACTGATTACTTTTGTTTCTTGAATATTAATCTATATTCAATTTATAGTTTAGGCACACAATTTATAGATTATGTGAAGATTGTTTTGAGTTGACTTAAATTAAACGTTGTTACATTTTTCAAAGTCTATTAATTGTTAAAAATAACGTATTTCAGTTATACTGTAATGTTAAATGGCTGTAATTAATGGCTAATGTTGAGGGACAATGCTTGCAGTTGAAGGGGGAGTTGAAAACGGTGAATGAAGGCAGACATTTTCAGCTTCCCATAGTGACAGATGAAGTGGATTAGAAGCAATATTTGTCAAATGTTTCAGACATTTTCATGAAACAGCATAATTATTTTAATTCAGAGATGTAAATACAGCTTAATACAGCACCTGTATACAAGAATAAAGATTAACATAAACCAATATTATTAAAGAGGTCATATGATGTTGCTAAAAATAACATTATTTTGTGTATTTGGTGTAATGAAATGTGTTTATGCGGTTTAAGGTTAAAAAAACACATTATTTTCCACATACTGTACATTATTGTTTCTCCTCTATGCCCCGCCTTTCTGAAAAGCGGCTATTTTTACAAAGCTCATCGGTCTGAAAAGCGAGGTGTGCTCTGATTGGCCAGCTATCCAGTGCGTTGTGATTGGCCGAATACCTCAAGCATGTGACAGAAATGTTACGCCCCTTACCCTACTGTGATGCCGTGTCCCGGAGCGATGAGACAAAAACATTAAAACATATATATATATATATATATATATATTACATACATTTTAACTTTATTTTGATAAACATGACACACAACATTAAGAATACATTCAATTAATTTTCGTTGTTATTAAAGCATGTATTTGTGAAGAAGAGCATGTTTTAATCCATAAATAGAGAATAATTATTAAAGAAACATGTTCAGGGTATCATTTAACTGTATAATAGTCAGGTCACAGTGTTTCTTTGTCTAAAACATGGGCTCAGCCCCTGATGTTGGTAGTCTAGTCACACGCCTCAGCTTTGTGAATCCTAATACATGTTCAGCATTTAGTATGTGTGATGATACTTTATGATGTCCTGTTGTTTTCTCTGGTGACCATCAACCTGCAGACTAAGACACAACCCCTTACACCTCTTATTTCTGTTTTATCTGTTAAGTGCCTCATTGAAATGAGTTAAAACCAGATGATTTGCATTCACTAAACATTTTCCTTTTCCTTGCAATATGTGACAGAGTTCATTATATATTTTACTATGTGAAGGCATAGATTCATTGTTCTCAAGAGGCTGTTAAAAAAACTGTCTCTATTTAAACAATATATTACACTGACCTTTCCATAACAGAACATTCACCATTAACTTTCATATAGATATTTCATATAGGTCAGAATGTAACAGTTTTTAAAAGTCATCTAAATATTTCAAAGCCAAGATCATGGGGGTGTAAATGTCTGTACTTATAGCATTTTTCAACACACACACACACACAGACACACACACACACACACACACACACACACACACACACAAGGAGCAGTTGAGGCCAATGATTCGTGTAAATTAGAACAACAAAAAGAGAATGCCAAACCTCTTAGGGAACATTTGCACACATAAACAAACCAATTTCATAGATTTTCATATACTCCAGAGACATAAATTTCAGACTGTCATGAAACACAATTAGATAATTGCATTAGCAGCTCACCAGATCAAATCAATCATACTCAGAGACGGAAAAACAAAGAAGGAAAGACAAAGACAAGTTGTCTCTTCCCAAACTCCAGTGAGCTGTCTTGATGTCTACATTACACATAAGCAGTTACCTCCTAAGGCGCCATGCTAACCAAAATAGAACCTCATTAGCAACTGATTTGAAACACTAGCCAGTAACTCCAATAACGCTCACTTACCAAAACAACGCTCCTCTCAGATACTCTACAGACACTCACAACTGATTCCAATAGAGTGTTGCTAAGCTAACCACACCATACTCTAATTAACGCAAACACATGGAGCACACAAATAGTTTTTGTTCCAAAATATTGTGCTACCTTCTAAAATATCTTGTTCTGGTCAAATTCTAAGGCAGCTGTATCAATCACAGAAAAGGTGATCCCATTTCACTGCAATAAACACAATAATAATAAATATTCAACATGATAGACAAAGATGAGGGAAATGTTAAGAATGCTAATATTTAATTAAATCTAAAAATGTATTGCTAAAAATAATTCAGTGAAAGTACTGGTACTTTGGTAGCAAGTCAATGCTTAAATTTAAAAAACGGAACAATACCAACCTTTCCGCAGTACCGAGTACACTGTCGATCCAGTCCACGCTGATAGCCTGCTGCTTTCAAACATTCCTGTATCTCAGTGTTGCATACATCATTGAAGCTACCTCATTTCAGAAAAGTTACATTTCAAAGTAAGAAAGACATTACAGTAATTTCCACCTCTCAAGACATAACTACGTTTTATGATGGTTGCTATTCTGTAATGAAACATTCCCAAGGACGTTTGTGACCAATAAATATGACCTCCAGAGGGTGCAGCCTTTCAAAATAAGACACATTAACTGAAATTGTGATGTTTGACATTTAATAGCTTTAATAATTAAATAATTTATTAAATATACTTATTTTCAAATAGTTCAGTAAAAAAATAAAATAAAATAGTTACAGTAGAGTTTTGCTATGGTACTGAAATTGGCATCGAGAACTGTGCAATTTTACTGGTATAATGACTACTCAGATTTTGGTACTGTCACAACACTAACCTCATCTGTTGTGGAACTTTGTTTTTATTTGTTTCTAAGTTATGAATCTCTGTCCACACAGAGGACACTGCTGAACCAAGAAGATTTCTATTAGTCAATTATGCAAATTTGTGTCAAGGTTCACCAAACTTGAATCTAATATGAATTTTGTAAAGGGAAATTTATTCCACGGAAGCCAATCAGTCTAAATTCTTAATTGTGTCAATTCCTATTTCAACTAATACATTTTTGTCCGTGAACCGAAAATTAAGAATTCAACTAAAATTAACCTGTTTATGAGGCAGCATAATTTGGTTGACTACTTTTTGGAAAAGTAGTCCGCATTTATGTCCTAAAATTGCCTATGGTGGCTCAAATGCAGTCTAGGTGGGCAGCTCAATGGTTCGGAAGAGAGCAAAGGCTTGCGAGGCTGGAAATGTCAGCCCCAGTGAGTCATAGAAGGAAACAGGAAATAGGGATAATGTGAACAGAGGAGGAATGGAGGGACAAACAGAGAGGTAATGAGTATGTCAGAGATGAGGTCGAGCTGGAATCGATACAGAACATTTCATATTCTCACCATTTGGAGTGCACAGTGTGTGTGCAGGTGGACGTCCCCTCTTGACCTTAATGTAATGCTATTCCGTCCCACTAAATGTCATCTTACTGATGGGGGTCAGTTTGGGTATTACGAGCAAAGGACAGAGTGAGTGTCTGTCTCTTTGCGGAGTGAACAATCCATTATGGTTGATTATTCTGAATGTATCTGCTGGCAAACAGGAAGTTGGAGTCTGCCCATAACCCAGCAGCATTACACTCCTCCACACAGCTCAATCAAATACAGTCCCCAGGGAACATAGAGAAGCAGTGTGTGTGTGTGGTGGGTGCCAGCATTCACATTGTCTTGTTTTCCATTTGACGCCAGCAGTCATGAAAGGTAAACTGGGAATTATTTAATTCATGGACTGCTTCAATTATTGACCGCTTCAGACTTCAGGAATAACAACAAACATGTCCATTCATCAGATCATCATTAGATACATTAGATAGATTAGGTCTAAAATCTAGAATGACATGAATAAAAAAAGAAGGTCAATTATTGGAAATCAATTGATTTTCCCTCTGTGGAAAAGAGCATGATGGGTAATGCATTAATGGATTATGACTGTCGGATAGAAGTGATGACATCACCCAAGCTGTCATTTATTGAAGCTGGCAAATGGGATTTCTCCAAACAAAGACGTCAGAGCTGAATACCATCTCCTATTTTGGGACTCTTCAGCTCAGTGATCTCCACACAGCTCAATCAAATACAGTCCCCAGGGAACATAGAGAAGCAGTGTGTGTGTGTGGTGGGTGCCAGCATTCACATTGTCTTGTTTTCCATTTGACGCCAGCAGTCATGAAAGGTAAACTGGGAATTATTTAATTCATGGACTACTTCAATTATTGACCGCTTCAGACTTCAGGAATAACAACAAACATGTCCATTCATCAGATCATCATTAGATACATTAGATAGATTAGGTCTAAAATCTAGAATGACATGAATAAAAAAAGAAGGTCAATTATTGGAAATCAATTGATTTTCCCTCTGTGGAAAAGAGCATGATGGGTAATGCATTAATGGATTATGACTGTCGGATAGAAGTGATGACATCACCCAAGCTGTCATTTATTGAAGTTGGCAAATGGGATTTCTCCAAACAAAGACGTCAGAGCTGAATACTATCTCCTATTTTGGGACTCTTCAGCTCAGTGATTTGAAATGTCATAACTGACATTAATTATTGATTAATGCGTAAAATTTATACAACAACAGAGTAATTATTGCTTACAGTAACTGTTCCTGTTATGCATTAATTAAGATCTGTGATTTTGTGAGCTACCCTATGACTATGAATGACAGTGAAATGAAGGAGAAGCAGAAAACAAATTATGGCCATGTGCACAGGTATAGGCCTATCTGAAAAATTAAAGTTGATTACGTAATTCAGGTATATTTGCATTAGCATTTTATTGTGGTTGTTTTGTTGCAGGATGTTGGTGTTGTTTTATTTAATGACAGTAAAACAAAAATGTCAAAGAGTGAAAAATTTAAGGGGGTCTGAATACTTTCCGTACCCACTGTATATATATATATTTTGATTTTACAAAAATCATCAATATAATAAAGTTTTCTTGGGGTCAAACAATTTGACCAACTGAAAAAAAAATATTGTTATGTTATACTGTAAAAAGTTGAAAAACCCTAAATACATAAATAATATCTTGGGGGGCAATTTAACTCATATTGTCACAGAAGAAGCATTTGAAATGCATGTTCATTCCAGGTGTAAGCGATTTTGTGTCTCAGTTGATCACTTGGGATCAGATCACACAAGACAGATATTGAAACCAGGTGCAAGCAGGACCACTGTGAAACACCAGCAGGGAATGTTTCACTAGCACAGACTCAGAAATATCAGTCCAGCTACCTGCTGTTGCTATCTTTAGCAAAAACAAAATAACTTCTGAGCCCCTGGTTCCATGTTCTTAAACTACTTATTATTCACAGAGAAAATCACAGAGAATTCATAGATTTTTAAATATTCTTCAGGAGATCATACACAGACATCTCTGATTTCTGTTTTAGTTTTGTTCGCTCTGCGGAGTTTTTTTTTTTGTTTTTTTTTTTTTTTGGCTTCTGTTG
>NW_015558666.1:197312-198039 GCF_001515605.1 Sinocyclocheilus anshuiensis | reverse complement strand
TTTTTTGTTTAAGCTTCTGTTGTTTGTTGCTTGAGTGTCTTCAATTTATTCAAAGACTACAGCTTAATTTCCCATGGACATCGATTTGAAAACCCTGCCATGGAAAGACCTATCGATTCACTGTGTTGCTTCATGGCTTTACCACTCTCCCCAGAGCCAATCTCTCAACTTCAGTGTGTGGGAAAACCACCGTCCGAGCGTGTGTGAGAGCTCTTTCAGTTAATAGATACAAAATGCTAATTTCTCATTCCGTAGAGAGGGAGGAATACTGATAGATTCAGAAATAGTGGAAAATTCATGTTCGGCAGGAGAGTGCACATGATCAGGGGAACCGGTACAATAACCCTAAAGCAAGAAACAGTTCTGGGAATTTTTGATCTCATTTTATATTTGGAAAACTTTTGGACAGGAACTTTTAATGAAACATTTCACCCAAAAATGAAAGATTTACTCACCCTCATGTTGTGCCAAACCTGTATGATTTTCTTTTTGATCTGGAACACCAAAGGAGATGTGGGGCAGAACATTCCAAGTGGCTTTTTTTCCATACATTGAAAGCATACATTGACTACAGACTGTCAAGCTCCCAAACTCATAAAAAATGCACTAAAATCATTATAAAAGTAGTCTATATCAGTGCATCTCAACTGGTTTGGCCATCTAACCCACATTTTCCCATGGCCATTAAGCGGCAACCCACCTTATGATATATATATATATATATATA
>NW_015558666.1:193520-197169 GCF_001515605.1 Sinocyclocheilus anshuiensis | reverse complement strand
TCTTATGTACACTTCCACAAATATTACCCTGCGTATGCAAATCTTTTTGACGTCATTCTACCTTCATAGCCTTGCACGTCAACTTCGCACAGGGCCTCGAACCCCCCTTGCGACGGCCCTGGCTTTACCTACATAATAAAACGTAATTATGTTGCAAAACATGGAAATGATCTGTCGTTTTTATCATATTGCTTACTATATTTATTTGTCTGGCCAGTGTTATTGTGGGTTTTGGTTATTGTGCTGTTGTAAGACCTTTGAAATAACAGAAATCATTTGGCGAAGTGATATGGACATGTAATGCGGTCCATAGCTGCCTGGAACTACGTTAGATGTGCGTTTCCCTGAAAATAATTGCACACCTTAGAACGTTCGTCAGCCAATCAGATTCAAGCATTCAATGGCCCGTAGTATAAATATATATATTTTTTATATATCTAAACATTAATTGTTTAGATTTTTAGAAGGCAAATTAACTTCTTTCTCATTTACAACTCTATGTGTTTGCTGTGTAAAAAACACGAGTTGATATTTGCATTGATCTGACGATAAACAGCAAGAAAGGCTTTCTGGAAATGCAGCGCTCATATTTATTCAATGACATCATTGCCTTTTGAAGTTTTATCCAGCTGTATCACGACACTTGTCTATCCGTCCCCAACTGTAAGACCTCTTAGAAAAGAAAAGGAAAAATAAAAATCTGTATACAATGTATGATAGAGACAAGATCTCCTCATCTTACACAGTTTTTTCTTCTAAATTATCTTGTTTAAAATATGTTAATATATTGTTCTTAGTACTTAATTTTGATTAAGAACATTGATTTAGTAAACATTAATTTGCATGTCGGTTCACTCTTTATACTTTATACTAGGTTTATACTAGTGAGTACTGTTTTGGTTCTGGTGTATGGTGGAATATACGATCAAGTCTACATGGTAACCATCATTCTGCAGAACTCTCAAGTTTGATAGCAAAACTAGGTGGCCAACCAATATGGTCATTCTGATGACACTAGTGAAACAGATGAAAGAAATGTTGCTGGTTAACCAAGTGTTGCTTGTGGAGTCTTGAGCTAAAACATCAATACAAATGGTTAAGTTGGACAACAAGACAATATACTGGAGACGACCTTAGCATGGTTACCATCTACATGTATGCAAGTATTTGTTTCTGTAGTTGCCTGCTATTTTTCTTCTGATGAATTGTTATGCAACTCTCTTTGTTCACCCATGTGAACACCCATCCATGCTCAAACTGCTCTCACTGTGAATACTTTTCTCTTTTAAAAACTGGTCATCAAGATCAGGTAGTTGAATGTTGAACAATACCTTTTTTTTTACGTTTTATTGACCAAAAAGCTTTTGCTCTCTAATAATCTCTCTCTCTCTTTCAGTCTCATTATCATCCTGTTTCATTCAGTCCTGCTGGGGACAGATTTTACGGGTTACTGAATACAGTAGTGCGTGAGCGTATTGTTCTGGTAACCCTGGGCGACTGTCTCGGAGAGAAATGTCACACAACTGTAACTCGGCTCTCCTGTCAGTGTATACACAGCCAATATCACAGAGCACTGACAGAGCTATATCACGTTCAATATACATTATCCCAGCAATGCAAGTCAGTGTCAGCTGAACAGATCACTGTAGACATGGAGACATGATGAATTGACCCATGATTTCTGATTGTTATGAGCACACAAACTGATTCATAGTTTGATAATATTCAATATTCTGTTTATTAAAGCCAAGTATAAATCTCATCAAGTTAGTGTTTTTAAGCATTTTACATTTACTCCAAAATAATAAATCAAGGCAGTAACAATTTAAACAATACATTTTATTTGTGAACTTATGTTCAGCTATTCTTGAACTATTTTTGAATTTTTCGGATCATCAGTAATCAAAGCTCAGTAAATATTTGTCACAGACACAGAGATTTACTTTAAATTTCACCAAGATGATTACTCACAAAAGGCTCCCACAGATCATGTTTTCTTGCCATTTTAAGTCATATTTTGATGTAACAAAGTGGTTATAATTGTATGAGTTGTTTACTTACTTTTTTAAATTAGTCTTCCCATTAATAAATAACATTGGGAGAAAACTAAATAAATTTACTAATTACATTCAACACAAGACTTTAAACATTGTGTATAGAATTAGAAATTCTGAAATATTAAGGAAAGGGGGAAAAAAAACCTAGGATGGACAACTAAAACATCTAAAACAAACAATGACAAAAATATGTAAATATAAAATATATTAAAAATATTTGTCAAAATTTAAATACAGACCTTCTTATACTGCTTTAATAATGGGAATAACATGAAATGGCATGAACGTGTTACGTCTTTGGGAATTTTATCTAGTTTTTTTCCTAAAATAATCCACATAGGACTCTACTATGGACACTTCACATGATATTTTGAGATTGCATTTCCCAAAGCAATGAAATAACCCATCACATCACACTATTGCACACAGAAATAAATGATAATTTATAATAATAATAATAATAATAATAATAACAATAAGAAGAAGAAGAAGAAGAAGAAGAAGAAGAAGTTATTGTTATAGAATTAGTTAATGCCATTTTTCTTAAGTTCATGACATTAAATATCAATAAAAAATGTTTATTTCCCCAAAGACAAAAAACATTCATAAAATGTAGCTGCAAGCAACGATTCGGGGCCAAGCCCATAGGGGTGTTTTAGGGTTGTTTGATGTATGATTTATTATTATTATTATTATTATTATTATTAGTAGTATTAGGAATCTTTTGAACATTGTACAATTTACATGGTTTAACGCTTGCTACACACTAGATTTGACTAAATCTTCAAAGCTACAGGCTTTTGCTTTACACAGCATGCTGCTCATACACTGTGGTTTGCATAATTTTACAGAGACTTGAGTTGGAGGCAGAACTGCAGCTATTGGTTGTAGGTGACAAAATATTAAATGCAATTTTATGAAGGTGCAGCACACAGGAATCAAACACAATGTTTATTTTAGATGCTTGTTGCTTAATGCTATGCACCAGTAGGCAGACCAATAGACAGCCAGCTGTTGAGGTTTAGAAGTTCCAGCAAGAATGTGTGAGCACAACACATTTCTAAAAAGAAAGATTAATACAACTAATTATCTTTGTAATAAAAGCAATTCAAGTGACATTCACACACACCTTTATAAAGCTTCAGAGAAAGGACAGAAAAGCTTAATATTTATATGGGTTTTAGAAAGATAATTATAAATGTATTACTACTGAAAGATGATATTCCAGCGTTTACAGAAGTATTTATTACCACTGTAAATATTGAAAGTTTGTTGCAGTGCTGAAACAATAGAACAAATGAGATAATGTATCTGGCACATGTGAAAATGGCAATATCTTGGTCAGCTGCACGTCATCTCTTGGAACAGTTTAAGAAAAAAAAAAACGTATTCAGCCATTTCTGTGCAGCTCAGTTAGGATTTAAGAGTGAAATTACACACAACAGTAGATGTTGAAACGTATGTAAATTTTTATAGGGGATTAATTTAGTCCAGTTCACACAAAAGGAGGATTAGTGAGAGTTTAAAAACAAACCAAAATTAAGGCAATACAAATGGAAATACACAAACAAAGATAACAGGACAGAAAGTTA
>NW_015558666.1:176580-193367 GCF_001515605.1 Sinocyclocheilus anshuiensis | reverse complement strand
AGTTATACAAGCTCAGTATCAGAGTTTATAGCTTCTTCAGAAGTTTTTTTCTTTTCCTCCCATTTTGTTTGCATGACTGTTTGTTTTTGTTCCAGGTCTTTTTGGGGGGCTAGAAACAACTGCAGTGGCATGTTCTTTTGGAAATTCTTCATCTTGAATTTGAAGAAGTTCCTCGTCACTTTCATGGTTTGGTGATTTTCTTTGAATTTGCATAACTTCCATGTTGTGCATTTACGTTATTGTTAAAGTATTTAGGCTTAGGAACATCTCTTCGATGTCCTGGGCATCAGTGTGGTTCAAGTCGAATAGTGGTCCAATAAAGGTCTCTTTAACGCAGAATTTGATGCGGTTAAAGACAGGTCTGTCTTGTTTTGTTTGAATTCAAATATGCCACTGAGTTTTATGACATAAATTGATCCACTTCTTAATATTTTGCATTTTGTACAACGATGATATGCACATTTAGGAGCAAATTCTTGCTGAATAGCGGAACACTTCGGGTACTGTTTTCGCATTGTTATTTGGACGCCTTGTAAGGCAGAGGTGATGCTGTTGAGGGGAGTTTATGTATGTTCATCTATTTGGTGTGGTCCAGTAAAAATTTGAATGCTTGGTATAGGAGTAATTGATGTGTGTCTTGTTGATTGAACGTATGATTTTTGTTGGTACTTTTTTGTAGTCAAGTTTGTGAAGTCGTATGAACTTCCTTGATGGATATTGGTTATAGAGCTGTCCCACAAGGCAATTTGAATTTCCCCCGGTGCCATCGGTGATCCAGCAGTTCATTACTTCTCCTTCAGTGTTGTTATAAACAACATTTTTAACAAATTCTACTTGTGACACCGTGACTTTTAGTGTGGGTATCTGCACACAAAAAGAGAGAGTGTGAGATAGAAACCAACATTCATGAGCTTTGTTTTCAATGCACTTCATTTTAACTTCATTTTTAGTCTTAAGTTATATGAATTTTATATGCATTTACACATTCTAACGAGTAAAGAAAATCCTTGACATACTTGCTATGATTGACTTAAAATCAGTTAAACTTGAACTTAAATTTAACATTTGTATAGAAAAAAAGAATATAGTGTAACTTACATGATGTCATGCATCTACGATTTTAACAGTGCTCCCGCTTAATAGAGACCGTCTGGATTTCGTGATCCTGGTTCACGCACCTCAATCCATGCAGGGCTTTTCAGAAAGTCAGCGCACACCATTAGTGTATTTCAGAGTGACAGTATGAGATTAATGCACAATGCTTTTGCTCAAAACTCACTCTACTGTGACCTAATGCAGATATTGTAGGCCTATATAATAAACTGACACATAATTGAATTATGAGACAGAACGCAGAAGTTTACCGTCACCGTAATGTGGGAATTATGATCACGCAATGACTGATGAATCGGCAGAGGATTGTCTTTCTGTAAATCATTAAGAAATTATGGTTTTATTCTATTTAAAGAAATATGAGGTAAAGCGTTAATACATAATGGCCGCATATTTGGAGTAAATGATTGTATGTTGTGTAGCGAAGCACTGATAAAATGAAAGCAAACACGATTGAATATGTACAGGATAGTGTGTCCTTTTTCTATTCAAAATATAATTAACTCCCGATTGATTTCCTGGCAGATTTCCTGGCATTGGAACCAAGTATTAGCCATAAATATATTATCATAATATCATAAATAGTGGTCAAATATAGAAGCTCTCTAATCTCAATGTCAAGTCAGAATATTTATTGTAAAAATGTTCCTGTAACAGCTGCCAAAAATAATCTATATAGCTCTGTCATTTGTGATATATTTTCAAAGAAAAAAAAAGAAAGAAAAGAAAAAAAAAATAAAAACATCCCCCCTCGGGTTTGTTCACAAATTGCACCCTGTGTATGATGTGAGAATAAATAAGAGGCCAGTTTCAGAAAGGAGGTTAACCCTGAAATGAGAGAAACTCTGGGTTCCTTTTCATGGGAACTTCGAACTGCGTCCTCTAGGGGTCGCTATGGGGGAACGCCTCGTCGTGACCCGTGTCTGAAGCATACATTGAAAAAACACCAACTCGTTGGCCGGCGACAGCCATGACGTCACTACCGGTGCGACTATAGTATAAATAGGCGCCGGGAGCATACATCATTCTCTTCTTCGTCTTCATTGACTGTTTTGTTTGAAGCATGCATTTCTGTGGTAAGAGCGATCTCTATTTATCTCATTATGGCGAGCACTAGCAAAGCATTTAAGGATGTGTGCATCCGTGTTGACGTTGTTTAACATCTGATGACACACACGATCTATGCGTTGTTTGTTTGGGCAAAGAGCACGCACGCGATATCTCCGAGGGGGCAATCGGCGTGCACTGCGAGCGTTTTTTTCCAGGGAAAAAAAAGCTCCGCTCTTGTTTGTCTCTCTTTTCGAGGAAAGAGGGGGCCGGCCAACGAGTTGGTGTTTTTTCAATGTATGCTTCAGACACGGGTCACGACGAGGCTTTCCCCCATAGCGACCCCTAGAGGACGCAGTGTCTCGTTCCCTACTCAGGGAACCATGGTTACATAAGTAACCTGAGACGTTTTCTTTTTCAAAATGGGAGGTTTGTCAAGCCCGAGAAAGCAGTGAAGCCCATTTCTGAAAGAGAGGTAACTTAAACTCGGGGTCAGTTACCATGGTAGCTCTTCTGTGAACTTAACCTGGTTGGAAGCAGGTTTTCTTCAGGGTTTTTCTAAACCCAAAGTTTCAGTGTGACTGAATTCAGTCCAGCGTACAATTAGCTAAAACAGTGCAAAAATAAAAGAGTGCAAAATTAAAATAGTACAAAGACGCATCACATAAATTGCAGACACGCGTCTTTTTAGGGCAGTCTCTTTGTCTCTCTCACGGACGCGTCTCTCATAAAACAAAACAAAGCAACAGTGCATATTGTAGTACATATAATTCTGTACATCCCATTGCACGCCAATTGCAAAAACCAAGCCAAACAAGGCTTTTCCTGAAACAGACACTTTGCCTAAACCTGCTCTGCAAGTTTTAAACACACATCAGCCATCAGACACTCTCCGTATGAAAGAGTGGCGATTTACACCTTCCACCCCCACGATGAAGCTGAACTGCCAGAATCCCCAACCCCTGTACGCGGCAACACTGCAGTTCTTTTGCAATACAGATGTAATAAAATACATTGCAGTAATAAGAATGTTTTTTCTCGAGTTTAATGCATAAACAACACTGCGTGACCATAGAAAACTGTGATTAACAGAAATGGATAAATTAATATTTTGTTTTGAATTAAGAATGCTAAAAGTGCGAAATTTAGAAATTTTTATATTAACCATAGGTAGCTATAGGCTACAGACTGTGTGTGCAACATCACCAAGACAGCATTCCAATGAAGTTTATCATGAATAAATGTTAAAAGAATATGTAGAACATAAAATAAAATATACAATACTAACATTTTTATCCTATACAAGAAAACATTTGTATCCATCCCACAGTCCTGTAAATCCATTAACAGATCATCTTTTTTCCATAATATTTGATGATGATGATGATGATGATTATTATTATTATTATTGGTTATTTTATATTAATTGTTAGCCTGTGCATTTTGTTTATTTCCCCTACATTTAGATCTCTTTGCTTGACGTTCCATATATTACTTAACGTTTTGTAAATACTGTAAATATCCAACATGCCAGTAAAGCTTTGCTTAGGCTCTATTTCTGGCGCTCTTATGGGAATTTTACTGGAAGTTCACTTTAAAGGAAATTTAACATATGGCTATAATATTTCATTCTGTATCGGCTCATAATTAATAGGCCTAGGCCATATAAACTGTGGTTTTTCGTTTCATTTGCATTTGTTTTAAAATGCAAATGAAATGAAATATTCAAAATAAAACATTAATATAGCCTATATCCATTTCGAAAATTTCCAGGTTTCTAGGATCATGTTTGTTAATGCATTAAACTCATGGCCATGAGAAAAATAAGTCGTTCTCTCAAACATAAGAAGTCGTGGGGTGGCCATGGGAAAAGGATGTTGTTACCTCAACAAAATGAACTCGTGACCACGACATATTATCACGTTCCCACGAGTTAATGTTGTGGCCATGACAAAACTACCGAACATGTCCAAACAAAGTCACCGTAAAAGTCTGTACATTCGTACAGTTACTCGTAAAAAGTTACATAGACACTGACTGAAAGGACTAGGGCTTTTAAACACAGGATAATTGGGGGAAGAACTAGACACACCTGGAATCAAATTAACACAATCAACAGGAGACAGAAACTGGGTCACAGGGAGCAAAAACACACACAGACAGGTCCATAACCCTGACAGAAGGAAACACAGACAAATTGCATTTTAGAGGGAGAACTGTGATAGTCTGTCTGTTTCTTTGTTTGTTTGCTTGCTTTTTGTAAATTTCAGGGCTAAAATTCAACTGTAGTGCCAAATTGGAAAAAAAAAAAAAAAACCACTATGAGGCACTGAGTGGGCCTAGAAGACACATACCTGTCAGACCTGCTCCATTTCGATATGTTCCTGCGAAATCACACGATAAAATGCAGCCAAATATGACACCATGAAACAGATGATATTTCAAGTTATTTAAAAAAAAATGTCACTTTAGCGATATTCCAACTTGTGATCTCTCACATTTAATGCAATAAATATTACTCTGCGCCACTGCTCAAATCAAAGTAGAAATCACCCATGGTTGCTCACACTGGCTATGAATATGATCCATTAATATTTGAAAACCATTAGGCATATAAATACCTCTATCTTCATTTTAAGTATATTGTATTAATTATCTATATTTCAGAATTAACACCATATTTATTATTTTATCATCATTCATCAGATATGATATACAGCACAGGCTCAGAGAACACAGAATATGTTAAACAGAGAGCATATGCAAGATGTACATTTATTATTTATTCTTCATCATTTTCTGCCAAATGTGCATTCTTCTTCTTCTTTCTATCTATGACATCGGCAAATCTGTCTATCCCACAATTCCACATTCATTCTGTAGGGTTTTGTAATGCAAGTGTCCTACAGAACAACAATGCAAGGTGACAGAATCAATCAAGTAAGACACAGCACTGCACTGTTTGCCATTTGTGTGTGTGTGTGTGTGTGTGTGTGTGTGTGTGTGTTTGGGCAGGGGTGGGCTTTCTGGTCTCCTAATTCTTCACTTTCAGAACAAAAGTGTCATCTAGCCCATTTTTCCCTCTCTTTCTCAGTGTGACAGTAAAATAATTAGCCTACCCTAATGCACTCAGCTATCTCTTTGACTGGATGACTGCTCAAGGCATAGCTATTAAGTTTTTGAAGGTTTTTAATTTGAAAGGGCTGGAACGTGGCATCTATCTGTGAATTAGCCAGAGAGAGAGAGACAATTCCCTCTCCCGTCTGCTCTCTTTCTGATTATGAAACTTATTAAGTCCATATTGATTTTGCTGAAGAACACCAACATGGATGTAAAGTGCAAGTTGGCGGGTGATTTGTCAGAAGGGGGATGTATGGCAGACTAGGGCGTAAGCATGTGCAGCTATAGTAAGCCTAAACCAAACACAGACTGTGAAGAAATTCTGACTTCAGTTTCTAAGCGCATATAGTTTCAATCAATATATATATATATATATATATATATTATTTTGCGCACTCTTGAAATTAAAAAAAAAAAAAAAAAACTTATCTGATCCATACTTAACATCATGCATGGGTCACATTAACTCTGTTATACACAGAGCTGGATTGTGAACCCCAGTCCCCCTCTCATTAGTAATACAAGGCCAGTGTGACAGTAAAATAATTAGCCTGCCCTAATGCACTCAGCTATCTCTTTGACTGGATGACTGCTCAAGGCATAGCTATTAAGTTTTTGAAGGTTTTTAATTTGAAAGGGCTGGAACGTGGCATCTATCTGTGAATTAGCCAGAGAGAGAGAGACAATTCCCTCTCCCGGGGCAAGGCCTTTTTCTCTGCCCTCATCAGTTCTCTAATTAGCTTCATTTTGTGTTATCTTTCATGATAAAGTAAAAATAATGTACATGGCTAGAGATCATGTCACTCTCATCCCTCTCTCTGAATAACTCAACAAGAACTTCTGGCAATTTAATTGAAATCTCACAGAATTTCATTTAAATGTTTCCACCCTTGAACATGTTTGTATATGTTGTCCTGTTGTCTTTTAAACTTGGACATTGAGTCTGTAATAAAGTTTGATTGATTGATTTTTGTGCCAGACTAGTGGCATTGAATGTTAGTGTGTTGTTATGTGCTATGTTCTCTATATGTGTGTTACAATTATTAATAGTAGATATTTGTAATTTTTAGGGCTGGGCAAGTTAACACATTATTATCGCATTAATGCATTAATTAATTAACGCCGCCAATTATTTTATCGCGCATTAACACAGTTTTTATTATTATTATTATTGTTATTATTATTATTTTGAAAGTCCGTTACTCACTGGCTCTGAATACACATACAGACAAACCATGGGTCACAGGAGGGGTGGGATGTTGATCAGTACTGGTTTGGATGGGAGTCATCATGCGTCTCAACCAATGAGAGCATTCAATCACAAGAATACACACGTTATATAAAAAGGAGATTTTAATGTGATTACATTAATGTTTAAGTTGAGATTTACAAGAAAAATGTTAACTGCTACTATGTAAAGGGAATACTGCTGATAAAATGCACCTTATTTTTTTAGTTTGTTTGCACCTTAGTTTGTTTGCAAACCAAATGTTATTGCACTTTTGTTCATACAGCAGTACTTTTAAAATAAAAGTGTGCAATACAGTGCTTTTGAATTCATTATTGAATTTTGCGCATAACAATGTGATTAATCGCAGAAAAATCATGAGATTAATCGCGATTAAAAAAAATGTATTCATTGCCCAGCACTAGTCATTTTATGTAATGATCAGGATGAAACTACGATCTCTGTGCCAGTGGGCATTACAGGTCAGGTGCTTCAGCTGCCTGTGTTATGAATCCTGTTGAATTAAGTCTTATATGAAATATAGTGGTAAAATGTGAGACATTATGTATGTTATTAATGTGAACTGCTGCTAGCAGAGCAGCCTGTGATAGAACCCTTATTGATTTAATTGTCTTTTTAAATTGGAGGAGAAAGGCCCATTATTTCTGTAACCAACAGATATTGGTTGTATGAGAAAATCACTGTTTCAATGTGTTTCAATTTGATGAAATCGAAAGTATGTGTGTGTATGTCTGCCAATTTCAATATGATGTAAGAAGAAAACGTAACTATTTTACAAGTGTGTGATTTCTTACAAAACTGGACAATGTTATTTCCATAAATATGTATGATTTGTATGAAAAATCAAGTATGAAGCCCCATCCATAAACCCATCCCTCAGTAGGGCGAGATTGGATTGTACGGAAACATACAAATTATGTTGTATGAATTCAGAATTTACAAGAATTTGCAACAAATTAAAATAGCAACCCAGGCTCATTGGAAAAATGTACCTGTGGTGACGTTTCTGTAAAATTATATTACATTGCTTCTTGCACATTTTGTGACACTTAAAAAAAGTGACATATCCAGTGAGTGGGCCACAAAAGCATCCAGTTTTATCCAAAACAGTTGAACATGAATCTGGTAACATTTTATTAGATTGGTTGTTGTATGTATTGTGGCAGTTCAGAAATGAAATGTCTGGTGAGTGGCACTAAAAGGTTAATGTTCTGTTGTGTTTTAAAATAACTTACTGCTTATGCCAAACCCTACCCTAAACCACATAGTGTAAACAAAAAGACACATGAAATAGAAACACATTTGCTGAAGAAAGCATGACATTTTAGCTTGCTTCAAGTCTTTGAGCTCTTTTAACGTGACTCGTACACGACTTGAGTGCTCTGCATCCTGCATTGAACTCCAAGGTCAAAATTACTTCACAAATCATACATTATGGTAAAACTGTTTTAAGGTCATAACGTATTGTTCTACAAATAACTGTGTGAAAACAAGCCTGCCCCTGCACTCATAATTTGTGTCAAAGGGAATGAAAGTTGTTGGTATTTTATTGTCACTAGTGGTGATTAGCTAGAAACTGCAGTGAACTTTATAGGTATGTTTTTAGTTTTGGAATAATCTAGGTACAGGCATATTTTTCCAGTGAGCCTAGGTTGGAAATTATACAGTTCATATGAAAACAGCAAGTATGAAGCGCCATCTCTCTATACACGGCTGGGCAAAATCAAACTTTATATGAATTCATACAAATTTGCAACAAATCAAAATAGTTATGAATTAATTCTCACGGCTATAAACAAGAAATGGATAACAAACCATTTGATGGAACATACCTTTAGCCAAATGAATGTTAATGACCAGAATTACTTGTTAGTAAATCACAGTTGTGATGATGTGCTTTGTATTTGCTGTTTAAGCTGCTGGTCAACAACTACCATTGAGTGAGTCAGACTGGCATCAGAATTCACAAATGAGTCAAGAAATGCACCAGTTTCTGTGATTTTCTTTTTAGCACTACACTTCACTTCACTTAGTAACCAAAAAAGAGTGATGTCAAAAGAGTCTGCATAGCCCCATTCACGTGACAATAACACTCACAGCATGATTCCCATTGAATGCAGTTTAATATTTGAAAACAGTGAAAGCTGGAATAATAGTTGCAATCAAGATTCAGTGTGTGAAAATTGCTATAACAAAAACATTATTGAAAATTTGGGTATGCGATTTTCAGGCTTTGGCTAGAAAAAAAATATATATTCTTAACAAATACCTTTTTGTCTTGTTTTCAAGTAAAAGGTTTAAATCTCAGTTTAAAACAAGATGGAAGTTTAAATGTCTTGCACAGTTTTGCTTTTGTGGTGAATTTATCATGTTTAAAAGACATTTAGGTAAACTGGAAAACAAGCAAAGATTCTCATTAAGAATGATTGGCTAAAGGTGCCATAGTTTGGAAGGAACTTGGCGATACAGTTCCACAAATCACAGCAATCTCAAGCTTCACTTCACTCTAAGAGTTCTTCCCCAAAACCTGCTCAGTTTAATGGGTTTGTCATTTACCTTAATACTGTCCATTGTATACATCTCCATATGGGGTCATGAGATATCATCACATCCTGTGGATATTCAGTCTCTCTGTGTGTGTATGTGGATTATAAAAGCTTATTAGAGATGGACACAGTCCAGCAATCCAGTTTATTAAATAAAGCAGAGTGTTAAATAAGAGTGAGATGGATCGCATCACACAATGGTCAGTCATGCAGACTGATTTCTGATTTCTCTATATTTCAGAAAGAACTGAGCTGATGTGAAACTCACACTGTCTCTGAGAAATTCACCCGAGAGGGGGGAATACATTAAGAATGAATTGTGCCTGCTGATAGCCTCATTTATTCCCAGTAAAAGCATCTAAACATATTCAAAGCAACTTAAATTTACTTGAGAAACAACATTGCATAAGATATTACATAAGACTTGTTTTCAGATAATATATTTTACCCTAATTTTGTAAGCATAAATAAAATACAATAATAATAATGAGGTTTAAAATGCATAAAACTAAACAAAGTGCCAAATGGGATCAGAGAAATTAATAATTAAACACACACACACACACACACATATATATATATATATATATATATAGTACATAAAGTAAGATCTATATCAAGTGTGTGTGTATATATACTATATATACACACACACACACACACTTGATATTAATCTTACTGTGCTTCTCCAATAAATACATTTTGTCGTAAGCTTGTGCAGATGTTTTTTATGTCACATTTTGTGATTTGTTGCGATATATTTTTGTTGATGTCAATACCTAAAGAGATATGTGCACATTGAATAAGCTGACAGAACTCCAATAAAGGTGTGTGCAAAGTTAGTCTATCGATCGATATTTTATAAAACCTTTTGTGACCTTTCCCCAGTAAAACAGCACCATTTCAAACATTTTCATGACCTTACACATTTTCAGCTTGTTAAACATAATTGGGTTAAAATTGTGCATGCAAACTCACTCACTTGTTCAATGCAGAAGCTTAGTTTCAGGCAAAAAAAATGCTTGCATCAGAAAATAAAGTTATTTAGGATGACATTTAGTCATAGTTTTCTGTCTTTTTACAAAATATCCTTTGAATTGAATCAATCTTCCATGTCATATTCTTTCATTTGAGTTCATTTAGTTCATTTTTTAATTCCCAGGTTTTTTTAAATAAATAAATAAATAACAACAACAATAATTTTAGCAATGTTTTATATTTTAGTAAAAGTATTAACAATTTAATATATATTTTAGTTGACAATAATATGCAAAATGTGTCAAACTGTACACTAAACTACCCAAGCCATAAAGTATTATATGTTTATACATTGAATCAATGTCACGCTATATTCTTCCATTTTAGTTCAATTAGTTTATTTTTTCAAAGTATATATATATATATATATATATATATATATATATATGAGCAATATCACTCGAGTATATATACATACATTTGTTTTGTTTTTTTCCAAATTTTTCTCAGTGTGTTAAATTAAAATTGTTACGATCATTGCCATGACAAAGAATCCTTTTGTCAATTTCATAGACAAAACTAACACTATAACAAAACATGTTAGAACATTTTATGGAA
The DNA here is from genome assembly GCF_001515605.1 of Sinocyclocheilus anshuiensis. Classification (NCBI taxonomy): domain Eukaryota; kingdom Metazoa; phylum Chordata; class Actinopteri; order Cypriniformes; family Cyprinidae; genus Sinocyclocheilus; species Sinocyclocheilus anshuiensis. The sequence continues at coordinate 182,696 of NW_015558666.1, read as the reverse complement.
TTAAACTCTCTATATTAACCAACTATCTTAACCAGCAAGACATCATTGGTTAGTCATTTTAACATGATGCACTTGCTGGTCAGTATTGCTGATGATCCACCCGCTAGAAATGCACCAAACCAACACTAACCAACATAAACCAGCCTGGAAGGTCAAAGTGGTCTAACCTGATATTTTCAGCAGGGTTTTCCTCCCAATTCAGACTGTGTGCTGGACCAAAGACAAGATGGCCCATGTGTTTGTAGTCAGTCAGAATGTAATGGGCTAAATGAACCTTTGGCTAGTGTTGATATGAGCTAATAGAAAGATTAGCCATGTTTCCTGTCTGTGAGCTCAGGTGAGGCTGCTCATCTCTGCCTGAAATCCTGCACGTTATCAGCGCAGACACACACTTCACGCCTGTTTGTCTGCTTAAATTTGAATGAGAAAATTCTATTCATCAATCTAATTCCCCCTGGATAATGTGCTTACCCTGACGGACACCAAACATCTGCAAAACAATAATCCAACGAGGGGAAAGTCAATCTGGAACAGCGGTCAGTGTGAGGTAGTGTTTGCCTTGCTGTGGTTGTGGAGGTCTAGAGTCTCTGGTTTTAATGAAGGGTGATTGTGTGTATGTGTGTTGTGCATGAGTTTGCTAATGGATTGAAAATCTTTGTCAGACACATGAATTCCCGGCGCTGTCAGGCAGAATCACAGCCGAGCGCTCATGAAGGCTGCAGAGTTCCCGCACACCACATCACCTGCTGCTGCCCCATCTGCTGCACCGATACTCACTATTACATTCACTTGCACATTTACTTAAATACTCCCTCATACACTTACACCACCAGTCAGAAGTTTAGAATAATTATGATTTTGTAATATTTTTGAAAGAAGACTCTTATGCTTACCATGGCTGCATTTATTTATATCAATACAGTAAAAACAGTAATATTGTGAAATAGTATTATAATTTTACAATTATTTTGCAATTATTACAACAGAACTGTTTTCTATTTTAATATATGTTCAAATGTAATTTATTTCAGTAAAAAATTGTAATATTGTGAAATATTGTAATTAAACAACTGTTTTCTATTTTAATATATGTTCAAATGTAATTTATTTCAGTGATGGCAAAGCTGGATTTTTAGCAGCCATTACTCCAGATCCTTCAGAAAATATTGTAATATGCTGATTTGGTGATCAATTATTAATAATGGTTCTTATTATTATAAGTTTTAAGAAACAGTTTATGCTGCTTAATATTCTTATTTTCCCCTAAAAATAAATAAATAAATAAATTAATTAATTAATTAATTAATTAATTAATGCATCCTTGCTAAATAAAAGTATTATTATTACTACTAATTGCTGCTGAAAATTCAGAATACATTACATTACATTTTTTTTAAATAAAAAAAATATATATTTTTTAATTGTAACAATATTTGACAATATTACTATTTTTTTCTGTATTTTTGAAATAAAACGGAGCCTTGGTAAGCAGAGAAGAGTGAAAAATTTAAGGGGGTCTGAATACTTTCCGTACCCACTGTATATAGTTTAGAAAATGGTAAAAAAAAAAATATGACAAGACGTCAGAGTTAAACTGTGTCAGAACAAATTCATCTTGATAATGTCAGATAACACTTAAGCAAAACATGGTAAGGTAAAAGTGTCTGAATAATTTTTGGCCCTAAATGTTTATCACTTTTACTGGTAGTCCACTGCATGAAGAATGTTTGGGTATAATATGTCACAGTTTACTTTATTTTGCTATCCTCACTTAGATAGAAGAACTATAGCTGAGGCGTCATGCACTCATGATTTTTGAGGGGGCACATGGGGGGGTCATGCTTGTCATGTGACACAGCACTGTGTAGCACTGTATAACTGATATAGGCTTATGTTTTATTTATTTATTTTTCCTTGTTATTTAAAACATTTCCAAACATGTTAACTATAGCAGGTAATATCTCGATTCTCAAATATGTGTAAGTAAATGCATTTTACACCTTTATAGATTATGTTATTTGATCAATAAATGGTGATGGGCAAAGTAGACTTATCGTGTAATCTATTAACTACACATAAAAACCCGACTTTACGTAGCCTACCAGATATGGGTGTCATGCCATAAAATATTTTTAATACGACTGACTTTGTATTTAATGTGAATTTAATACAAATATTGTAAATTACTAATTATAACACTTTCATTTTACAGGGGACATTGAACATTTACATTTATCAAAGAACATTTTCATTCAGTCTAGCCACTAGCCAGAGTTCAGACACTCTCAAAAAACTCCCATTTCAATAATGAAACTGTTTACACTGTGAAATTAATATCTTAACTTACATTCGTACGCACATCTGCACGTTGTTGTTTCTGATGAGAGAATTCGCCAGATAATTCAGTCAGGCGAGCAAGTGAACAAAACACCGCGTTTCAGCGATGACTCATCTGGACGTCTCTGATTGGTCATTGCATTCATAAGCTCAACAGAGTAGTGTGTGTGATTGGTTATAATGCAGCGCTCTACAAACGCGTCTGTCTCTGGCTCAGCGCCAGCCAGCGAACGCAGATTTGATTTTAGCAGCTGATGCTGTGCCGCACTGAACTATCTAATCACACCGGTGTGATTGTATCAAATATTAAAAATGTTTTTGTCTTTTGGAAGCTGCATTCAAAATCCACTTGTCTCAGAAATCTGAGGGGGCACGTGCCCCCTTACTTTGAATGGGCATGATGCCTCTGAACTAGAGTCCTGCACGCACTAGTAAAACATATCAAAAATTATATCTGGTGTCTGAATACTTTTTGGTTTGACTATGTGTGTGTGTGTGTGTGTGTGTGTGTTTAGATAGATATATAGATAGATAGACAGACAGACAGACAGACATTTCCACATAGGCCTAGTCCATAACAGAAAAAAAATAGTTGAATTTATAAAAATGACACCTTTCAAAAGTTTACACAGACTTGATTCTTGATGCTGTGTTGTTACCTGGATGATCCACAGCTGTTTTTTTTGTTGTTGTTTTTTTGTTTAGTTTAATTACATGAGAGTTGTTCATGAGTCCCTTGTTTGTTTGTTTTTTTTCTGAAGAACAGCAGGCAGTTCAACTGTTCAGGACAAACAAGGGACTCATGAACATCTATCACAAAAAAACAAACCAAACAAAAAAACAGTTGTGGATCATCCAGGTAACAACACAGTATTATGAATCAAGTGTACACTTTAAAACAATGAGTGTAATTAAAAAAAAAAACGCTACAGGGGAAAAAATAATGTTAATATGATAACGGTAAATTCCTGTACTATATACAGAGAAAAAGTTCTTATGTGCATTATGCATTATGGCTCTGTGCACCTGCATTATTTTAGTATATACTTAAGCTTTTGGAAAAGCTACTTGTGATGAACTTCATGTGGCTTCCTGTTTTAACACATAGATTATTATGATGGTTGGCAGTATATGTTAAAGGTACAAAACAGAGTTTAATGGGAATGTGTATTGTTGAATTTATTGCTATACATTAAAATTATCTTGTTTGTAAATTACAGTTTTATACTATAAAATATACAGTTTGTTCTGTAAATGTGTTTACAGTTTTTCTGTCTTTTTTTCTATACAAAATTATTCTGGCAATCACAACTGGAAAAATTATTTTGTAAAAATATTTTGTATTTGGAAAACTATATTTTTACAGTGTATGTAAACTTTTGAACATGTACATTTTTATAAATTCAACTTATTTTCTCTTGTGGACTATATGTAAACGTCTTTTATGTGAAATATCTTATTCAGGTCAGTACTAAAAAAAAAAAACAACAACATGCATTTTGTACAGCAAAGTGTATATAAAATGTTGAACACAACTGCATATATGTGTATATAACACTGGGACCTGCACCAGTCACTTTGTGCAGCATTGGTCTGCTCAATACCTCATTCAGCACTGAACTGACCTCATTCAACTACCTCTTCTGATAGTTTAAATAAAGAACTCTCTGAGCGTTGTCACTTTAATCAGTCTGAATAAGCTCTTTTGCACTACATGTTATCTGTATGCACCAAGGGTCTGAGAGTAACGCAATTTCAATTCTCTGTATGTATGTGCTGTACACGTGGAAGAATTGACAATAAAGCAGACTTGACTTGACTTGACTCTTGCACTTACAGTCCTATCATTTGTAGTGATTTCCATTGACATACAGAGCGAGTGATAATTTTATTCCCTATCCCTTATTTATTTAAATACATTTTTAAAATATATTTATAAAGCAGAAAAGGAGTCTTTTCTGAAGGATGTGGTGTTGTCTCAGACCCAGAGATGGCAGTCTTTCTGAAGCCAGCAGTCAGTTGTTCTGCTGACACACGGATCCCTCAGAGCAGATCTAATCATCAGGGAGAGAGACTGATTCAATCAGAAGACAGTTAGATTATGTCGTCATGGAGAGAGCATCTCTGGAGCACATGGCAGCCGCGTGCATGACTAATCAACGGAAAGACAGAAAGAGAAAAAAACAATGAGTGCAAAGCATTAAAATTGATAAAGTCACATTAGCTGCCACCCCTGGGGAAGCAGCACTAGCACACACACACACATACACACCCGCCTACTTACCTCATTCATCCTCCGTACCGTTCCTCCCTGCCATTGTCGCTATCAGAGTAGCGGGTGCACACGCAATCCTGATAGCACATGGACATTTTCCCATTTCAGCACTCTCCCCTGTCCATATCCATTTCCCGGTCATTTCATACACTTACACTGCACTTGTCGTGTCGTTTCGTCCCTGTGCTGTGTTGTCTGTGTGGGCATAGTCAGTCTTCCGGTGGAACAACACTGTGTGTACATGTTGTATACACACACACACACACACACACACATACACACCCGCCTACTTACCTCATTCATCCTCCGTACCATTCCTCCCTGCTGGTGCCGCTGTCAGAGTAGCGGGTGCACACGCAATCCTGATAGCACATGGACATTCTCCCATTTCAGCACTCTCCTCTGTCCATATCCATTTCCCGGTCATTTCATACACTTACACTGCACTTGTCGTGTCGTTTCGTCCCTGTGCTGTGTTGTCTGTGTGGGCATAGTCAGTCTTCCGGTGGAACAGAACGAATGAGCGGCGGCCGATTATGACATCACAGGCTTGGTCGCGCCGGCGCAGCGCAACCGGAAGCTGGCGAAACCATTGTCTAGTATGAATAAGTGTTTCTGTGTATATTTAAGTGTTGGAATTATGTGTTAAATGTATTATGTGTGAATTGATTATGTGTTTATTAATATATTTATAGATCGAAAATTGATTATTATTGATTGATTTTAACAGATGTCAAGTAAATGTGGTACTTATTTGTGTGTTAAATGTTATACTTACCTGAGTTTGGTATGGCCCAGAAAGGGGCGGGGTTTGGCCTATATAAGCCGAGGCCAAACCTAAAAATTGTGCTTGTTTTACCAAGTCGACGCAAGAGTGTTACTGCGGTGCCTCAAGCAAACACAAAACCCTTCGTATACTGTGGATGCCTGTTTGATATATCATTGTTGGATTATTTTCTGGTTTATTTTCACCTTTTGTTGTTTCTTTGGTACTTTAGATTGTTGTCATTTTTGTGTGCACTTGTATATATTCTTCACTGTGGACAATCTTTCTGGCACTGTAAATAAATTCCACCTTGCACGAAAGTGCTTCTGCGAGATATTGTCAAAAGCATCAAATATTCGCAATATTACAAGGATCTAGCATGTCCAATTAATGTAGGTGTCAGGGAAACACCTCAGTCACTCACGTCACCGCCGTCACCTACCTCGACACACACCAGATCCCAATCACCCGAATTCTAATCACCCGCACCTGCAGTCACTCATCAAGCTGGCTATATCTCCACACTCCACTCAGTCCCACGTTGTCCGGTCTACAGTTCACTTGGCTGAACTAATGGTCATGTCATGTCGGATAGAACGTATTTACGAATTGAATGCCACCACAGAGTCGTTATTACGAGTGGGAAACTCTAAATTTTCTTTAAGCCCCGAGTTTCCGAGTGTGTTTCCGGGGGCGTGTCAATGAGAAACATGGCGGAATCGATGGATGCAACGTCTG
>NW_015558666.1:162509-173612 GCF_001515605.1 Sinocyclocheilus anshuiensis | reverse complement strand
GCAAACTGAGAAGAGCCAGAGCCCCGGCCCCCATCATGTGCACCTTCTACAGAGGCACCATCGAGAGCATTCTGACGAGCTGCATCACTGTGTGGTATGGTGCCTGCAACGCATCCTGCCGCAAGACACTTCAGCGCATAGTGAGAGCAGCTGAGAAGATCGTTGGTGCCTCTCTCCCCTCCCTCCAGGACATTTATGGAACCCGACTCACCCACAAAGCCCTCTGCATTGCAGGTGATCCCACCCACCCGACACACAGCTTCTTCAGTCTGCTGCCATCAGGGAGGAGACTGCGGAGTCTCCAGGCCAGGACCAGCAGACTGAAGGACAGCTTCATTCATCAGGCTGTCAGGAAGCTGAACTCCCTCCCGACCTTGCCCCATGCACCACTGAACTCTGAACCCCAGACCCCCCCCAGCTCCCACATCCCCAGGTCCTTCCACTCCCCCCTCCCACTAACACACTGGGACCTGCACCAGTCACTTTGTGCAGCATTGGTCTGCTCAATACCTCATTCAGCACTGAACTGACCTCATTCAACTACCTCTTCTGATAGTTTAAATAAAGAACTCTCTGAGCGTTGTCACTTTAATCAGTCTGAATAAGCTCTTTTGCACTACAAATCATTATATCTGCACTGTTTTGTTTACTTCACTGGTTTGCACTCTATCTGCCATGTGCCTTGTGCTGCTTTATATTTTTTTTTTTACATTTTACCTTATTTGTATATTTGTATAGTTGTATTTTATATTTAATCTGTATCTATCTGTATTTATGTTCTACTGTTAATGTTATCTGTATGCACCAAGGGTCTGAGAGTAACGCAATTTCAATTCTCTGTATGTATGTGCTGTACACGTGGAAGAATTGACAATAAAGCAGACTTGACTTGACTTGACTCTTGCACTTACAGTCCTATCATTTGTAGTGATTTCCATTGACATACAGAGCGAGTGATAATTTTATTCCCTATCCCTTATTTATTTAAATACATTTTTAAAATATATTTATAAAGCAGAAAAGGAGTCTTTTCTGAAGGATGTGGTGTTGTCTCAGACCCAGAGATGGCAGTCTTTCTGAAGCCAGCAGTCAGTTGTTCTGCTGACACACGGATCCCTCAGAGCAGATCTAATCATCAGGGAGAGAGACTGATTCAATCAGAAGACAGTTAGATTATGTCGTCATGGAGAGAGCATCTCTGGAGCACATGGCAGCCGCGTGCATGACTAATCAACGGAAAGACAGAAAGAGAAAAAAACAATGAGTTAAAATTGATAAAATTGATAAAGTCACATTAGCTGCCACCCCTGGGGAAGCAGCACTAGCACACACACACACATACACACCCGCCTACTTACCTCATTCATCCTCCGTACCGTTCCTCCCTGCCATTGTCGCTATCAGAGTAGCGGGTGCACACGCAATCCTGATAGCACATGGACATTTTCCCATTTCAGCACTCTCCCCTGTCCATATCCATTTCCCGGTCATTTCATACACTTACACTGCACTTGTCGTGTCGTTTCGTCCCTGTTGTCTGTTGTCTGTGTGGGCATAGTCAGTCTTCCGGTGGAACAGAACGAATGAGCGGCGGTCGATTCACAGGCTTGAGGCTTGGTCGCGCCGGCGCAGCGCAACCGGAAGCTGGCGAAACCATTGTCTAGTATGAATAAGTGTTTCTGTGTATATTTAAGTGTTGGAATTATGTGTTAAATGTATTATGTGTGAATTGATTATGTGTTTATTAATATATTTATAGATCGAGAATTGATTATTATTGATTGATTTTAACAGATGTCAAGTAAATGTGGTACTTATTTGTGTGTTAAATGTTATACTTACCTGAGTTTGGTATGGCCCAGAAAGGGGCGGGGTTTGGCCTATATAAACCAAGGCCAAACCTAAAAACTGTGCTTGTTAGACCAAGTAGATGTAGTGATGTAGTGTTTGCCTTAAGCAAACACAAAACCCTTCGTATACTGTGGATACCTGTTTGATATATCATTGTTGGACTATTTTCTGGTTTATTTTCCCCTTTTGTTGTTTCTTTGTTACTTTGGATTTTTGTCATTTTTGTGTGCACTTGTATATATTCTTCACTGTGGACAATCTTTCTGGCACTGTAAATAAATTCCACCTTGCACGAAAGTACTTCTGGGAGTATGCCATCGTTTTTGCATCCTTTCACGGACTCACATTTTTTTCCCCGGAGGCGAGCTGGTGGGCTCGTCTTCATCACAATACACAACAGCCTTTCAGTATCCAGAATAAGAGAAACAGAAATAAAACATGAAATAGAGCCGATGTCAGCTATACTGGCTTTCTGGATTCGGTTTTACATCTGCACATCTTCTGTAAGCCAGCAGTAAGTTCATCATTCTTTGCATTAAAGCTCACACACTGAGATGACTGTGTGTGCGGCTGCTTCTTTATTGCACAACCTTAACTGAACTTCTAAAACTGCAGTTTTGTTCATATCACTACAGAAAACTTAACATATGTATGTGATAATGTTGTCAATATGTTAGAAAAAATCACAATCCAAATACTTAAAAACCGAAAGAGAAAAATATAGCTGGGTTCTTCTCAGGACATGAAGTCATTTGCGTCCTCATGACTTACTGAGGATAGTCACATTATTATTGATAGTCTTTGTAGATGTAATGCAACATAACATTTAACAAAACAATTTAATTTGAAGGATTTTTTATAGACTTTTAAAACATTTAAACAATGTTACAAAAGTTTTCAGTTTCAAATAAATACTTTTCCTTTCAACTATTATTTTCTTATCTATTTATTAGAGAACCCTGGTTACCACAAAATTGTTCCAAGACTGTTGTTGACATTGAAATGATTTCTGACACTGAAGACTAGAGTAATCTGTGTGTGTTGGTGAGCATAACTTCTTTAAAATAAAATAAAACAAAATACACAGTACATATATATATATATGGCATTTCTTAGAAAGACGAAAAAAGCCACTACCAATTTCCTACCCTGCCATCCATCTCTAATATTCTTTCTCAGTTAGTTTTAACAGTAAAATCATTACTTAAATGTACCCACACCGCTTTCCCAATTTAAACAACCTTAATGTTCCATTCATTTATCAGTAACCCAAAGCTTTTCTTCACCCCAATTTACTCCCACTGATGAACATCTTCCATTACTTTGTTACTGTCATTTTGTTCTATAACTTTAAGTCATCTGCATGCTGATGTGGTCTGGAGGAAGCTCTTCTGTAATTTGAAGACACACTACAGGAATAGAAATTCTGTCATTCACCAACCTACATGTTGTACCAAACTCCCTTTTTTTTTTTTTTTTTTTGCCTGAGGAACACAGGCATCATATTCTTGGTGCCAAGATGACCAGAGATGTACCTCTTTTTAGCTTTCGAGAGGGCATTAGAATAAACACAGAGCACAATAACAGAATCAACACAGACCACGGCAACAGATCTGCAGCTTTTCTTAAATCCCCTTTTTTGCAGTAATGTAAAAACAGCCATCCTGCAGTTCAATGGTAGCTGCACTTCAGCAAGGCTTTCATTGGGTATTGCCAGCAGGTTTGCCCCTATTGCACTTCAAAATGATTTATAAAAGTCCATAGGGATCCCATCAATTCCTGGGGCAAGACCATTAACCATGCCTTGTACTGCCAAGTACAATTCATTCACTGATAATGGCCTTTCCAGTTCAGCATTTGCTTCCATTTGTACCTGTTGAACTCTTAATAGTAACTCTGTACTGCCTCTAATCCACCGTTTAACAGTATTTTCAGAATGAAAATGCCTCAGAATCTTCAAGGTGCGTTTTGGCAAAGCTCAGTCGTGACTGCATGTGGCCTTTCTTGGAGTTTTTTTTTTCTTGCAACCCTCCCATACACTCCACATTTGTGGATAATTTGTGATATCGTTGTCACATGCACATAATGACCAATCTTTGTCGTAAATTCCTCCAACTGCTTCAGAGCTGCTGTTGCTCTTGATAGCCTCTCTGACCAGTTTCCTCCTGGCTCTTTCATCCAATTAGGAGCGACATCCTGATCCAGGGAGGGTCTGTGTTGTACCAAATACCTTCCACTTTTTAATATTATAATTCACTGTGCTTCTAGGCATTGATAAAGCCTTTGATTTTTTATTTTTTTTTGTATCCATCTCCTGACGACCTGTCCACAACTTTATCCCAGAGATCTTTTGACAGAGCCTTGCCACCCATAGTTGATTGTTTTCTTCAGTTGCATTACTCATGAGCTCATGTTGAGCTAATAAAAATGGACCACAGCTGATCACAGTTGAAAGTCACATGGCTTTATGTGCCACTGAGAAGGTGATTAGTAATTTTTAGGAGGGGGTGATCTGTTTTCCAACTCATGTTGGTGTTATATCTTTCACTTGAATGAAAGATATAACATTTTTATAAAATTTTTATCCAGCTGATTAAATACAGCTGGATAAAACAAAAAAACTTCATTTCAGGCTGCAAAGCAATAAAATGTGATGATTTTAAAGGGGGGCAATTATTTTCTATACCCACTGTATGTATGTACAGTATATATTTCTTTCTGTCTAGCTGTTTGTTTGTGGTTATCTATCTTGATCTTTCTTGGGTGATCTCTCCAATTGGCTGATTCTTTATAGAGAATAAAATACATGCAAAAAGCACAAACAGTGTAGTCCAACTGATTATTGAACGACTCTTGATGAGACTTTATTTATTGTATTTTTTTAAATAAATTAATTAACACACACACACACACACACACACACACACACATTGGGTTTCCCTGCTCTATGGGCCTTTCCGACATAATTATTTTTATATTGTGCAAATTGTATATTATATCCCCTAACCCTACCTCTAAACACAACCTTCACAGAAAATGTTCAGCATTTTTATAAATGTAATAATAATATTAATAATAATAATAATAATACATGTAATGTCTGTGTATTTGTATGCATAATGTAACTGCTACAAAGAAGAATCCAATAATGAATTTCTTCTACAAATAAGGTAGGGTAGTATTTTTTTAATCTACACCTGCCATGATGATGTTTATTTATGAGTTTGGTATATGACTGGCTGTTCATATGGAATTATATTTCTGTTTGCAAATATTTATTCTTGAAGTGTATTAAAGTAATCATTTACAGAATTGTTAAATATTAGAAACATTCAATTACTTCCCATTGACATCTCTAGTTAGAAGTGGGATCGGATACAACAATTTTTCAAACACCTAAAACAACTAATCAACTGGTGAAATCATCCGTTTTTTACATCTATGGTCATGTTTTCAATTAACAGCAAATATTTATTCAGGGCTTCGGCTGTTCACACTCAGAGTTGACAGGTGAAAATTGACAGACAAATATTAGCCCTATTTTCTCACAGTGAAGAGCAAATATTTCACACTAGAAACTCATCTGACCTTTGGCATTTACATGTGTGTGTGTGTGTGTGTGTGTGTGTGTGTGTGTGTGTCCACACGTGTGTGCTTTTCATTAAAACAGATGGGTCGCAGACTCTGCCAGCATGGTTGTGTTAGGCCGTGGTGTAGTGGTGCCTGGAGAAGTGGGTATACTCCTCATTTAAAACCCGAGGGTCTACCATGTGCATAGTAAAGCGATCACTGCAGCCAATCCTTTTGGGTGGGAATTAATGTAAACACAGATATCGGATACCAGTCGTGTCTAAAGTGAATGTAAACAGACGTGCCAAAAAATCGGATATGGACAAAAGATCGGATCTGTGCATTAAGACTTGCAGTGTAAACGCAGCCTAAAAAACACCTTCAGGCTTCAGCAGCGTCCATTATAAAACACTCGTGCTTTTAAGCCAAATACACGCTGAAAATAATAATTCTGGAGGTGACTCTAAGCCATCTCTAATGAAATCGGTCGGGTTTTCTCAGTAGCTGTTTTGAACTTAGGCTACTGTTTGAAGGCATTCATTTACTGGATCCTTCAACTGAGAAGTTTACCGGTTTAAAAAAAAATCTGATTGCAAAAACTTGCTTCTTTTAATTTTTAAGGTATTGTTTTCGTTATAATGTACAGATTCAAATTAGGAGTCAATAATTAAATATTATTTTATCACTCTGCGCGCCTCCCTGACATGCACTCAAGCCCCAGACCGACTCCGCTTGCATTCACGTGATTTGTCGAGATGAGAGGCGGGCGCAATCATCAATCAAATTCAAAGGGAAGCCGGCGCATTCTGACCGCATCACTGTCTTTACTGGGTATGTTTAGGGAATATTTGCATTTATTCACATGCGATTTGATTAGCTAGTCATGGTGGACTGTCATGATTTTGGCTAATGCAGGACACTACTGAATGATGCGCATCAGAGGGGATTTAGAAGTGGGTATACGCAAAGCCAACTAATAAAAAAGTGGGTATACGCCGTATACCTGCGTATACCCTCCACTACACCACTGGTGTTAGATAGGACAGTGCACAACCGCATGCTACAGCTGACTCAACCAGCCCTCCTATTTATATTAGAGCTGTTTCTCTGAAACAAGAAAACACATTTTAATTAGTCAGCAGTTCAAGGTGATGACAGCCACTTTTGTGTCCTTACCCTCAGAGAATCCAATTTAGCCAGTAAAATGGATGCAGTTGTGTTTGGCATGTACTGTACAGCAAGACAGCAATATAATGCAAGGGTTAACATTCTGTATATGAGGGAATCGTGGTTGACTATTTTTTCCCCCTGTGCAGTGATTAAAGACCCTGTCAGAGATCCACTTTACACTGATAGCATCTTCTACGTGTCTCGTTCACGGCACTACTAACCTACGTGGCTCAGAATTGATCCTTCAGAGAAGTGCGAAATCTGATAGCACAAAATCACAACAGATGTACACATCGTAACGCTAACATAAACTATTCCTTATAGTAGAAAAAAGGGTTGTTTGGAATATTAAAAAGAAGGTTCTTTAGGAAACCCCAAATTGTTCTTCTATGGCATCGTTGTGAAAACTCCATATTGGATCTTTTATTTTTAAGAGCTTACTAATTTCAAGGACAAAACCCAAAAGATCAGTTCAGAGAGCAAATATTAAATCTATTGTAAAATGTGACACAAAACTCCTTCCTCAGATCTAGTGAAGGCCTATTATAGTGCAGACTTTTTGTTTAAATTCTTACAATTCCTTCCAGTTCATCAGCTGCTGTGAAACATTGTTACAATGATATTCAAAAATAAATGAGGTTGCAAATATACTGTAATGCCCAGACAAAACATCTTATTTCCTTCTTCGAAACACTGCAGTTGCACATCTACTGCAATACAATAGGCCACAGAAAATAAAGCTCTGTTCAAAAATAGAAAAACAGAGAATGAATACAATACAAATAAAAGAGATCTGTCACCACGTATAATATCACATATAAATTGCATGTGGTCCATTAATAAGTTGCAGGCCCAGTGGAACATCACATTGTTCTTGATGAAAACAACCCAGGAACATTCACAATAGCACAGTGACCAATAATGACCCCCAGTTTTTCAAACAGTAAATCTGAAATCTTCTGTAAAAATTAATTTATTGTGTTCTGCAGCAGCCTCTGGCTTATGAATCTCTGATACAAAAACCATAAAACAATACTAAATCTGCAGACTGAGAGCAAATGTCGCACTATAGAGTAAATTATACACATTGATCGTAATCAATACTATAGCATACATGAACACATTCATAGCATTGTTATTTTATTCTTTCAAGTATCCTTCAAAAAGAACATAATGTGGTTTTGAATCAAATCAAAAATCAGTGAGTCGCAAATTCAGTCAATTTGCTGGCAAGATTCACATGCCTAGTTAGAATGCAATTCAAAGCCCAATGCAAATAAGTGTTGTCTCAGTGTTTCCATGGTTTGCATTAATGTAAACGATCCATGGTCTGTTTTGTTGTCGCCCCCTCAATAGTAGTATTACAGTACAATAATTAAGCTGGTTCAGCTGTTACTTACCTGTTCCCAGGTCTAAACATTTGGATTTTCAAGGGTAATGAAGTGGCTTAGCTGAAGTCCCTGACCGCCCTCCTTCACGCTCAAGCTATGGATGTGGTCTAATATGCAAATGAGCACCCTGTTTGGAACATGTTTTGCTTTGCATGCTTTTGTGATTTGCAAGTATGATTTTTAAATGCAAACTGTGTGAAATGCAGAAAAAGAGCTTGTATTCATGGGTTTGGAGGATGAATTTGAGATTTTATTAATTATCTTTCAACTGTTATTTTTTTTAATTATTATTATTATTTACTTTGTAACTGGCTGTCAATTCAGAGTGTTTTACTGGCTAAATTAGATTTTTCTTTTTCACTTATATCATAGTTCCTTTTATTATAATAGTCCTAATATTCTTCACATTTATAAAGAGTGTTTCATTAGGCATTCAATGTGTAAAAATAGAAGTATTTTTAGAGAGTTTGGGGATTATAAAATAGAGAAAGGGAGAGGCAAATGTCACTAAGAGCAGTTACTATGACAATGCAACACCTGAAAATTGATTTTACAGGATGGTGGGATGTTTTTAGCTCATTGTGAGGGACTTTTGGTCTGTACCCTGGTGTAGTGTATTTTAAGACTGGCAACTCTAAACAGGTTGTAGATTCCTGGATGTGTTTGATGAACAGCAAAGTGGTATTAAAGCACAGCCAATGGAAACAGACCTGAAGGAGACCACTCACCCCTGCAGCAGGGATTAGCAGTTCTCTTCTCACTTTAAAACCCAATCAGACACCTTGAGTTATGCATATTTGTTTTTTTGTGCTCTGAGATTTCATAAACTTCCATTCAAGATGTCGATGAGTTTGCTTCTTCATGTGTGACATGTTACTGACATGTGTCAGTAAATGGGTGCCATCAGAATAAGAGTACAAACAGCTGATAAAAGCATCACAATAAAGAAAAATATTTTTTAAAGTTTTCACTGACCAACTTAAATTTGTTTATATTTACAAAACACATTTACATTGTTCAGTGAAAACATTGGAATCCTTTTATTTGTACTTTTGTCAATTAAATAAATGTTAAAGAGAATTAACACATCACGTAATCTTTGCATTTTACAAAACATCCCAACTTTTCCGGAATTGGTGTTGTATACAAACACTGAGCTTTTCACTTCACAATATGCTAATTGATGGACTGGAGTCGTGTGGATTACTTGTGGATTATGTGATGATTTTATCAGCTGTTTGGACTTTTATTCTGACGGCACCCATTCACTGCAGAGGATACGCAAGTGATGTATTGCTCAGTTTATCCAGAGCTGTTCTGATGAAGACCAAACAGCAACTGCAGATACTACAAGCAATATTACCTGCATTGTCTTTGTTGATTTAGTTAATCTTAATGCATAGACTTAAAAGACTACAACTACAACCACATATCACAAAACTGTTGTGCAGTAAGCTTTTTTTATTTATTATGAACACAGACATGTTTATTTATTTTTTAGTGCAGACATCATAGAAATAATTTCAGTGTCATTTAAATGTTTTGCTATTAAATTCAAATAGTAACATAAACAAGTGGAGCAGTTAGTGTGAAATGTCCAGATGGCACCACTTTTACATAAATGCATATGCTCCTCTCTGTTTTAATCTCAGAAATATGTAGAAATTCCCTTTCTCTTGAAGTAAAGGTTAATCATAATAGCAACCGTATGTTCAGCTGGTAATGACTGCTCATACTAGCATGCTGTGTTAGCAGTGTAACGCACTGTTAATGTAGCTGAAATAAACATAATGACCATAATACAATTATGTTATTCACAGCTATGGCAGAGTCATACAAAGACTAGAGAGTTTAAATACAGTGTCTAGTCAGAAAATGAGTGACTGATGACATAGTAAAGATAAGGGGTCAAATCATAATTTTCTTCCTTGAGTTCCATTTATAATATTGTTAAGTTTGCCTTTTATGTGCCTCTTCACATCTGAATGCAAACAACAAGCAGCAGCTTTACTCTCAAGCCCAATATAGTATATGATCGCCCCATCTTTTCAAAACAGCCTCTTTGCAAAGCCTAAATTACATAAGACCGATTCAAAAAAAAAAGAAGAAAAATTCAGAGAAAAATCTGCAGTGAATTGTTAAGGTTTTCAAGTGCTACACAGCTAAGAACTATGAAAACCCATTTCCACCTCAATGTAAAAAGTGAAAAGGGTAACTGCAAGATTAAAGTTTAAAATAAGAAATAAAGTCACACTGTGAGAAATAAAATTGCAGCTGAGAGATATATAAAATAAATGAGAAATAAAGCCATATATGTCACATTGTAAGGCACAAAGTGACACAGAGAGATATAATGTCACATTTGGGAGATTTATAGCACAATCTTTTTTTTTTTTTTTTTTTTTTTTCGGAATCAGACTTCAGTAATAGGTGACATTTCACCTTTATCATCAGTTCTACTGTTTAGAATTTAATCAGCTTTCATACTTCCTGTCATTTCCCAAGATCTAAATAGAGAGTAGGCATCATTGATGTGTACAGTACATGTGAATAGTCACGTTCATTTGTTCAAATGTCATCTGTCTGATGTCAGAAAGTTTTTGCAGCATATTTTAATAAATAACTTTGTAAAAAATAACACACTTTTGAAAAGAGTACTTATTATGGAAATAATATGCTTTATTTGATATACTTGATATAAATGATATACTTAAATGCAAAGTGAAAATATATAATAATGTTTTTGGACACTTAATTTAATGTTAAATGCAATTAAATGAAAATGTATTATACTTTACATTTACATTAAGTTCAGTTAGTCTCGTTCCCTCGGGGAACCATGGTTACATACGTAACCTGGAGACGTTCCCCTTCAGGAACTCGAGCTGCATCGAGAAATGCTTTGGGAACGAGAATACCCACTGCGCCATACTACCAAGTCCCTACCTGTGTGTGTATCTCTTGAGGACATCAAGAAGAGAGAACTTGGGACCCTGGGGTAGATGCCAGGTCTAGGTTATAGAAGTGGACAAAAGTGTGCGGAGAGGACCAGACCGCCACAGCACATATGTCCTGCAAGGCCACACCCAAATTGAAAGCCTTGGAGGCCGCCATACTCCTG
>NW_015558666.1:161626-162343 GCF_001515605.1 Sinocyclocheilus anshuiensis | reverse complement strand
CTACTCATAGTCTGCTTGGTCGCCGGAGATCCTTTCTTTGACGGACCAAAGCAAACAAACAGCTGATCTGCCTTACGCCACGGGGCAGCTCTGTGTGCGTAAGCGTACAGTGCTCGAACTGGACAGAGCAGATTAAGCCTTTCTTGGCCTACTTCCTGGAACGGAGGAGGACAGAATGCCTGCGAGGAGAAAAATAGCCTTGAGCGTGAGAAACTTGACTGGAACTTCTTCTAAGGGTTCAAAGGGGGCATTGCATAAGCCCTCCAGAACCACAGCCAGGTCCCATGAGGGCACCTTAGTGCGCTGTACTGGCCTCAGCCTCAGGGTGCCACGGAGGAAACGAGTGACAAGTGGGTGTCTTCCCAATGATTGACCACCCAGAAGGGCGTAGTAAGCAGCTAAGGCCGCCATGTATACCTTCAGAGTGGAGGGAGATAACCCTGCGGAGAATCGCTCTTGCAGATACTCCAGAACTGTACCAATTGGGCAGTTGACTGGGTCTTGCAATCGCTGTCCGCACCATGAAGTGAAAAGCTTCCACTTCAAGGCATACTCAGAGGCCACACCCACAGCTTCCACAACTACGGGTGGGGGTGAAGAATGGTGCCTGAGAGAGGAGGTCCCTCCTGATCGAAATCTCCAGCGGAGAGCCGTCGAGGAAGGACACCAGGTCCGAGAACCATACTCGGGCCGGCCAGAACGGGGCTACTAGCAACA
>NW_015558666.1:161070-161503 GCF_001515605.1 Sinocyclocheilus anshuiensis | reverse complement strand
GAAAAGTGTACAGACGAAGCCTCGGCCACGTCTGCACCATGGCATTCAGCCCCAGTCGAGCTGGATGCGTGAGGGAGAACCAGAGCGGACAGTGTGTCGTTTCTTGCGACGCAAATAGATCCACTTCCGCCGGACCAAACTCCCTCCAAAGGAGCTCCACCACCTCGGGGTGGTTCCTGCGACGCAAATAGATCCACTTCCGCCTGGCCAAACTCCTTCCAAAGGAACTCCACCACCTCGGGGTGTCTCCATCCCCCGGGCCTCAGCCCCTGCCTCGACAGGATGTCTGCCCCCTGATTGAGATACCCAGGGATGTAGACTGCTCTTAGTGAAAGGAGCATCCCTTGAGCCCACAGAAGGATCTGGCGTGTCAGCTTGTACAAGGGGCGCGAACGCAGACCCCCCTGCCGATTGATGTAGGAGACCACCGATG
>NW_015558666.1:160327-160572 GCF_001515605.1 Sinocyclocheilus anshuiensis | reverse complement strand
CGCCCCCCCAGCTCGTTAGCGTTACACGACGACAAGGAGCCCCTAACATTGGGCCTTGAACTAGGAACCAACATTTCTTCCACATGTCCAAGGCATGTAAGCATCGCCGCGTGACCTTGATCATGCGAAACGGATTCCCCCTCTGGGAAAATCCCTTGGTCCTGAGCAACCACTGCAAGGGTCTCATGTACAGCAGGCCAAAAGGTATCACGTTGGACGCCGCTGCCATCAGGCCCAACAGCCTC
>NW_015558666.1:152382-158784 GCF_001515605.1 Sinocyclocheilus anshuiensis | reverse complement strand
CGAAGCGGATTCCCCCTTGGGGAAAAGCCCTTGGTTCTGAGTCACCACTGCAAGGGTCTCATGTACAGCAGGCCAAAAGGTATCACATTGGACGCAGCTGCCATCAGACCCAACAGTCTTTGAAACTGTTTGACAGTGAGTGACTGGCCTTCTCTTACTCTCTTGACTGTCATGAGGATTCCTCGAAATAAAGAATGCAAAAGAAGTGCTGCATGGGGTATTGGGTTTCTAGTCTTGGTGCTCTTTGGGTGCAAGGGATGATTCAACTCGTAAGAATAATAGTAGTCACTCGAATCTTATTCAAAAAGTTTTAAAAAGCCTTTATTTCATCATGGCTATAAGTTTTAAGAACAGGTGACAAGTGCGCACCTACGCGTTGCGGCTATTTTGCCTTCGTCAGGGTGTGAGTAACAAACACAATCCGAGTTCATTTTGAGCAACAATTAATTAGTCAAATAACAATCACCTGGTCGTTCTACACAGGACAACCAGTAGAGAGGAAGTTCGACGATTACATATCAAATTAAATTTTTAAAACATGTCGTGAGGATTGACTCGATACAAGCAGGAGACAAATGTGCCTGCATCATGGTCGAATCCCACACCACGCCTAAATAAGTGGTTCTCTGTAGTGGAGAAAGCACACTTTTCTTGGCATTTAGTCTTAACCCCAGCTCTCTCATATGGGCGAGGATGACATCTCGATGCCGAGCCACCATCTGGTCCGACCGCTTAGTCGAGGTCCTCTATGACAAGATAACGGTCCACCGATCCATTTTCGGTCTAGAAGACCCCGACCCCCGATCTTTCTGTAGAGGGGTGCGGGTTGCAACGCTCTGTTTTGAGACTGGCGATATGAGGAGCTTGACGGCTGGGGCTGCTCCCGCTCAGCAGCCCCATGGGTCTGGGAGTGACGAGCGAAGAAACGTTAGAATGCCGCCGCTTGCTTCCTCGCCTCCTGAAACCTATCGATGACAGTGTTGACTGCATCGCCGAAAAGGCCAGAGGGCAAGATCAGGGCGTCTCGGGCAGATTCAACCACAGATGCTGCTACGCGGCCACCATAGCTGCCATTGAACAGCCGATAGCTCTGGCTGTTTCTTTGGTGGTCCGGAGGGACAAATCTGTGGCCCGACGCAGTTCGGCTACTACGTCGGATTCCTCCTCCCCCCTGTCATCCAGGTCCCTGAGCAGGTCAGCCTGGTATGCTTGTAACACCGCCATGGTGTGCAAACATGTGCCAGCCTGACCTCCCGCCGTATAAGCTTTCCCAACCAGACTCGATGTCAGCCTAACGGGCCTAGTGGGAAGCTTCTGGGCCTTCAGGGACGATGCTGAGGATGGGGAGAGATAGCTCGCAAGCGTCTGCTCCACCACTGGCATCGCCCCATATCCCTTATCATTCAGACCCATGATGTTGGAATAATTTGAGACTGTGGGGCTGTAAATACAGGATGAGTACGGTTTCTCCCACGATCTTGACACATCGGAGATCGGGGAAAAATGGAAGGCCCTGTAGTGAAGACTGTGATCTGGATCTCAGGAAACGGTCATCTAATCTACTCTTAGGACGAGCGTCCTGTTTCTCGGCTGGCCAATCGATATTTAATTTTGCTACAGCACGAGTCACAACCTCCATGAGCTCCTCATATGCGAGGGACTGTGGTGGCGAGTCCACAGTCTCCTCTGTCTCGACACTCACACGCAGCGAGAGCAACTCGCAGTCATAACACTCAGCCCCCTCGAGAGCTGACCATGCATGCTCCGCTCCTAAACAAACAACACACAGATCGTGTGTATCCCCCGCTGCCAGATATTGTGGGCAGGGAGGAACACAACGTCTGTAATGCCGTTCGCTCGCCATAGACTTAGACTTTGACTTTGATATTTTTGAATGCTTGTGGACTGACAGACAACAGTAAATAAGACTGACATATACACAGAGCGCTACTGAAGAGCAGAATCTAACTTGCGCTCTGCCAGATGCGCTTTTATACTTCCTGGTTGCTCACGTCACCCCGCTCGTGACGTCCCGCTGCTCCATTGGACTGATTTGACGTGCTTCAGAACGCGGTCACGCAGGGGCGTTCACAAAGCATTTCTCGAATATAGTTCCTGAAGGGGAACTATACTTTTAAGATTTCAAGTACACTACAAGTGCACATTCAATACAATTAAGCTCACTTATTTTTCACAAGGGTGCCCCTTTTGGACTGGGAAGGAAGCTTTGAGGTCAGTGTGTTTTCATAGTACAAAGACTTTTATCACAAAATATCAAGGAAAATTTGATTGATGAATAAGAAGAACTGACAGAAGAATTTCACAGCTACAACTGCAGCCAACAGAGAGAGGACACATTAACACAAAGACAGACAATGTGACCTGTGATCTGTGTATGTGTGCATGCACTAAAACTCTCTTTTCATTCACACTCTGATATCTCACTCTGTTCAAAGTCCATTATCTGTCATTTCCTCCACTGAAGTAAAAAGCATTGGTTTTGTGTGAGTATATCAATGGCTAAATGAGCAGAGTTGTGTCTCTCTGCTGGAATGTTCTGCTCTGTCATCCCTGCTCAGTTATTTCTGGACCTTCTCACCGCTTTTGTCCTCTCAGATCGGTGATCCAAAACAATTCTGTCATATTACTTATTCACATGTCATTCCGCACCTGTATGTATTTCTTCTGTGGTGCCGAGAAGTAGAAATTCTGAAGACTGTGCTGGACATTCTTTTCCATGCAATCAAAGTGAATGGGGTCTGGAACACTTAAACTTAAAAAAAAAGAATGCATCCTAAAAGTATCACAACAGTGGTCTATACGACTTGTATGCTATGTAAGGCTTATGAAGCAATATGATATATATACGGTCGCAACGTAAGAAGTGCGTGGCCATGCACGGCTTATGCTGCATTCCAGACAGCTCGAAAATTCGGATTTTCCCACCTCCTACTTGGAAATAACGTCTGGAACGTCACTTGAAGTCAGACATCCGACCTGTGAACAGTCGGGGCAGATCGATCAACCCCAACTTCAGCGAGACGTGTCATTTGACGTCACTGCTTCCAAGGAGCAGGGGCGGACTTAGTGATTTGAGGACCCTAAGCAAATTTCAGGTATGGGCCCCAATACAATAACTAAGCATGCTGTTACACGCCAAACCCTTATTTTGCTCTCTCTCTCTCATAGGTTATAGTTCATTTACCTCTTCACAACTTAAATTAATAATTAGTCAACCTGATGCTGTTCTAAAGCCATATTATGCTTTTGTTTGGATCACAAAAGAAGACATTATATATAAAAAAATGCTTGTACTTGTCCATTTAATTAATTTTAACCTTCTTAAATCTTTTTACAAAAAGGATTAAAATATTATAAAATTATCCCATGCTACGCGTTCTGTATTCCAAGTGTTCATAAGTCATACGGTAGGGTTTGTCAAGAAAAAAATTGAAAGTGTAATCTATTATTAAGCGAAAATCTTCAGTCATTGCATGCGTGCATTTGTATGAGTGCGCAGCAGTTTGCGCCGGTGCGCATAGGAAAAGCACACGGAACACGATAGCCTACTTCCTTCTCTGAGGTTAATAAATCCGTTCTAAGACAGTCAGACAGGATTATACATCCTAGAAAGTGTGCAAAGAGCACTCTCTATAATCACTAAACACTTTCATTCACTTCATTTCATTGCGATCTCACGGTGTTCCGTTAATCAGTGAAGCTGTCTGCACTGCACAATTAATCTCTTATTTACATTGTATCTACATTATGTTATAATGAGAGGATTCGCGAGCTTGCAGAACCTAAGGAGGGAATGGATATGTCACGTCGGTGACCGACGAATTGGGAATCTCGCTAGAGAGACCAATCTACTTCGAGTGTAAATGAGCCAATGCACATTGGCATGCATTGATAGCATGCAGCTGCCGCTGATCGCAGCGCGAGTATAAATAGGCAGCAGGTGCAACGGCTGTGGTGACGGGACGTGACGTCTCCATTCCCTCCTTCAGGGAATGAGGGTTATAATACGTAACCGAGACATTCCCTTTCAGTTGGTCATTTTCGACATCACGTCGGTGACCGACGAATTGGGAATCCCTACCAAAGTAACACGGATGCTGCCCCTTCCAGTGTCCTGTGCGAGCCTCCTGCGCCCCTTTGATTATAGGCCAGGGCTCACAGCAGGAAGCCCAGTCACTGTTTGTCTTAGCACTACCCACTCAGTGAGATTGGATAACACTGGGAAAATGTACCCGGAAGCCCCATCCTTCCCGAAGGTGGTTTTGGAAGCACTTACACATATGGAAACCCATTTAGGTGCATAAGATTTAGAGGTGATTTCCACCATCTTGGGAAATGGCAGAACTTCTGCCGGGGAAACACGGGCTCTGAGCTATACCGTGGAATTCACACATATGGGATTCACTTGGGTCACTACATATGGAACCCAGCCCTCTACCAGTTCTCATGGATTCATCGAATGAGGGCCTGGCGCCAGACATTCCGCCACATCTGGCTGCCGAGGGGATGGAGGAGCTCGACAGGGTCTATGTACAGTACGGACTCTCTGGAGCAAGTGTCACTATTTGTGACATAGCAAGCCAACACTAAGCCGGGGCCTCTCTGTGCTTCTGCCCGTTTGAGGTTACCTGGGAGTCAGCCGGCCCAAACTCTAGGCATGATTCGTCGACCGGAAATGCGTGCAGGTCCCCTAACCTCTTGATGGAAGCCAATTCAACCAGGAGTAGAGTCTTCATTATTATCCCATGCTACGCGTTCTGTATTCCAAGTGTTCATAAGTCATACGGTAGGGTTTGTCAAGAAAAAAATTGAAAGTGTAATCTATTATTAAGCGAAAATCTTCAGTCATTGCATGCGTGCATTTGTATGAGTGCGCAGCAGTTTGCGCCGGTGCGCATAGGAAAAGCACACGGAACACGATAGCCTACTTCCTTCTCTGAGGTTAATAAATCCGTTCTAAGACAGTCAGACAGGATTATACATCCTAGAAAGTGTGCAAAGAGCACTCTCTATAATCACTAAACACTTTCATTCACTTAATTTCATTGCGATCTCACGGTGTTCCGTTAATCAGTGAAGCTGTCTGCACTGCACAATTAATCTCTTATTTACATTGTATCTACATTATGTTATAATGAGAGGATTCGCGAGCTTGCAGAACCTAAGGAGGGAATGGATATGTCACGTCGGTGACCGACGAATTGGGAATCTCGCTAGAGAGACCAATCTACTTCGAGTGTAAATGAGCCAATGCACATTGGCATGCATTGATAGCATGCAGCTGCCGCTGATCGCAGCGCGAGTATAAATAGGCAGCAGGTGCAACGGCTGTGGTGACGGGACGTGACGTCTCCATTCCCTCCTTCAGGGAATGAGGGTTATAATACGTAACCGAGACATTCCCTTTCAGTTGGTCATTTTCGACATCACGTCGGTGACCGACGAATTGGGAATCCCTACCAAAGTAACACGGATGCTGCCCCTTCCAGTGTCCTGTGCGAGCCTCCTGCGCCCCTTTGATTATAGGCCAGGGCTCACAGCAGGAAGCCCAGTCACTGTTTGTCTTAGCACTACCCACTCAGTGAGATTGGATAACACTGGGAAAATGTACCCGGAAGCCCCATCCTTCCCGAAGGTGGTTTTGGAAGCACTTACACATATGGAAACCCATTTAGGTGCATAAGATTTAGAGGTGATTTCCACCATCTTGGGAAATGGCAGAACTTCTGCCGGGGAAACACGGGCTCTGAGCTATACCGTGGAATTCACACATATGGGATTCACTTGGGTCACTACATATGGAACCCAGCCCTCTACCAGTTCTCATGGATTCATCGAATGAGGGCCTGGCGCCAGACATTCCGCCACATCTGGCTGCCGAGGGGATGGAGGAGCTCGACAGGGTCTATGTACAGTACGGACTCTCTGGAGCAAGTGTCACTATTTGTGACATAGCAAGCCAACACTAAGCCGGGGCCTCTCTGTGCTTCTGCCCGTTTGAGGTTACCTGGGAGTCAGCCGGCCCAAACTCTAGGCATGATTCGTCGACCGGAAATGCGTGCAGGTCCCCTAACCTCTTGATGGAAGCCAATTCAACCAGGAGTAGAGTCTTCATTGAAAGAAACTTCAGCTCAACTGACTGCAAAGGCTCAAATGGGACCCGCTGTAGCGCTCTAAGCACCAAAGACAGGTCCCAAGAGGGTATAGAGGGAGGTCGAGGAGGGTTCAACCTTCTTGCCCCCCTAAGGAATCTGATGACCAGGTCGTAATTCCTGACCGTTTTCCCCTCCACGGGGTCGTGGTTGGCGGAAATAGCAGCGACGTAAACTTTAAGGGT
The DNA here is from genome assembly GCF_001515605.1 of Sinocyclocheilus anshuiensis. Taxonomy (NCBI): domain Eukaryota; kingdom Metazoa; phylum Chordata; class Actinopteri; order Cypriniformes; family Cyprinidae; genus Sinocyclocheilus; species Sinocyclocheilus anshuiensis. Next base: position 152,426 of record NW_015558666.1, on the reverse strand, counting down.
CGAGGGAGACAGCCTTCGCTCCAACCCTTGCTGCAAGAAGGAGA
>NW_015558666.1:149675-152240 GCF_001515605.1 Sinocyclocheilus anshuiensis | reverse complement strand
TGTGCTTCGAGCACCAGAGACAGGTCCCAAGAAGGTATAGAGAGAGGCCGAAGAAGGTTCAACCTTCTGGCCCCCCTAAGGAACCTGATGACCAGGTCGTGCTTCCCCACCGTTTTCCCCTCCACGGGGTCGTGGTTAGCAGAAATAGCAGCAACGTAGACTTTAAGGGTGGAGGGAGACAGCCTTCGCTCCCACACTTGCTGCAAGAAGGAGAGCACGGATCTGATCGGACATCTTCGGGGGTACTCTCGACGAGAGGAACACCACTCGACGAACAGGTTCCACTTCAAGGCATAAGCGTGTCTCGTAGACGGTGCTCGTGCCGAAGTGATGGTGTCCGCTACCTCTTGGGGTAGGTCACCTAGAACCTCCGCATCTCGTCCAGGGACCAGACATGGAGTTTCCAGAGGTCTGGACACGGATGCCACAGGGTGCCCCATCTCTGAGAAAGTAGATCCTTCCTCAGAGAAATCCACCAGGGAGGGGCTGTCACAAGGAGCATCAGTTCCGGGAACCAGGTCCGAGTGGGGCAGTAGGGCGCCACAAGCAGGACCTGCTCCTCGTCCTCCCTGACTTTGCACAGTGTCTGAGCGAGAAGGCTCACTGGAGGAAACATTTACTTGAGCAGGCCCCGCAGTCAGCTGTGTGCCAGTGCGTCCGTGCCGAGTGTTCCCTCGGTCAGTACCTGAGCGGCTCCAAAACGACTCCAAATCAGCTGGACCGTCTGGGGATGGAGTCTCCATTCTCCTGGGAGCGCAGCTCGTGACAGCTCATCGGCCACACAGTTGAGCAGACCCAGAATATGAACAGCACGAAGCAAACTCAGACGCTTCTAACGCCAAAGAAATGTGAGGTCTGACCACAGGGTGAAGGTTTGACGGTAGGCCGGTGTGACTTGGACCCGGTGAGTGTCGCGCTGCCACGCCCACCTCGGGACTCGGCCATGGAGCCAGTGCTGAAGCGGTCTCATATGAAGCAGCCCCAGCAGCGTGACTGCCGCTGCAGCTGCCATATGCCCCAGGAGCCTCTGAAATTGCTTCAGTGGAACCGCCGTCCTGCCCTTGAACGAATTCAAGCAGTTTCTTCAAACCCACCGCCTTTTTGGGTACAATGAAGTAGGGCCTGTAAAACCCCGTCTTCATATAGGCTGGAGGGACTGGCTCTATCGCGTCCTTTGCCAGGCTCACAGATACCGTGCAAGCGGGACCAGCGGGACCAGTGGGACCACCGATGTACCCGCAATTGGGCAGCGAGGTGGAACACAAGGACATCGCACGACCCAGAGAACTTGCTGTGACCTTTGTCACTCGGAGAGCGAGGTCAGTTGCGGTTCAGAGTTCCTTTAAAACTTACGGATTATGACAACCCTCATGCAGGTCCTTCAGTGCCTTAGCCTGCTGGACCTGCAGTAACACCATGGCATGTAGGGCAGATGCAGCTTCTCCACAGGCCGCATAAGAATTGCTGGTCAGACCAGACAAGTACCTACAGGCCCAGGAGGGAAGGGACGGTTTGCCCCGCCAGGTTGAAGCGGTATTAGGACACAACTATGCTACCGCTCCACTGGGGGGACCCCCGTATACCCCTTGGCTGCACCACCATCAAGGGTGTTGAGGGAGGAGGAGCTAGCAGGTTGGTTTCTGGCAGTAAAAGGTGCCATCCGCGACCTGGTAAGCTCCTCATGCACTTCTGGGAAGAATGGCACCGGAGTGGGGCACTGAGAACCAGCGCGGGCCACCCCAAGAAACCAATCATCCAACCTCGAGGGTTCGGGACGCGGTGGAGGTTTCCACTCGAGCCCTACCCTCTCGGTGGCCCAGGAAAGCAAAGCCGTCATCTCTGGATCTGAATCAGGCCCAGCTACCGTCCCGAGCTACTGTCCGAAGTAGTTCTCCCCTGACTTCTGCCTGGAAGAGAACTAGATTGCGTCAGAGGCACCGGAACTCCGCCCCTTTCGAAGTAACAGAGTCTGGCCCGCAACTCCGAGATGGTTATCTTCCCACAATGAGAACATGACTCATCCACGTACGCCACCTCAGTGTGTTTAATGCCCAGGCATGTGAGGCAGCGATCGTGACCATCACCCAGTGCCAGGTAACGACCGCATCCAGAAACGCACGGGTGAAATGGCATCTTTAAAAAGACGGACCATCGTCTTTACAAAGACGCACTCATTAATGCTCTTTTACGAAACTGCTCTTTTAAGTGCTGAAGCGCACAGGGGAGATGGCCGGCTGCAACACAAACAAGGGGTAGTGCAGCCTGATGTGTGCAACCCACTCATCACGGGAAACCACCACCGCTGTAGCACCGTGCCACCAACACAAAAAGAAGCTCGAAGAGCGCGCTGACTCGTCTCTCACTCGTAGACAGGACAGGAGCAGCACAGTAACACCGCTCGGATCTGAACCGAAAAGCTGAGTATTTACCTGTACCTGCTGCCTATTTATACTCGTGCTGCGATCAGCTGGAGCTGGATGCAATCATCGCATGCCAATGTACATTGGCTCGTTTAGTTTACACTCGAAGTAGATTGGTCTCTCTAAGCGAGATCCCAATTCGTCG
>NW_015558666.1:145845-148873 GCF_001515605.1 Sinocyclocheilus anshuiensis | reverse complement strand
CCTCAATGTGAGCTCAATGTGCATTGGCTCGTTTAGTTTACACTCAAAGTAGATTGGTCTCTCTAGCGAGATTCCCAATTCATTGGTCACCGACGTGACGTCAAAAGTGACCGACTGAAAGGGAACTCAGCACTTGTCAAAAACTTGGCGTTTTGTGAACATTTGACACTCTTCAGAACAAAAATACACATTGGAGCGTTTATGTGCCAAATATGTTTCACTATATCTAAGCGGCCAACAAGTATAGTGTGGATCTATCTTATGTCTTTAGAGTTCTATATTAATAGAAAACTGGAGTGTATGATAGAAGTTTTTATATTCATTGTGCTTTTTTATACAGAGAATGAAAATTTAAAATGTAAAGAACAACGTATTATACATTTGTTTATTTTATTAAGAGAATACCATATACATAAAGAGTAGTGGGCTCAATGGCAACCACATTTTTCACATTTTATGAATGATTTTAAATTATATATAATTATCTTGGAACAAATCAAAAACAAAAAAGCGTTGAACACATGTAATGTCTTGAAAGCACTGAAATGTATGCTCATGTTCATATGATAATGTGTATATGTAATATATTGTGTTCTTGTGGCATTGAATTAAGAAATTTAAAAATAGTTATGTCAATCTTTATAATATTAGACATAAAATAATTCCTAATTTTTAGCTGTTTTCAAAAAGAATGGCAGAATTGTATGTTATTTTTTTTTTCTGTTTTTGCCATAATTGACACAAAACACAAAATGCTCGTTGTGTCATGGCAACATCAGATGGTCGATATGTTAACATGACGTGTGATTGACTGGAACTCCCTGAGGCTGGAAGTGGGACATTTAAACTCGGATGTTCTGTCTTCCGACCTTGTCTGTAACGCGGCTTTAGAGGGAACATTGACTACAATGTAATGTGGCTAGAACAAATTCAGGAAGGCTTTGGTTATACCAAAGAAAATATTTAATGGATACAATGATAGAAATTAAATCATAGGTTGAAAAAATTGACAGCAGAAAAGGACAGAACTTTGTTGCCTTTAAAAAGTGACCAGAAGGCAAAAATTGTATTTTGGGCATTCCTTGATTGCTTTCTACTTAAATATAATTTTCCAGTTTTCGGATGTAGCCAAAGCTAAAGCTAAGTTAGATATATTGTGTGTTTGTGTATTTCAGACAAAATGTCCTCACAAGGATAGTAATATGCAATTACTTTGATCTTATGGGGACATTTTTGCTTGTATTTTATTTTATTTTTTTAATGTAAAATTGTAGAAAGTTTTCTGTTTGTGTGTGTGGACAGTTTGCAAACAATATTGTGGAACGTTTTCAAACAACTTTTTGGAGTATATTTATGAATGTATAATATATTAGGCATGTCAGGGACCATAAAATAAAGGCTAAGGGGTCGGATGTTATGTAGGTGTGTATTAGAGTCAGGATTCTGTGCTGGCATAGGTAACCTGTAACCACAATAAACAAACACAGCATACAACAAACAATAAAGAAGAAAAGTGAGTACCACAACATAATATGGACATATTTTCATGAATCTAGTTTTTACAATGAGGATTCTTTAGCTTTATCTACATTCTGTCTTACAGACTTGAGACTTGTTCATATGATTTTCAGAGTTACAAAGGCGTATGTACAGGGGTCAAACTGAAACTAACTTGTATAACTCTCTCACTCTCTTTCTGGGGCTTTGGCATTAATTTACACATCTGCAGGGTGGACAGTTGAAGTCTGATATTTCTCTTTTGCTGGATTATCTCTTCTCAGTTTAATGTCATGAATGTCCCAACAGCTCAGACACATTGAGTATAGCCTATTTTAATGATCTCTTTCTCCTATTATTTTCTGTCACTCTCTAAAACACCTTATGCCAGTGGAATGACTGAATTGAACAAACAAAAACTGTTTTTACCCATTTCTGCTAGGTCCTAACATCTGCGGAATGCTATTAAAATCAAAATAAGTAAGTAAGTACTGTTATACAATTGGAATTGATTTTTCTTTTTTTCTTTTTACTTTTGTAAATTTTTTTGTCTTCATTTTGTACAGTGTACCATAAAACCTACCAAGGAAATGTAAAGTTAATTTCACTCAAATATTAATGCAAGTTAATATATCTATTTTTAATCTATGTAATATAAATCCACTGATTTTTTTTTTTTTCAATTAAAATCTAACAAACCTTACAAACATTTCTTATGAAATGTTTTACATATAATGCTTTCGGGCTAATTAATTTACATAACACTAACATAATCAAATTCTGATTAATATCATAATATTCTTTTATCTATGTAAAAAGCATATTTTTATGGACATTGCAGGTCATACACTGTATGTGTTCAAATAGCTGAATATGTACAGTAAAAATCTTTATGTATTCATGTAATAACATTTCACATGAATTCAGAGCAGTTCTGGCATAAACCCAGGACCAGGATAAATGTTTTTGTTTTACCAGGTTTGATATTGCTGGCGGTCTATCAGATAAACATCTGGCAATAAATGCATGCTTAAAGACATTACGCACATACAGGTAGATCTGAGGTTTCTATGGTAATGGTGTGATGGACAAGAATCCCACCCGGATGTCTGCACACTGCTCTTCCTAATAAAATGAAAACTCCTAATACCTCTCCCTTCAGCAGTCAGAGCTTCAGTCGACATAGCAAGAGCTTGCTCACTTTCTATAAAGGACTGAGCTTTGGCTGACCTGCATGTACAAAGGCTGAAGAACAGAGCTTTATTCTGGTTTCAGACAGGTAAAATGAAAACTGAAGAGACATTTCATATCACAGTTCTTTACTTAGAACCCTCGCCGCTGTGGGGAATCTGCGGTGCCACTGAGCATGGCGCATGGTGCTTGAGGTGGTGGGCTGGAGTGAGTTGCCGGGGTGACAGACGAATTCGCTGCCGGCCGCCTGGTTTTGTCCTCCCCGCCATGATGGGGGGGAGCAGGGAATGGGGGACTCCTGTCCGCTGCCCGAACCCAGAGGAGCCGTCCGCCACAGCCG
>NW_015558666.1:144502-145803 GCF_001515605.1 Sinocyclocheilus anshuiensis | reverse complement strand
GGGAGTAGAGCACACTCTCGTGAGTACCCCCGGCCTGCGAGAGGCGATGGGGGTATGTGACAAGTGGGGCACTGCAGACAGTGAAGGTCGAGAGAGGACCAGGCCTGGACTTTATGTTGTTGTTCTATGCGGCAGTCGTCCATGAGGGGCTGCCTCTTTTACTTTAATTTTGTGTTCGTTCATTTGTTTATTAAAGTTTTATGTTTAAATGTTTGCCGGTTCCCGCCTCCTTCTTCCCGATCTACAAACTTTGTTACACACATGTATGCTAGTTCAGTTCTGTTGTGTTTTCATTTGTCCAGTCTTGTAAATTTTACCCTGTGTGTTGGATTAAAGACTTTCTAAACCTTCATCTTCATGCATTTGTTTACAGCGTAGCGTGACACATATGTATTTTCTATGTATTTATTTATTTATTTATTTTATTTATTATTTATTTTTACCAGTGTGATGTCACAAAACGCACAATATCCAAATGATACATTTTTGGAGCTTGGTTAAATAAATGTGGAATGTATGTATTTATATGTTCAGCATAGGCAATAATATATAAATATATAGTCATATTGTAACGGGGCTCACGAGACGTGAGACGTGTGGATCCAATGAAAGTTAGAGTATTCATGTAAAAATACAGAAAATACGTCATATAATTATTCAAGTGGTCAAGTGCAAAGACCTCAAGTGTGGGTGTTTGGACAAGGCAAGAATAGTGTGAAAACTGATAAGGGAAATTATTTTAGTTTTAAGATGTGGGAAGACATCAGATGTGAAATGGCTTAGTAATGTTTATTTTGGCATATCTCGAAAGTATCATGGAAAGCAAACTGCAGACAAGCAACGCTATTGCTTAATACGCAAAATCTAGTAGGTGGAAAGTAGGGGTGCGCCGATTGATCGGCTACCGATCGCTATCGGCCGATAATTACGTTGGATGATTGATCTGCGGTCTCTAAAAGGCCGATCTAAAAAAAACGATCTCAAGCTTGATGATGCTGCCGTGAGAGGTTTGGCAGCGGCACCGTCTCAGTCTCTGTCCGGCACAGACAATAATTATTGCGGGTGAAATAATTATAATGCTGAAGGTGAGGTACTCACCTTCACGTTTTTTTCATTAAATAACTTATAAAGTAATTTGAAAACCTTGTGTGAGACGTAATTTCACAAACAGCGTGAGTGAATCACCGCACGCGCTCTCTTTCAAAATATGCAAATGTCTTCAAATCACGACATCGCGTCTGTCTATAAGCGAGCTGCACACTGCACAGTTGACACAGGAATTGTCACTTGCACAGTCGAGG
>NW_015558666.1:123220-142694 GCF_001515605.1 Sinocyclocheilus anshuiensis | reverse complement strand
TGAAAAAACACATTATTTTCCACATACTGTACATTATTGTTTCTCCTCTATGCCCCGCCTTTCTGAAATGCGTCGTTTTTTACAAAGCTCATCATCTGAAAAGTAGGGGTGCTCCGATTGATCGGCTACCGATCACTATCGGCCGATAATCGCTTTGGGATTATTGATCGGCGGTCTCTAAAAAGGCCGATCTCAAAAAACCGATCTCAAACTGATGACGCTGCCGTGAGAAGGTTTGGCACGACATGCAGCTGCACATCTCAGTCTCTGTCCGGCGCGGGTGAAATAATTATAATGCTGAAGGTGAGTTACTCACCTTCATATTTCTTAATTAAATAACTTATAAAGTAATTTGTGTATGAGGTATGAGACGTAATTTCACAAACAGCGTGAGTGAATCACCGCACGCGCTCTCTTTCAAAAATGTCTTCAAGTACTCACCTTCATATTTCTTCATTAAATAACTTAAATTACTTTAACTTAATAAAGTAATTTGAAAACATTGAGAGATGTAATTTCACAAACAGCGTGAGTGAATCACTGCGCGCACTCTTCTTTCAAAACTTTCAAAATATGCAAATGTCTTCAAATCACGACATCGCGTCTGTCTATAAGCGAGCTGCAGTTGACACAGCACACACATAATGCCAGGTTCACATTACTCTGTTTGCAGTGCGAATGTGGTGCATATTTTTTCCGCGCTCATGTTAACAGATTAATAAAGCGTGCACACTGCACACGGTTGGGGTGTGGCAGTGCATTCCAGTAGCGGTGCGTCTGCAGCAGTGCAGAGAATGTTTATTTTTTGAGCTGAATTAAAGTAACAGCGCATTTTTTGCAGTAAATATGAACATGGATTGACAAGAAAATGTAGTAATTACACCATAAATGCATATTATTAAAGCCAACACATATGGCTTTTTAGCTAGGTTTAAAGGGAAAAGATCACTTTTAGATTTGCAGTAAATATGAACATGGATTGACACGAAAATTTAGTAATTACACCATAAGTGCATATTATTAAAGTCTACTGTTTCACAGTCAACGCATATGGCTTTTGGGCTAGGTTTAAAGGAAAAGAGCACTTTTAGATAAACAAGGCAATAATAGATGGCACTGGTGGAGGTAGGAAAACAAAGTTCTTTATGAACCGCAGGATTGCTTGTAATAAAGATTTCAATGCAAAAGGAAAGGCAGTAGAGCTGACTATTTCTGTCAATGGTAAGTTTGTGATAACGTAAGAAAAGTAGTTGAAATGTTTTGCCACTCGCTTGAGCAACTTAATAAATAAGTAAATGCAAAAGTAAAAAGCATTGAATAATGTGTTGCTTATATTTATTGTGTTTAAACATTTCTGTGAAATATTGTATTACTGCTGAAAAAGCATTGAAAAATGCTGAAAAAGCATTTTCAGTGACAATGTTTGGATTTGAAATCAAAATAATGGATATTGTATTTATGGTAATCAGCCACAGATCAGTTGCAGACTCCTGTGTGAAAGCACAATCCGTGCTGCTTCCCCTCTCACAAGAGTCACCTAAGAGGGGAATTCCCCCCATTTTCAAAAATGAAATTCAGGCCCTGAATAAATGTCTAAAAATCCTGATAGTATATTTATAGTATATCACAGTGTTTCTCAACCCTGGTTCTGAGCGCCCCCCAACACTGCACATTTTGTATGTCTCCCTTATCTGACACCCATTTCAGGTCCTGGAGTTTCTTTTAATGAGCTAATGAGTTGAATCAGGTGTGTTTGATTAGGGAGACACACAAAATGTGCAGTGCTGGGGGGCGCCCAGGACCAGGGTTGAGAAACACTGGTATATCATATAAAGGATAAAAAGAAGTCTTTAAAAAGATCAGTATCGGCAGATACTGCTTTCTGTGATCGGCGATAGGTGATCGGCCTCAAAAATCCTGATCGGAGCAGTCCTAGTCATATATAAATATGGCTATTCTTATTTATTACTTATTTATATATTTATTTTGATTGTTTGTTCGTTTTGTTTTTGTACTGAGGATATTTTAAGCTATGAAACTTGCAGGATGTTTTAATGGTACAAAGAGCTTTTACAGTATATGTCAAAAGATCAAGGGAAATTAGATTTTTATGCCATGACCACTTTAAACTATACAGGAAAGAGAAAATGTCTCTTGTGCTATGCTAATGCTTAGTGCTAAACACAATGACTCTCCTGTGAGTGACCACCATGTGTCTGATCGATCTGTGTGAGGGACAAACCACCTCGTCAGAGATCTTTCAGCTAACCTCAGTTTTACCTGCCCATTGAGCTGACCTCAGCCCAGATCAATACTGCTGTGACCTTAAACCAAATCCCCAAGGTCACATGGAGAGAAATTGATAAAGAAATCCTTAAGGGCATCAATGCTAACAGACCTGGATTAGCTCTTGAGGTGCTGTCACTCTAACCAATAGCACATGCAAACAGGGCATTGTGTCGTCCACCTGAATATGCAAACGTGTCACACACAGGATCGATAGAATTGAGCATTCTGTATTGCACTCTAAAGGCTGGGACACACCAAGCCGACTTCAAAGAATTAGCGGCGACGAAAGCCGACGGTGTTGTCACCTCACGTCGGCAGCGTCGGACCAAAAAGCTGCGCTCAAACACACCGCACAGACTACAGCCGACGGCAAACTAACACGTGCGTTCTGCGCATGCGTGAGAGGAATTAACTGTCTATATCAGCAGCTATCAATAGTATATATTCGTCATTCAAAAGGAGAAACTGAAACAAAGATATACAAGATAAACACAGATATACGAAACGTAAACAAAGCAGCGCTTGCTTACCATTTTGAATATCAGTAACGTTGATAACTTTAATCATGTTGTTATGAAAACATTCGCGTATTAGAATGATTGGGAAAGATCACATAACATTTAAACAGCCTTCTGTCTGTACCGCCTTCATTTACGTGCTTGTTTTCATCACTTTCGCGTTAATTCTCGGGCACTGACTCGTTCGCTAAACTGAACATCCAATCAGAGCTCTCACTCGCGCTGACGGTCCCGATGGCCCCGACACCGATTCAACATGTTGAATTGGGCAAACTGCCGCCGACGTGAGCCCGACGAGAGCCGACGAGTGGAACACACCAAACAAACTAGCCCGACTGTCCCTCGCCGTCGGCCCAACGTTGGCCAACGGCCGACCGTCGGCTTGGTGTGTCCCGGCCTTATCCACATAAGGTATTTGTGGGTTCAGCCTCTTAACTACAAATACGCAATGATACTGTTCAATTACAGTCCCACCAGGATCTTGTGGGATGTTTGTCTTATTTTGTCAAAAATTGCAATGACATTTTTCAATGAAACCTCACGAAAGTCAATTGCATTTCCATTCATGTCATTGGCAATTGCTCAGCTGTCATCTTTACTAATGGGCACTCAGTATAGTGTGAACGTTTTTGAGTCATTTACTTGAGCTGTAAAAATACCATCTAGGTTAATATAATAAACATATTTGTAAAATATACTGTATGTTGCTTGATGGGTGGGGGTGGGGGGATGAAAAAATAAAGATATTGGTACAGTATCTACTGACCCATGCTCCCTTAAGTTTCATTGAATTTCATTAATCTGTCACAATCAGAAAAAAACCTAGACTGCAGATATAATTAAAAAGTTAAATATACCCATAAATCACAGGAACTAGAAAAAAATAAATAAAAGTGAATTAAAATTAGAAATATGAATAGTCAGAATGTTCCAACAATATTTCGCCCACATAACCCTGTCTGCTTTCTAGCTAATTAAACATGCCCTCATTTTTAGAAAACAGCTGCATCTGAGAGAGGTTGAGAGACCTAACAGGTATGCAGCGTGTTGTACAGTACTGCTTTTCGAAAGAGGTGTGAATACATGTGGAGGACTAAGTTTGGTTCTTCCTCAATCAAACCCCCCACACTTCACAGGAGGTCTGTGGAACAGACCTAAACTTTTTTTTTTTTTTTTTATGAAACAGATTTTATAACATATGTTCAATGTATAAAACATCAACAGAGGAGTCTTTACATTTTCTTTTCTGCACAAGTCAAACAATCATAACTTTTCAGGAGTGAATACTGTGTCGCATGTGCATTTATGGATGCTGCATTAAAAAACTGCAAACTTGCACCCATTCTTTAGTTTGGGTTAAACAAATACATTTTGCTTGGTTGGAACAGCAGCTACGCTAATTATGTCTCTATTTGTTTCTCTGTTTTTGCCACTGGATGTCAATCTACCTGAGAAGAGATGATGCCAACCCCTCAGAGGACCTCAGATGATGTCAACCCTGAAACAACATACAGAACTACCAAACTTTGCTATACGTTTGATTGCATCATATAGTAATTGCTGTTAATAGTGTTCATCGTCTGTTTGATTACGTCTTTAATTGATTTTTCCGTACATTTCTGCCATATGTACATAAACTGACAGTCACCACTGATAAGCTACCACTAAATATTGTAGAAACTTAATTTTCTGTAAAGTTGCTTTGCAATGATTTGTATCGTAAAAAGCGCTATACAAATAAACTTGAATTGAATTTAATTGAATTACAGTAGTTCGGCCAGAACTTGAAATGCTGTCATTTATTCAGTCTGGTCTGTATGACTTTCTTCTGTAGAACACAAACAGTAATAATTTATAGGATATTGTGTTAATTCGATACAATGACAGTACATTGTGACTCACATTAATGCTTAATAAAACAACTGCTCGTTGACAATTTTCCAAGTGCTTCACTTAATTTTGGTGAACAAAAAGTCAAATAATTTAAAAAATTTGTACAATAAAATTGTGGCAGACACCACTGTTCTTCTATGTATCTACCATTGCTTCACACTCCAGTCCAGTAAGTGGATTTCTGCCGTGTACTGTACTGCAGTCTTAAGATTAAAGTAACCAGTGGCATCGCATCCGGGAGAGGGGGACAGAGTGCATAGGGCCCAGAGGCTGAGAGGAGCCCACAACAAGATCGTCAACCCCCCCCCAACCTCTCCCCTCTCCAAATGTGAATTTAAGGGGGCTCGATTGAGATCACTAACGCCCCCGAATCCCTAGCGACACCACTGAACGTGAACATGTTCCTGTTAGAATTTAGCATATAACCTATTTTACCAAATAATTAGAATATATATATATATATTCTAATTAATGTACATGCGAATGGGTGCTGTGAACAGTCCTATTAGAATCAGTAAAGCTTTAAGCTTTAGGCTAAGTTCACACTACACAACTTTAAACGTCGGCAGATCGCTGTGCTGTTCAGACTACATGACTTGATTGTCTGTTTTTAAGTCGTTGTGGTGTTCACACTACGTGACTCTATGTAAATGATCTGCAACCGGGGGTTACACACTACACAAGCTGACAACAACTCTGTCACCCAACGACTCTACAAACCACGTTTTGTCACGAAAACACACGCGAGAATTGGAACGGGAATGACGCGAAACAACACGTGAAACAGGAGTTGCTTATTTGAAAATGGACGTCGGGAAGCAATTAGCGCTGCAAGCTGTTTGCTCAATGAAAAATTTTGCTCCTTTTATTGTGTCCAAACTTTTCTTTAAGCCATGTTGCTGCTGTTGTTTTTCTTTCGGTGACCTCAACCTATGCCTTGCTCTCTCATTGGCTGTAGCTCGTCACAACACCTGACACCATGTGATGTTGAGTCGGCAGACCGGTCCAGATATTTGGCATGCTAGATATTTGATTGCCATCGGCGAGGTGTCGGCGACGCGTCAGCAAGCCTCTTTGATGCGTCGTGGAGTAGTTCACACAAAGATTGCCGAGTGCCGATCACCCACTGATTTTCCCCCGATCACAGCCCGACCTGTCGGAGAGCTCGTTAACTTGCAAATCGGGCTTAAATCTGTCTTAAAATCCTGTAGTGTGAATTTAGCATTAGGGGTTTAGTCTTTGAATGCAACTTATGAAACAAAACAAAGGAAAAAACCTAAATAAATTGAACAATTATGTAATCGTAGATGGCCACTGAACTAAACAAAGGCATAATATTCTGAGCTACAGTGTTAACCCCATTTTTATTAATCTATAAATGGCTTATTTTTTAATCTATAAATGGCTTATTTACAGTTTAGTCTGCATATTAAACTAGGAGAGGATTAAAATATTTAAACATTTAATTAATCTGTTTGTCAGATTTCATTCAGAATAAATTAAATCAAATCACACAGCTCAGATGATGTGTCCTATAATTAGATAACAAGATTTCTGTAATCTAATTATTAAGGAAGTTGACACCTTTTTGTTGAAATTGTATCCCAAAACATGATTCATCAGTAAAACAGCACATGCAAAATGCATGGGAAAAGGCAGACTTGACGTATTTGGTTGACAGCTCCTGAGGGCGTCTGAGCAGCTGCATCTGGACTGGGCCTCTCACTCTACAATACAGCATATGGACAAGCTAAGCAATTTTCCTGTCACTTTAAGAGCAGGTAAGTAATAGGTAATTGGGCGCCCATTCATACTGCCTGCCCCCTCCTCAACTGAACTGTGGGCTTGTAAAGACCAGTGGAAAATTAAGTCAGGTTAAATATAGTACGCTAAAATGCTCAAAGTGACTCATGGATAATCAGCCGACACAAACCTGCAGTAATTGCTTTCTGGGAGAGTCATTTGGCAGGGTAAAATCTATTTAGGAACCAGATATGTCTTTTTTACAGGAAACAAGGAAAACATGCCGCTACACAGCACAGATATTAGCTGACTGCCTCTGTAGCGGTGGCTGGAGGACGGAGCCTGTATATAATTGTGCTGCTTTAACACACACATTCATCTAGAGTGTCAGAGGGGGTACGCTTGTACTGCACTAATAGAAAAGGGAATAACCACATTTATTTCAGTAATAAACCATTAGCGTCCTGTGTCCAGGCCAGGAAAGGGAGTGAGCTAATGAGTTTGTCTGCTTGCTGACTGTCATGTTGTTAATCAGAGTGGGGTTAGAATTTGCTCACTACTACAACTTTATGTAATACATAATGCACTGCCGTTTGAAGGATAATCTGTGGAATTCTGCAGAATAGATATAAACATGGCTAAATATGTATATATGTTAAATGGAGCTGAGATGACTACACTGTAATTGGTACAATTAACTAAAATGTCTATAGTCAACATGAAATCAAAATTGATAGTTTTTTTTGTTTTTGTTTTGTTAACCAATATATATTTCCAATGTATATATTTTTATTATATCAAGTTCCTTGTATTAGTGCTTCATCTACTGCCAAATCTTTATTTTTACTATATAAAAATATTTATTAAATAAGAATATTTATTGCCACAGCTAAATAAATTGTATTTGTTTGTGAATGTGAGTTTGAAAGTCTGTATTAAATGCAATGCAATAAAATGTAAGAAAACGTATAGTAAATCAGAAATAATAAATAGTAAATAATGGCAAGATGTCTTTATATTGAGTTTATATCTCACAGACTGCAAGCAAAACCAAATATACAATGCAACCAGTCAGATTCACAAACAAATGACAAAAAAAAAAAAAAAATGTATGAACAAATGACTCTTCTGAGCTGGTTCTTTTTGGCAAATCAAAAAAAAAAACATATTGCATGAACAGTGTAGTCTGATTCATGAACAAATGGCTGTTATAGTTAACCAGGAACATGCTAAACGACCAGTGTAGTCCAAAACAAGACAAGTGTAGCTTGATTCCCTTAACAAATGACTGTTAAAAGTTGATTATTTAAAAAAAAAAAAGTTCAAAAATAGTTTGCAGCTTTAGCAGACGTAAGAAAAAAATACAATTTAACTGAAGCATACCTAAATTAATCAAAATAGAACCAGAATCAAATTCTATAAAATCAGGAAATCTGTTTTGACTCCCTGTCCTATGTTATTCAAAAGAAAAAATATTGTCTTCAGAATCTGTAATTAACATGTAATAACTCTTTCTCTGAAATTACTTTATGTTTCTTCTGACATCACCCATGCAGGCTATTGGATAATGTTAATCATGAGGCAAATAGATATTTTGACATTATTTTAGTATTAGCATTCGGCTCCAATCAGGTACTACATGTAACTGTCAGTTTTCACAATAAAATAATATCTTGTCTTTCATTTTTTTTCTCAGTGAATATCTTGTTTCACTTGAAAATACTGTATGTCAGATTACAGTAGTGAAAGAGGTTGCAACCAACAACCCATGTTTACTTTACCAATCAAATGCACAAGAGGTAGGAGAACTTGAATGACAAGTGTTCTAATTCTGAGGAAATCTGCGATTTCTGCAGGCACAGATTCCACGCTGGCCTGCCTATGACAAGATATCTGCATGATATCTTGGTGACCTGTGCTCACCAAGCTCTTTTGTGGGGTCTTTAACTTATTATATAGGAAAACATGGCTTTAAACATCACATCAACAGAACAATTTACAAGATACCTAAAAACTGATAAATGACAAGATGTATGGTCTCTCAATGTGTTGATGAAATGTGATGTTTTGTGTAGACATGCTGTCTTGAATCTTTACCTCAACCCCCTTAACTTGGCATTATGATGCAGTCTTATTAGTTTCTAAGAGTTTCTCAAATGAAGACTGCTGGCAACAATAGTCAAGATATTTAAGAGTTGCAGCCTTTATTAAAAGAAAAACAACAACAACATTTTAATACATGTTAAGGGCCCTCAAATAAGAAAAATGCAATCATTCTATGTCTCTTATCTCAGCATCTCTGCACTTTGGGCTGATGCTGTCTCGCTGTAGGCAGCACTGGTGTATGAGGTGGGGGGGTCGGAATAGAGGCACTAACGCTAACTCTGCTAGCTTGATTAACTGCCACTCACAGATGTGGAGGGTCTTACAACCCTTCAACACTGAATGAATAAAACAGCCTGCAACCTGCATAAAGCTGTTACAGGTGCCTGATATATGCTTACTTAAATATGATTAAAAAGTTTTTCAAAGTGGTATTTGACAAATAAGTCAAAAGTCATTGAGGTGGTTTCATTTAAGAAAACTAACGGCAATACGTTTGACTGTTATTCCTTGTGAGGTGTAAAATACTGCACTTTTTTTCTTTACATTCTAACGTTTACTTTTCTCAAATAAGACCACTTCAATGATGTATACGGTCAACAAATCAACCTCCAGAGGATGCAGCCTCCCAAATGAGACACGGCTTACATTCCAGTCTTTAGTGTCACAAGATCCTTCAGAAATAATTTTAATTTGTTTAATTAGTGCTCAGTTATAATGACTTATTTTTGGGGCTAAATTATTATTATTATAATTATTATATTATATATATAATTTGTATTATTTTTGTGAATAGGTTTTGCTGCCTAGTATTTTTGTGGAAACTGTGATATATATATATATATATACATACACACACACACACACCACCTATATATATGACGACCCCCAGCCTACAGCAATGACCCCACCTGGCAACCAAATGGTGCCACAGGTGGAGTCAGTAGAGTGCTAGGTGCCAGAATGGGAAAAACTGATGAAGGATAAACTTGTGATGGCACGGTACGTCAGAACTTTGATCTGGGAAATGGTACACCTTGTGGGTTGTTCACGTGCTGTTGTAATGAGTATACATCAAAAGTGGTGCACGGATGGCCAAGTGATGAACCATCGTCCAGTTGTGTGTCACCCGTAACTCATTGATGCCAGAGTGGAGCAGAGACTGTCGCGCATTGTTCACAGTGACTGGAGGGCTACAGTGCGACAAATCACCAGCAGCTACAACAGTGGTGACTAGGGTGATCATTGCCAACAATGCATGAAATGGGCCCAAGATCATTGAGATTGGACCGTGGATGATTGGAAGAATGTGGCCTGGTCGGATGAATCAAGATTTGGAAAAGTGGGTTCGCACTACATCACCACCACCCCGCAATGTATGGGAACTGGAGGACCTGCTGTTGATATTATGGTACCAGATACCCCTAGGAGACCTATTGCCACCTCATCATTTCTTCAGACAGTATCATCATTTCTATTCATTTTCCACTGATTTACGCAATCTGATGATAATTAGCCGCTCCCTGGGCTGTCTCGGGCCCTGTCCCAAATGGCACCCTAAACCCTTGCAGTCTTCCTCTGATTCCACACTTTCATGACATAATGCCACTTTGACTGTCGGGTAGAAGTCTGCTGCGGAGCTCGCCCCAGTGCGGGCTCGGCAAAAGTGCGGATCGAGGGCGCATAAAGGCCGCATAGGGGGCACTCACGAGCACCCTTCTGAACACTAAAATTACAAATGGGACACGCTACGGTCTCGTGGACTTAACGGACACGCGCACGCGGCGGCCATTGTAAGTCCGCAAGACCGAAAGTCCACATGAAGTGTGCCATTTTTGGACAGGGCTTCGGTGTGTTTACTCTTCCGTGCTCGCGCGCTGACTGACAGAAACCCTGATTCGTCCGTCGCCTTGTCGATCCAATTGTGTCTCATAACAAGACCTGTCTCATCCTGTCACGAGCTCCCCCACTCTTCCGCATTCATATCTGACCATAACAAACACAGAGAAACATCTGTACCATGAAATATCCAAATAATAAACACATGATTACGATAGTATATGGTTTGTGTATATATATATTGTGTATATGTGATTTTTGTAAGATTTGGTGTATTTTCATAACAATAAAGAATGTGTACATCTGAAATGCTAATTTGTGCAGCATTATAAAAGGCTATAAATAGCATATTTTAACAACAGTAAACGACCAAATTCCACATGAGATCGCACAAGGAAGTTATTACAAACACTCGATGGTGGTTTAAAGTAAGATTTGAGTAAAAATGTACTAATAATCTCATAAATTGTCTCATGTAGCTTGATGCTAATGTTAGCTCTAATGCAGCTGCAGAACAGGTGCAGTTTGTAACTGAGCCGATGAGACGTGAGGCGTGAGGATCCATGTGCAAGCTTTTATTTATAAACATGGTCAGAACACAGGCAGGGTCAAACAATGGCAAACAGGTATGGTACGGGCAAGACACAAGAATAATCCAAGAGCAGACAAGGGTCTCCGATCAGCAAACAACATCCAGAGGGCTAGACAGAGAGAGATAATCCAGGTACACGATAATGGTCCAGGCAGGGGCAAACAGAGTCTAAACGGCAAGACGACAGGGCAATCCAAAAACAAAGGCAGAGACATATACATGGGAAAAACAGGCAAGGCAAGACTAGACTAAACTAAACTAGGAACTATGAAAAAGACAAAACTATGACAATAAACTGGCTCCGTATAGCAGCTAACACTAGGAGAGTGGAAAACGCAGAACAATACTAGAGACCAAACAGGAAATTAACACGGAATGGCTTGGTAAAGTAGCTAACACTTGGTGAGTGAAAAACACTAGACAATACTCGGCAACTTGAGCAGGATCTGGGTGGGTGTTATATAGTGTGTGTAATAGCTTTCAGGTGAGCGAGTGATTGGTTACAGCTGTGTGCAATCAGTGCAATGGATGATGGGAAATGTAGTCCAGGGTATAGTGTAACAGTCTGTGTAGTGTGAGAGTCCATGTAGTGAGCGGGTGACCTCTGGTGGTGAATGAACGGAAGTTCGTAGACCGGATTCGTGACAGAGCCCCCCCCGAACGGAGCGGCTTCCAGACGCTCTAAACATTACACAATCCAGGAGGGCGGTGGAGCGGAGGCGGCACAGGGGGAGGGACGGAGGGCCAGGTCCATGTAAAGGTTTAAGACCCTGAGGCAGGACCGGCAAAACAGGGGACCATGATGAAGCTGGCAGAAGGGGTGGAGCTGAGGACCCCCACAGCAGAGCAGACGGGTCCGAGCATCTCCACGGCGGAGCAGCGAGCACCTCTGCCTCAGAAGGTTCTGCAGCATGTGCTGCCACCTTTGGTGAAGCTGCGGCAGGCGCCCTCACCTCGGAGAACACAGCAGCGAGCGTCACTACCCCAAAAGGTTCTGCAGCATCAGCCGCCACCTCTGGAGACATCACAGTGGACGTCGCCACCTCTGGCAGGTCTGTGGTGGTGTACGCAGCCCAAACACAACATAAAGCAATCCCCATCATGGGAAGCGCTTCAGAGAGGGGAATTAGTTCAGGAACAGAAGGGTCAGAATGAGTGGGTTTGGGGATATCAGCGGTGCATGCAGACACCAATGGTGTATCCCTCACACTGGATACCCGACTGGGATATTGAAGTACTGACCTTGACAATCTGGGTGCAACAGACAGGACGTGACAAGACTCTGGAAGGTCAGCTGTGATGTGACGTGACTCTGGAAGGTCAGCGGTGATGTGACGTGACTCTGGAAGGTCAGCGGTGATGTGACGTGACTCTGGAAGGTCAGCGGTGACTTGACTTGGCTCATGACCATCAACTGTGACTTGAATTGACTCATGATGATCAACTGTGACTTGACTTGATTCAGGATTGGCAGCTGTGACATAACGGGGTGCTGTTGTGTCCGCCATTTTGTGAGTGTGCTCTAGTGTGGACGCCATTACACGAGTGAGTGCGAGGTCGCGTTCCTCCGCGACACCCACAGTGAACGTTGAACCAACAGTCAACAAAGCATAGTCCATAAATTGACAGAGTGATGAACGTGGACCCCCACGTCTAAGCTTGGACCTCAGCGGTTGATTAATGCCATCACAAAAAAACTCGATCAACAAACAGTCCGGTAAATCAGAGTAATAGGCAATGGCTAGATACTCTTGAATATAGTTCTCCAGCGAATGCGTACCTTGTTTAAGAGCTAATAATATAAGTGCTGTGTCCATACCTGGCCAATGTTCCTCTGAAAAGCTGCTGGATCCTTGTGTGGCCTAGTATTCTGTAACGGAGCTGATGAGACGTGAGGCGTGAGGTTCCACGTGCAAGCGTTTATTTATAAACATGGTCAGAACACAGGCAGGGTCAAACAATGGCAAACAGGTACGGTACGGGCAAGACACAAGAATAATCCAAGAGCAGACGAGGGTCTCCGATCAGCAAACGACATCCAGAGGGCTAGACAGAGAGAGATAATCCAGGTACACGATAATGGTCCAGGCAGGGGCAAACAGAGTCCAAACGGCAAGACGACAGGGCAATCCAAAAACAAAGGCAGAGACATATACACGGGAAAAACAGGCAAGGCAAGACTAGACTAAACTAAACTAGGAACTATGAAAAAGACAAAACTATGACAATAAACTGGC
This sequence comes from Sinocyclocheilus anshuiensis, assembly GCF_001515605.1. NCBI lineage: Eukaryota > Metazoa > Chordata > Actinopteri > Cypriniformes > Cyprinidae > Sinocyclocheilus > Sinocyclocheilus anshuiensis. The sequence continues at coordinate 129,480 of NW_015558666.1, read as the reverse complement.
TCCGTATAGCAGCTAACACTAGGAGAGTGGAAAACGCAGAACAATACTAGAGACCAAACAGGAAATGAACACGGAATGGCTTGGTAAAGTAGCTGACACTTGGTGAGTGAAAAACACTAGACAATACTCGGCAACTTGGGCAGGATCTGGGTGGGTGTTATATAGTGTATGTAATAGCTTTCAGGTGAGCGTGTGATTGGTTACAGCTGTGTGCAATCAGTGCAATGGATGATGGGAAATGTAGTCCAGGGTATAGTGTAACAGTCTGTGTAGTGTGAGAGTCCATGTAGTGAGCGGGTGACCTCTGGTGGTGAATGAACGGAAGTTCGTAGACCGGATTCGTGACACAGTTCTTCTTCGTGATGTATTTTGTCATAATAATTGACGTAAGGTCGTAAGAAAATGTTTTATTGTATTTTTTTTAGAAATACTTTTGATAATAGGCCGGTAAATGTAGACTGGGATTGAAGCGATGTGGTAGTTTAATGCCAGAATAAAGGCTACTAATGGCTGAATAAAACAAAAGAATAATGATAAAGGAATAATAAGGATAATGTCTCATACCTGGTGGAGGTGTGAAAGGTTCGTCGGGTGAGAACAATAGAATCATCAATGGGGCAGTTTGCAAATGAAGCATTAGTAGACTTGTGGTTTTAGCTTCATTGTGTTTCTAAAAGTATATACCACAGCAACATATTTTTGTATACATTTAAAAACATTTTTTAATATTTAAATTTTTGTTTTTATGTTTGAGCTTATATATCTCTATTATCATAACAGTCGGAGTAATTCTGATTCTTGAACAGTAAACTTTGAAGTGTCAGCTTTGTGAACATATGTTGATTATGTATCTAGTCAGAAAGACTGATGAGCAGCAACCTTTTTATTTTGGGTATGTAATTTGTGTCTCCATGTCGAAAATTGGGGGTGACAGCAAAGGGGTTAAACTGAAGCCAATCTGCTGAACAACTTGTTTTGGGATGTGTCACATTATGATGTCATAGTGCAGCGAAAGCCCACCTCTGCAGATGATCAATGCCTACTTCTACATCACTGCCTCTCTGCATTGCCTTCCTTCTGATCCTAACATTAGGAAAGAGTGGATGAGCTTTATCTTTAATAAAGTTTCTTAACGCATCAGTAAGAACCTGATAATTTAATTTGTTCTCTTCATTTTACTGCAGATTCGTTTTTTAACAAGACACAGTTCGACAGAAGTTTTTCAGAGATTTAAACCAAAAGACTTTGCTGTACCAACTATATTGGATCCAACAGTAATGTCGCAACACACAAGTGAATAACAGTATTTTTATCTTGTCACTATTGCTTTGTTACAGATAGTTTGATATGTACTTGGTATTTAAACATTTTTAACCTAAATCACAGCAGCGTCCATCTATGTAGGCTCTCAAACAGACATGCAGAATTTGACATTGTTTACATGAATACTTTGTTTAAATGAAACAGCATAATTTATCCTTTGTCAACTATAACTGTAGTAACTCCAAGTATCTGAACTTTATTTGCAACAACCAATGAAATATAAAACATGTAATACACATAAATGTTAACAACATAACAGCATAAACAGCTTTCTGTAGCATCTTCGGTTAAACACTAATATAATGTAATAGGCTAACTACCTCACGAATATGTAAATAATAAATATAAATACAGATAATTAATTACCACACTGTCGCAGACTGTAGTATCTTTGGCTTTTGAGGTGCAGGTTCATTGTTTTCTGATTTGGGATCAGACTCTGGCTCAAATTTATGTCTGAAATTTCTCAACATCGGAAGTTTTCAAAACAATTCCACACATGTAATGACGGGGTTTTGAAACTTATTTTAATATGCAAAACTCTTAGCCAATCGTAGCAGTGGGCGTTTACTTCCGAGTCTAGAATGCGCCACGCCTAACCAAACCGAGTGTTCAGACAAGGGGGATAAAAAACAGGACAGAAAATAGACCATTACTTCTAAATTATTATGTTTTTTATGTAAAAATCTTGTTAATATTATAGGTGGACCTCAGAGAACATTATAAAATGTTTTTAAAAAAGGCAGTTCATGAACCCTTTAACACTGGTAATAATAAGACAAGTTTCTTGAGCACCAAATCTGCACATTAGAGTGATTTCTAAAGGACCATCTGTCACTGAAGACAATTTAGCTTTGTCATCACAGGAATAAATTACGTTTTAAAATATATTCAAATAGAAAACAATTATTTTAAATTGTAATAGTATTTCATAACATTACCATTTTTAGTGTATTTGCCATCAAACAAATTAAGAGACTTCTTTCAAAAACAAAGTCGTCCTCGCTGAAAGTCATTGAATAATTCACACACTGTTTAGAACAACATGAAGGTGATTAAATCATGACGGAATTTTCATATCTGGGCGAACTATTCCTTTAAGCATTTAACAGGAGGGATCAGAGTGATGTGACACTAACCTCTCTGTTTCCACAGGGTGGAAATAAACTTCAGCAAGAAAAACACACACAAAAACACAAAAGCCTGAAAGAAAGCAGAAGAAAAGGGGAACAGTGCACACTGAAAAACTTCCTCCCCTCCCCGTGCCGAGGGATAGTGGACTCCATGAACAGAGATATTGCCTGTAGGGTCTGTTCGGCACAGTGCCACATCTCACTCTTCTAATGGAGATCTTTCAGAGCCCAGAGGAGAAGCCCGAGAAGATGCTGATGAATGTGGGGGGCATGGATCACGGCAAGGGCTGGAGTCTTCGAGAATGGGGGGATTTGTGAGGTACTGTAAAAAATGAAAAGAAGATGAAAGTATATGATAGATGATACCCCCAGCCACCCTGCCAGCGTTCCCAGAGACAGCAGGAGCTGCAGGCACCGGTAGTGCTAGGAGAAGACCCCACTGCAGGCCCACATTATCATGAATCACTCTTCCTCATCGACGCCATCTGCTCCCCTCCTCCTCTTCCTCCTCACTGTATCCATTTTCAACACAAATCATTCTCCGCAATCTGTCTGCTCCTCTGCAAGAGCCAAGGAAACATCTGAAAGGGTGAGAAATATGGAAACCTCAGCTGACAGAACCATGGCTGTTTCATGAAACATTGAGACAAAGAGGAAGCTCTTAGAGCGGCACGTCTCCAAGCAAAGCGAAGCTGGTGTGTCTCTGAGGCGTCTGACGTGCAATGGAAAGAAAAGTGGCGTTAGCATATGCTGCGAGAGAGCTTCCTCATCCATAACTCCCAGTGTGGTGAACAACAAAATGAGCAACCGCCACATAGAGCCATTCCCACCAGGAAGCGCTTCTAAAAACAGCTGAATAAAAGCCTTACTGTGCCACTCTGCATCCCCGGTGAAGAATTATATATATATGGGCGTGTGTGGCTCAATGGAAAATTCTGAATATTTGATCTGAACAGATCTCAGTGGGTGCTTCACCTCAGCCTTCTGAAAATGCCTTACTGTGCCACTCTGCATCCCCGGTGAAGAATTATATATATATGGGCGTGTGTGGCTCAATGGAAAATTCTGAATATTTGTGAAAACAGATCTCAGTGGGTGCTTCACCTCAGCCTTCTGAAAATGCCACACGTCTCTATGCTACTAAAAACAATGCTACCAAAAGTGGTTTTAGAGGCCATCGGACAACCTTTCTATCAGTGTAGAAACAGTCTGAAAAATGTATGTCGGGGGAAGTCATTATTATTATTAGGTGATGTTCAGTAGTCCTAAATTATTCACTAAAAGCCGGGTAAGTAGTATTTTTGATGGAATCTGAGAGCTGTCTGACCCTGCATAGACAGCAACGCAACTGAAATGTTCCCAAGTCCAGAAACGTAGCAAGGAGATCTGTAAAATAATCCATGTGACATCAGGGGTTCAACCGTAATTATACGACGCTACGAGAATACTTTTTGTGCACAAAAAAAAATAAAATAATGACTTTATTCAACAATTCGTCTCCTCCGCATCACCCTGGTGCCATTTTGGAGAATATCCGCTGGACGTAAAACAACATATGCTGTTCTGTGTCAGCTGCGTCACACGGATACGCTGTTTCCGTTCAGATCAAATCACAACAACGTAAGAAACAGATCCAGCGTGACTCAGCTGATAAAAAAATAATGGTTCCAATAGGGTGTTTTCACAGCAATGCCACATAAGAACCATACTGGGTTCCCCAAATAACCTTTCAGTGAAAAGTTCTTAAAATAGTTCTCAGTGTGAACAACATTTTAATAAACCAAAGAATGTTTTTCCAGTAAAGAACCTTTTGTGCAATAGAAACATTTTATAGAAGTTTAAGATTCTTCATGGAACCATAGATGCCAATAAAGAATGTTTATTTTGAGTGTGTAATACTGCTATTTTGCATTGGTGTGAACGCTAAAAGTTATAGTTATAATTATCTTTATAGTTATCATTCCTGGTGTGAACAAAACTTTACTGGTATGATGTCAAAACTAATCAAGCAACAATATTGACAAGAAAAAAGAGATATCTACTGACTTTATTACTGACTGTTTACTTGATATTTGAAGCAACATTCCATTTATTTAATTGGTTAGTATTTATATTAATATTGTACTTCTTAAAAAAAATAAATAAATAAATGTACATGTTTCAGAGCATATTTATTTTAATGTGGTATCTAAATTGTTGCTGAGAATCATGAATTTTGACTATAAACCAAAGAATGTTTTTCCAGTAAAGAACCTTTTGTGCAATAGAAACATTTTATAGAAGTTTAAGATTCTTCATGGAACCATAGATGCCAATAAAGAATGTTTATTTTGAGTGTGTAATACTGCTATTTTGCATTGGTGTGAACGCTAAAAGTTATAGTTATAATTATCTTTATAGTTATCATTCCTGGTGTGAACAAAACTTTACTGGTATGATGTCAAAACTAATCAAGCAACAATATTGACAAGAAAAAAGAGATATCTACTGACTTTATTACTGACTGTTTACTTGATATTTGAAGCAACATTCCATTTATTTAATTGGTTAGTATTTATATTAATATTGTACTTCTTAAAAAAAAATAAAAAATAAATGTACATGTTTCAGAGCATATTTATTTTAATGTGGTATCCAAATTGTTGCTGAGAATCATGAATTTTGACTGATTATTGACTACAAATATATTTTCATGAAAGAAACCCCCCTGTTTGGAAGGCTCAATATGTTTAAGCCACTTTACAATCTATCATTTCCTGTCACTTCCTTTTAATCTTAATTAAAACTAATTGGCAGGTCTTTGCTAATATGGTATATGGAGAAAATTAATTACTTGACAACTTCAGGGTGTGAGAGAGATAGAAATGGAGGAGCGTAAGGGGAAATGTGACAGGAGGATTGAGGGAGGGTGCAGAATGAGGAAGTGTTTAAAAAAATCTGTTCTCACAGGGACAGCAGTTGTCACGGAACCTCTCAACCCTCCCTCCGTTAGAGCGCACACGTTAATGAGAGAATATAGCAGGTTAATTAGCAGAAAAAATATGCCAGAGTGTGTGGGTAAAGACTTCTCCTCAGAACCCTTCTGTGGCATCAGCCAATGCCAGTGCTGTGCTCTGTATGGCTCTGCTGGTATGTGCCACAACTGTGTGCCTAGAGGCCATATGGCCCGCCTCCCCCCAGGTGTCAGTCACGAGGTTGCGTACTCCCCATTGGTCACAATTAATAGTTCAGTAATCAGTCTTTACACAGCTGAAAGAACCTCAAAGATGTAACGGATAATAAGCATAATTTATTTATATCATTAAAGGGATAGTTCACCCAAAAAATAAAAATTATGTGATTAATTATTCACCCTCATGTTGTTCCAAACCCGTAAGACCTTTGTTCATCTTTGGAAAACAAATTAAGATATTTTTGATGAAATCTCAGAGCTTTCTGACCCTGCATAGACAGCAACGCAACTACCACGTTCAAGGCCCAGAAAGGTAGCAAGGACATCATTAAAATAGTCCATCGGTGGTTCAACCTTACTTACTACTTTTTGTGCGCAAAGAAAACAAAAATAACAACTTTATTCAACAACTTCTTCTCTTCCGTGTCAGTCAACGCACGTTCACGAGAGTACCACGATGTATGCGTGTGGCGCTGCTGATGCAGGAGCCGGCGTTCTGACGTAGAACCCAGATGTGCTGCGACTTGTTTGCAAGCAGAGGAATATACAGTACATGCATGTGTCATGAACGCGCGTCGAAGACTGACACGGAAGAGAAGAAATTGTTGAATGAAGTCGTTAGTATTTTCGTA
>NW_015558666.1:106335-123148 GCF_001515605.1 Sinocyclocheilus anshuiensis | reverse complement strand
TTAAAAAAAAAAAGTTTTTCCCCTGCTGTACCGAAATCATACCGAACCGTGACGTTAAAACCGAGGTACGTACCGAACCGTCATATTTGTGTACCGTTACACCCCTACTCAATAGTCATGAGTACTTTTAAATAGGCTACTCTTTTACTCTTACTCAAGTAGTTTTTTGGACAAGTACTTTTACTCTACTCACACTACATTGTTTGGAAGGTAATGGTACTTTTACTTGAGTATATTTTTTCAGTACTCTTTCCACCACTGCTTAAACATAGTAGTTGCATTGCTGTCTATGCAGGGTCAGAAAGCTCTCGGATTTCATCAAAAATATCTTAATTTGTGTTCCGAAGATGAACGAAGGTCTTACGGGTTTGGAATGTCATGAGCATGAGTAATTAATGACAGAATTTTCATTTTTGAGTGAACTATTTCTTTAATGTGTTCTCACCGCTGAAGTAAAAAGTACCCAAAAATAACACTTGCCTAGTGCCAAATGGAAGAAAAACACTGATTTTGCTGAGTAAATACAAAGGAATTGTTTGGAAAAGAACTGCAAGATACTGTATATTATTCTAACCCTCGCTGACATGAACAATTCAGTTCAACGGCATATAAACTGTCTACCAAAGAAAAGATCAGAGAGTGTCGCATTCTAATGATGGATTTTTTTTTCTTTTTTTTGATCCAGAACTCCATATGGTGAAACATATGTGAAATATTCCTCACATTAAGACAGCAAAATAGGATGGAAGAGAGAGAGAGAGAATGTATTTTGATGCTAAACTGAAATCTGCATACATACTACACACAATTTATAACTTTTTAATGGTGGCAAAGTAAATTTATTAACAAATATCTGACCCGTTTGTATGTGATTTTTGATGCAGCAAAAAACAATTTGGACAGTAATTATTGATGTGGCAAGCTATTTAAGCCTGGTTTATACTCGCCACGTCAGCACCAGCGCAAAGGTGCATGCTGCAAAAATTGACGTCATCATGGTGTGGGCTGTCATGCATGTTGAGTACACAAGACCCCATTTTACATGGCAGTGTGTGTGGCTCTGCTTCTCAAAATGCACAACTCCAAGGCAACTCTGGCCCAGAAGTTATGTCTGTACTGGCATCTTTAGGAATTGCCAGAAGCTTCTTCTCTTTTTTGCATAGGTTGTCCAAGGCTTTTTACATAGTATGTTTGAAGTATGTTTAATTTATATTATAAAGTTTATCAGTTAAAATTAGAATTAATTTAGATAGGATTGTTTGGTGAGAAATAAAATCACATGCTTAATGCAAATATAATTCACCACATTTTCAAAATTAGATGATTATGTTCACCCATCTCTGCAAAAGTATCTTTATATAGAGGCAAAGGAATGAGGTTAATCACTGTCTGTCACCGTCATTTTAGTGTAGTGATCGTGCACATTTAAAAGATGAATGATGAAAAATGATGAATGGGACACCACAAAAAAAAAAAAACTTGAGTTTTGCGCTCGTCCAAAATTTAAATTAATAGCTTACATTTATAAAATGGGCATACAATAGCAGATATTACCTTTTTTTTAATTAATGCAAAGATCAATGTTTAATAAAAATGTTAATAAAAATTTAAATGTTTAAAATTAGAAACAGATTTAAGAGATTGTTGTTACATTTAGTTTTATACATGTTATGTTATTATATCAATCTTTTTTTTGAATGTCACAAATAATAATCTCAAGGTTTTGTAGCGTCTGGACCAATCAAAAACACAATTTTTCATAAGTGTTTATGTAGTATGTTTAGACTAGTTTAAGTGTTTATGTAGTTAATAAAGTCTTACTTGTATCACACTTGACGTTGTTCATTGTTTGCTCATAACTGGAGTCACTTAATCATGCAGATTTATGCTACAAGCTCTTTGTAGAATTGTACAGTAAGAAAGTTATTTCCCTTAACCAGGAAATGAACGTTCTTAGAATTGACAGACAGTTGACCCTGAGAGGTCAAGTAAATATCTACAGCGGATCTAAATATTTATAATTAATTATAACTAGTTATGATTAATTATTCATATTTCCCTTATGAGCTGATTCGCTACAGTTTACTGGGTTTTACATGATTCTTTGATTCTTTTGTAGTGTGGGATTGGGTGACGTGTACAAAAACAACACAAACAGGTGTGTCCTCCAAATTGACCCACAACCTAATCAGTCTATACGTAAAGGAATGAACTAATTCAAGCACTTCCACACAGAATGCCCATTTTTGATTCTTATGGTTAGAGAGCAATTACTCTGAGTTGCCTCCTCTCATTTCAAGTACATCTGTGAGCGTGACAGGATGGCTTGTCCATTTGGGGAGGTGCGCGCGCAGACAGCGGAGGCTCGAGGTTAGGAGCCCGGCGAAAGTAAGGCTTAAGCCAGGCATACACGGTGCGATTTTTGCTGTTGTAAAAGATAGTACAGAAATCATTGATGCTCTTGTGCTCGTGGCTCGCATCATGTGAGAGGAATTTATGAGCCGAGCCGAACACCTCCCAAGCGTATCACAAGCTCCTGATCCTTTTTAAGCATGTTTAATACATTCGGGGAGTCGGACGAATTTTGACCAATGTGTAGGCTCTCCTATATTACCAAATCAAATACAACCACATCATATACATTGTATCTATGTATATTATTATAGCTCCATGGCGACCCCATATAGTGCGTGCACACACACACAAATCTCTCTGTTTTTGTTGAAAGGAATGTCTATGCCAAGGGTCTCCAAACTCGGTCCTGGAGGGCCGATGTCCTGCATAGTTTAACTCCAACTTGCCTCAACACACCTGTCTGGAAGTTTCTAGTATGCCCGGTAAGACCTTAATTAACTGGCTCAGGTGTGTTTAATTAGGGTTGGAGCTAAACTCTGCAGGACACCGGCACTCCAGGATGAGTTTGGAGACCCCTGGTCTATGCTGTTCTCTGCTGAATGTGCTTCACTGAAGGGGCTTCAGAAATGAGTGAGGGTGCTCTAGTTTTAATGCACATCCATATTCACATATAGCCTATTTTGTGTCATTCATTGATATGGTGCAAAGAGCGCTCCCTTTATAATCACTAAAGCCTTCTACAGACTTTGCAATTTCAGCAATCTTATAAGATCATTACGAATCACACTGTGCAACATGGATCTGATAAACTTGGGTACGACATGTATGCAGACTGTACGATGATGACACTCTGTGACTCGTAGTTTACGACGCAAGTTACTATTGAAGAATAAAACGTCATCAGCATGCGCTAGTGGTAAACAAAAAAGAGCATGACAAATCACAGTTTGGCAGTTGTACTTTTTATGTGTGTTCAAAAAAGAGGTATCTGCGAAAGAGAAAGGGAAAAGAGTTTGAGGTAAGCAGTTTTAAGTTTTAGTGCCATGTCGCGTTGATCAACATGTCATTTCATGTTGCATTTTTTATTGGCTGGTCAGTAGACGTAGGTCATAGCAGCAAATATGATGTGCGATGATCAAACCGAATTTCTAACACAGAAAATTATTGCAGGCTATCTTTGGTCGCAAGAAAATGACAACGGCCGTCTTTGAACCTCTCTCACTGTACAACATAGGACCACTGTTTAGTAGCCACGATCACAGAAATTGCCACGATTGTTTTACGATGCCAATCTTTCATCTGGGACGGCCGGAAATCGTGCAGTGTGTCCCGATCTTAAAAAGCTGTCACTCATTTTAGTTCATCGCAATCTCATGTTCCGTTCAACGAAGCTCTACACTGCACAGTTAATCTCTCTTTTTAAATCATGTCTACACTTTGTAATAATTAGATGGTTCGCGAACGTGCAGAATTCAGCGCTGGACAAAACTCTAGCTTTGCGAGTGGTGAGTGGATTCTAATATAGATGCGAATGAATGAATGAATGAATGAATGAAAAAGTTGCTATTGTACTTAAATTGTAGCTATTGTAAATGTACAAAACCCATGGTATTACCATGCTAAATTCTGGTCCTCTCTTGTTAGTGTAAAGTATACAGCACAGTATGATTTAAAAGGACATGAGAATGGAAAATGAACAAATGCTGTAAACAGAAAGATGGAGTTTGGAGTAGTGGCAGCCAAATCTTTCTCTCTACAGCAGTAGATTTGGCGAGAGGCAAGTGGCCATAAAGGGCTTTGATAAAGTAGATACATTACCAAATCTGAAGGGCAATCTGACTTATCTGCCAGAGAGAGAGATAACAGGATCGGACAGAGAGGGAGAGAGCAAGACAGAGAGACATCTTTGATGTGCTGGAGGCTTTATTCTCTCTCCCACAGTTGCTGAATCACACAACTAACCAAGCAAGAGACGGACAATATAGAGAGACTCTCATAAACCTTCTGAGCAGTATGCCCACAGTCATACAGTCTCACACACACTGCCGGTTTGTCTGCCTGCCTCCTGCTTCTCTCTTCCTGCCTGTCTACCTTTCTTGCTTTAATCGATACAGCTCTCCACATGCTAATACTTTGATGCACTGGATAACTCTATTCCACAAAGAAAGGTAAAAGAAATCAGTTTGGAAAACACATTTGATGTGGGCAGAGTTATCACTGGAATTTAGGGTGATGTAGTGTAGTGTCTAGAAGACCTGTAGTGTCTGGACCATTAAAATATATGTTGAAACCATGTAAGGACTCATTCATAATCTATCACAACTGTGTGCTTGTTCAGGACACATCAGGTTGCTCCAGGGGTTAGTTAAACTTGTAATGAATGTCATTGTGTATGAACTAAATAACTAACTAGTTAACTAGATCTATGTACAGGATGATGTAAAGTGTGGGCTAGATGTTTATTGTCAGTTCTGTTTGACGTTGAGCCGTTTTAATGCTCTCTCGTGTTGAAACAGTCATAAAGGCAATCCATTTTAATGTCAATTCCCATTAAATCCAGTGTACAATAATTCCCTGGCCTTTGCTAAAATGGATTACTGTGAAAACTGTACTTCAGAAACAGAACTTCAGAAAGTAAAAGAGTAAGATGCAATCAGTGTGTTGCTTTTGTCTTTTCCGTTGACCTTTAAACCATTTTGCAAAATCAGAACTGCATTAAGCACATGATGGACCTGTACAAATGAGCCTAAATGTACAACCAAAAAGTCGAAACAGATAAAAATGCTAATGTGATTTCCGCTTTATAAATGTTCGGCATGTCTAAAAATATTTCACATTCATCCAGCATAATTGTCACATTTTTCCATCTCTTCTATTGTTCCTGGAAGCGGCATTATAATGTCATTAGTGATTGTACGCAGAGCTCTGCCCTTCCGTAATCAATCAGCCGCAGCTGCAAACTGCAGTAATGTTCCCTGCATTCATTCATTATTCTTCTGCTCTTACAGACAGCAGAGAAATAACTTTGAAAATAAATATAAAGGCCAAGATCTGACATCTGCTCTGAGCCCATACTGCACAAATATTAACTTTGCATGGAGACACAATTTCCTTGCTCTGGACATTGGAGAGCATGCACCTGGCAAGACAGACTCCAAACAGTAATCTGCACAATAAGTATTTTGTGTCGTGCAAAAACATCTGAAGATTTTGCTTTTACATAGAGTTCATAGATGAATTTCAACTAATGGGCATCAAGAACATTAAAATTATTATCTATTGAGCTGACATCATGTGTTGATGCAGAGAAAACAGATGCGTACAGTACCATTATAGAACAAATCGTAAATTCATTCACATAGAACATCCCAGGTTACGTATGTAACCCTAGTTCCCCGAGGGAACGAGACGCTGCATCGGAGAACACTTTGACACTCTGAAACATGTGTGTAAACCGTCCTAGGGAATCCCGGGTGACATCACCGGCGGGGATGACGTGGCAAACAGGAAGTATAAAAGAACGTGCGGTGGAGACAGCGGCAGCTTCTGAATTTGAGAAGGAAGCGCTCGCAGGGATGCAGGAAGTATGGCAACGGGACACAGCGTCTCATTGCCTCGGGGAACTAGGGTTACATATGTAACCTGGGACGTTCCCCTTCAGGAACTCACGCTGCACGCTTTGGGAACGAGTATGCCCATGCCACTATACTGACAAATCCCTGCCCAGTGTGGAACGGCACAGCTAGGCTGAGAGAACTGAGGAGCCAGGAGTGGCATCAAGGTCAAGGCTATAGAACCTGACGAGGTCAGAGGGGTGGACCATCCCGCAGCATTGCAAATATTGTGCATCGATACACCGGATGAGAAGGCCTTGGAGGCCGCCATACCTCTAGTGGAATGAGCCCTGACACCCAGTTGCGAGGGGAGACCAGAAGACTCGTATGAAGTAGTGATAGCATCCACTATCCACCTGCTGAGGGTCTGCTTGTTCGCAGGAAGACCCTTCTTATAAGGACCGTAACATACAAATAACTGGTCTGACTTCCTCCACAGGGCAGCTCTGTGGAGATCGCTGTGCCCTGAAGCACCGGGGGTGGCAGGGTTAACAGAACGATCTCCTGAAGGCACTGAGGAGAGACGGGCACCGTATGCTGAGGTGTGAACCACTCTTCCCCAGAGGGGCCTGCCCTCAGATGTCCTGACACCCTTATGTCAGGACATCTTGGCCGAAGCCCAGTCATCTCCTTCGAAGACTTCAACCTGGACTTCTTTCTGTGGAGGGGTGCGTGTGGCAACGCTCCGTTTTTTTGGACTTCTCGATATGAGGAGCTGGTATACGGCTGGGGCTGATCCCACCTATCAGCTCCATGAGAGCGGCGAGGGAGAAATCACTGAAATGCACTTGTTTCTTGGCCTCCTGGAACCTGTTGACGACTGTGTTTACAGCGTCGCCGAACAGGCCAGAAGGCGATAACGGGGCGTCCAGGAGAAAGACGCTCTTTCTCTTTTATATATATATTATTGGCCAGTCAATATTTATTTTAGCCACAGCTCTAGTCACCACCTCCAACAGCTCCTCAAACAAGACATTACTGTGGTGGCAAGTTCACAGACTCATCTCTTTCGGCGCTCGTGTCACCCCCCTCCTCAGAGGAAGACAACACGAGCGTCGAGCCCTCTCTTGGGGTGGAAGAAACCGTTTCAGAACGTGTGTCCATCACCTTAAAGTGAGCGCTAGATCTGGCAGGTGAAGAAGAAGAAAAGGACGTGCCCGTCTCCATTCTTTCTGCCAGATCCATCTGCGAACCCCATGATTTAAGGCGCCGCTCTGCCTCGGCAGAGGCGGGACCCGAACCGCGGGGAACGCTAGCGACAGCACCCTCTTCAAAGAGTGCTCTCCAGGAGCGGAGCGTCCGCATCGAGAGGCAAATGCAATGCGGACAGTCAGCTCCCTCGCTCCCAAACAAGCAACGCATAAACTGTGTGTATCCCCACCCATGATTAAACGAGGACAGGGAGGAACACACAGACTGAAACGCTGCTTGTCAGACTCAGAACTCTTGCCAGATTTTGCCATTATAAGATTGCAACAGGACGTACAACAATAAATATGACGTGACACACATAGAGCACTTACTGAACAACAGAAGCTGCCGCTGTCTCCACCGCACGTGCTTTTATACTTCCTGGTCACTATGTCATCCCCGCCGGTGACGTCACCCGGGATTCCCTAGGATGGATTACACACATGTTTCAGAGCATGGTAACACAGGGGCGTTCCCAAAGCATTCTCTGACGCAGCATCTCATTCCCTCTGGGAACTAGGGTTACATACGTAACCTGGGACATTCCCTTTCAGTCGGTCACTCTTGACATCACATCGATGACCGACGAATTGGGAATCTTGCCAGAGAGACCAATCTACTTTGAGTGTAGAAGCTGCCGCTGTCTCCCCCGCACGTGCTTTTATACTTCCTGGTCGCTACGTCATCCCCGCCGGTGACCTCACCTGGGATTCCCTAGGACGGATTACACACATGATTCAGAGCGTGGGAACACAGGGGCGTTCCCAAAGAATTCTCCGACGCAACGTGAGTTCCTGAAGGGGAACAGTCTGATCATAAGTTCACACAGAGAAAACTGAGCTTATCATGTGAAAGAAAAGTCTGATAATGAGTTAATTCAGACAAAACTGTTTGATTATGAGTTCATGCAGACAAATAAGTTCAATCATAATTTAAACCGTCTGATTATGAATTAATGCATACAGTCTGATCAAACTGTTTGTACAGGACTTGAAAGGACAGTCTGATCAACAGTTTATTCAGGAAAGAACAGTCTAATATTGAGTTCATACAGACAAAACAGTTTACTTATGAGTTCATGGCATGACAGGATAGTCAAATCATGACTTTATTTGGACAGACTAGTCTGATCAAGAGCTTGTGGAAACACAACATAACTTTTAATGAGGTCAGGGCAGATGTATTCAGCTTGTCTCATTTAATATCAGACAAACTACATACAGGGCCAACTTCTGTCATTTGGCTCTAGCACAAGACTGTCTTCTGCTCCTTCTCCTTCTCACGCCACATGCTTGTTCTAATATTTGGAGATCATTTTCCTCCTCTTGTGTTGCAGTGGCATTATCCGGCCTGTCTGTGGGTTTTATTATCATATTCTTCTGCTTTACAATCACTAAACTCCATCTGTTGAGCCTGCTGCAAGCATACCAAGCATGCATTCCCATGTGTGTGCAGAATGCTGATAGAAGAGACCAATGCCCTCCTGGTGTGCTGGGAAGCCCTGTACAGTCGTACACACAAGGACACTTTAATTAATATTCGAATGGAGGTTTTGTAAGATGTGCATATGAGGGTTGGCCTGCCATATGCGGTCCAGGAAGTTGGAGTGTCCAGAACTGTGCATGTACAGTCTGGAGCTAAACGCAAAAGCAGGTGATTGCATGAAAAAAATTAATAAATTCACAGGCCCTTTTAGAGAACAGATTTACAGAACATAGGCAATATTCACTTTACAGGGACAAGAAAGATTACTGTGGCATATAAACTCAGCAATTATTCAACACAACAGTAAATGAAAACAGAGGACAATAGAGCTCTGTATAGACAACAGTGAATACAGAATGTCAGTAGTTGGTCATAACTGAATCTCTGGATCTGACTAAACCAAATTTTCTTTTGTCATTTGCTTTGAGGCTTACTAATTACCTCTGTATTACCTTTCCCCCATTTTTGTTGTAGGACAATTGTTGCTGCTTTTAAAATGCCTTTTATGTACAAATGCATTTTAATGTTTTACTCTTGACTCAGACTTTCAATCTATGAAACTATGAAAATCCATCATTCATTTATGATTCACTACAGTTAAAACTATGCCAATGTGCAGCAAACAAAGTTTAAAATATGACAAATTCATTATTTCAGTATTTTACTGTGTGAAAGTGACATCAATGTTTAAAAAGTCATGACTATCTCACAGTTGTGGCATCATGGAAGAGCATGTTTGAGATGAAAATATGAGACATGATGGTAAATCAAGGTAAATATCACTTGTGAAGATACTATTTTTATTGTGCATCAATTTACATCAAGTAGCAATATCAAACTCAAAGTCAAATTATTCAGAAACATCTGAGAATATTTAATTTTATGTAGATAAGATACATGAAATGCTAACTGCAAAATTAGCCTTCCCTTACCAAAAAGTAGTATACTTCAAGTTTATTTAAGTAAGTATACTTAAGTAAAGTTCAAGTATATTTTTAAGTATACTTTATGTAGCAAGTATACAAATATCAGTGTACTAGTAGTATACTTGTAAGTGTACTATTTCAATACTCATTGGGACTAAATTGGCCCACTTTCTAGTATATAAAAGTATACTTTTAAGTATACTTTAAGTATAACAGTAGTAAACTTTGAGTACACAACTAGTTTACATCTAAATGTTTAGTTTGTACTGCAACTATACTAAAAGTGAACTTATAGGTATACTGATAGTTTACTAATTAAATACTTGTAGTAGCATTTTTAAAAGAAGTATACTAATAGCACACTTGAATAAACTTCTTTTTCGTAAGGGTTAGCAAGAATTTGATTCCAAATATGTTAAAAGAATCTACGGTAATGCTTTAGATTACAACCCGGTTTAGGCCATACATACCACGTAATATTAGAATAAGCACCTCTTAGTTTCAAAATACTTACAGTATAAATGATTTGTAATTTTACAGGTTGTTACCCCTTTATTCCCCAAACTTCGCATATTATTCCCTTATACCTACACGGAGGTACTGAATAGGTACACTATAATTACAAAAAAGTTACACTGTAACTTCAGTTTACTTATGCAGTTCTTTGCAGGTTGCATATCTGGTTGTTACCCCCTTATTACCCAAACGTAACACATTGTTCCCTTATACCTACACGTATGGTCTTTATAGGTACACTATAATTACAGAAATGTACACCGTAAATGCAGTATACTTACATAGTTCTTTGCGGGTTGTAATCTAAAGCGTTACCGAATCTACTACTATCATTCACACCTATTTATAACATATGCATTCTAGTTTTGTCCCCTCTCAAATTTGCATGCTTGTAGTGTATACTGTTAATTACAAGATACGTGTTTTATTTTTGTTGCCTCATGTCATACTGTACTTCCAATATAAGAGTGATGAATCCCATTGTCCCCTTAAGATCTTGTGACTTCCATGACATCACACACTTGTTGTGTACATAGCTTTATAACTTGAGCTTATTAGTTTTGTTGCACCAGAGTTGCATGCTTATCTAGACTTATCTAACTTTGTTGATTATTACGGAAGCATTCTAATTTTGTTGAATTACTTGCTTGCAGCATAATAATGAGCAAGGGAAGATCATGTGTACCTGTGTGGATGCCAACATCCCCTCTGCAACATGGCTCTGATCAATGTGGTACTCCTCAGGGAGAGACAGATACAATAAAAAGTGAGCAGGGTGTGCTAAAGTGCTGCTGTTTGGATAGAAGGAGGAATAATCCTTATCTGTAGGAATGCAAACGCCGACAGGTAAGCTGCTCGTTAGAAAGGGTGAGGAGGCAGACAACTAATTGATCTGATTTAATCTCATCACCATTTGATTGACCGGATGTCGGACATGTTTGTGCCTGCTGAATGCACAAAAGCACGACAGATTTATCTTAGTCAACCTTCAAGTGTCTGTGTGTGTGTACGCAGAGAGCAGGACCGTTTGTCTTAGTCAAGCAGAAAAGCACAAAGGCCGCTATCATGGGCGAGGATCACCACACCTTCATTGCAAAGAAAGAAAGAAAGACAGAGAATAGGAAAGAACAAACAAAGTGAGAAAGGGTTTGACAAATGAATGCTTGAGAGTGGAAGGATGGATAGATAATGACCATGGGGTCTTGTCAGCTTTAACACATCCTGTGTGGCAGGAACATCACTCCTAGTTTAAGCATAAAGGCTTTACACAGAACACAAATTTCCACTGTCAAGCCATATTAAAATCAGAATTTTTATTTTAATAATAACTTGCTCTGAAAATACTTTCCGTTTCAGCTTACATCATCATGACGCCATTGGTGGGGAAAACAGCCAAACATGTTTCAACCATTCATCTGCAACTGTCTGCTGCTAGCTGCAACCACCATATGAAAATAGTACAGCAAACTTTAGGTTGATGTGCGTTTTCAGCTGTTTACCTCCCAAACTCTGTTCCCTATTCCAAAACTAACCTAGTTAGCCATACTGGCTTGGCATTTTGTACTTTAAAAAAAGGAGAAGAAATATCATAGAGTTGTTTCACTCCTGAATTCTTCAAAAGATTTTTAGGAAACACAAAGTCGGGTTTGCTGAAGTTCTGTCCTTAGGCCGCTTGTCCACGAAAGTGTTTTTAGCCAGCTGAAAATGCCAGGCGCTCTGCTAAAAACGCCTAGCTGTGAGCACTTGAGAATGCTTCTGTGGTGCAGCTTTTTCAGTTGAGATGCTTTGGTTGCTACGATACGGAATATCTGCTAAAGTAATATGTCAGACACATCGCAAATGAAATGTTTCTTCAAGCATTATTTTTCATAACAATATTGTGGTAGTCCGGGAATTTCATCTAGTGAAGACATGAATACTCAGAGACAAGTAATATTAACTTCTCAATTGTTGTTCAGTCATGGTACAAGCAGGATGTGACGGTTGGTCGGTGTGGTATTAGTCCAACTTGCTCTGCCCTTAAACGGTCCTTGACTGTCTTTTTTAGCTAATATTACCAAGCTCTTACTTTTCAAGTAAGCACCATGTAGAAATTTAACCCTTTACATTACCATATATTTCTCCAGTCTGTTGAAACACAAGATCGGTTCTTTTGATCAAGCACTGGCCAAGAATCACATCACAATGACAGTTTCTAGTCAGGTGTGATAATCTCATCAAAAGTACATCTGCAGTTGTGTTGGATGTCTTAAAAAGTCAAATGAAGAGTTCCTCTGGCTCCTGATTTTTATGCGTCTAGCCACCTGCTTCTAGACTGTATTGGTAAATACAATCTAGTGTCAGCTGACTCAGCCATCATTTCAGTCATCTTATTTAAAAGATCACAAAAAGGCCACTTGCTCTCCATGACTTCAGCTATAGGACAGTTTGAGCACACAAGTTTAGTAACTGAAAATTGGACTCCTCATCTGTGTGTCCTTGATTTGCTAACCCCTGTCATGCAAAATATTGTATAGAGGATAGAACACCCACTAAAGCAATTCTTGTCACTGCCATATGCTTTTGCTTACCTAAAGTAAGAGCGATATTAATACCAGCTCTGCCAGCACTGGTAGCACTAATTGCAGCTTGGTTTTGATTCCATTTTTCATGTTTCATGACTTTTTAGTGTTTTTATACGGCTAAATCCATCTTCAACAAAAGCATTACAATATAGTTGGTTGTATAGCAGCTGGCCTCATATGTTTTCCTCCATTTGCCTTTCTACTGTACTGCCATTGTTGTTGCTAACACTTGAATGGCTATCTATAAGAGAAGATATACTTCTGTCAAAGGTGCTACTTTTAGTTTTTGATTTCTTAATGACTAATAACTGTAAAGTGAAAGGCTAGGCTAAATTCTCAAAATAAGTTCCTTAAATTTCCCTTTCCATTTGCTTCAATTTGTGTTTTCAATTAGATTTCAATTAACAGCCTTGCCTTTCCATCTAAGCATAACTAATAGACACTGACATTTGCATCACTTAACCAGTTCCATATGTATGGCCTTTCTGAAATAGTAAACTTGCTTGGTACTCACCTGGTGCAACATTACACTTATGATGTGGTGTTCAGGTATGAGCCCCTTGTTACATGAGTCTTGATAAATAGCTCAGAAACTTATAAAAGCAAAGCTAAAATGGCACGTTTTTTATCTCACGTAAGCTTATGTTAATACTAACTGTTAGGTTAAAGGTATGGTTTAGTGTAGGTGGTTCAAACACGATAGAGCATTAACCTTTTAGCACCACTTACCAGACATTTCATTTCCGAACTGCCACAATACATACAACAACCAAAGTAATAAAGTGTTGGCAAATTCACGTTCCTCTGTTTCAAATAATACTGAACGCCCTTTTAGCGCGACTTTTAGTGTTATGAAATGTGCAACAACCAAAATAATAACATTTTGCAGAAGTGTCACCACTTGCATACTTCATCACCGAGCCTTGATTGGATATATCTGTAAACGCAACCTGAGTGTTTCTGAACATTATTTCATACCTGTTCCTGAAACTTCAGCTGAAAGTATGTCAACCTGTATTTTAAGATGAAAGTAACCAACCTTATCTGGAGTGTTTGGAGAGCATTGTAACAGCAACAATCTTGGCAGGGTTTAGAGGGAATAGAGGGAATGAGAATAACCCACAGGCTCTGTCAGAGAGAGAGAGAGAGAGAGAGAGAGAGAGAGAGAGAGTGAGAAAGAGAGAGAGAGAGAGAGATTTGTTTTTCTTCTTATTATACATGAAGTCCATGAAGGGCCAGAAGTGGTTCTGCATGTGCTGTGCATTCCAGAAGTCTCCAGAGCATTCTCCTCATCAACAAACATCTGTGCACTGCTGTAAATAAACAACAAACAGTCCGTAAACAACAGCACCACACTACCCTTACTCCTGGATGCGCCAAATCTGATTTGCCACAGGCTTGTAAGAGAAAAACCATAGATGAAATCATTTTCTTTTCATCTTAGAATGAATTTGAGTTTAATAAGCTATTTTGGTCTGCTGGATTTTCTAAACAACAGCACCACACTACCCTTACTCCTGGATGCGCCAAATCTGATTTGCCACAGGCTTGTAAGAGAAAAACCATAGATTAAATCATTTTCTTTTCATCTTAGAATGAATTTGAGTTTAATAAGCTATTTTGGTCTGCTGGATTTTGAGTGAAAGTGTTTGCACTTCTTTCTAGCCAGCAGCCTTTTCAGCATACACTGCAGGAAACACACACACACACACACACACACACACACACACACACACAAGTTCTTAGATCTCCTGGATATATGATAAACAAACACTATGGGATCCTGACATGACAAATCTGGCTGCTTAACTCTCATAAACACTCAGAAACTCTATCAGACAGAAAACCACTCATCAGCTCAGTATTTCATATAAGAACATTAAAGCGATACGCCACAAGACTATTCAATACAGTGATTTTACAATTCAATGCAAAATAAGTGTTCCTTATCTTGATTTTCAGTAAAAAGAACTAAACAAGATCAACTCATTTGAGAAACAAAATTATATAGATAATAAGGCTTGTTTTTAGAGAATATATCTTGAGATGTGTTCCTTTCTTACCCCATAGGTGAATAGTTTTTTTTTTTTTTTCAGCATAAACGTTAAATAGACGTATGCTTAAAACAAGAATGATCTATTTGCATGACAGGAGGCGGACCCCCTTAAACATAGTAAATTCAATACAACGCATGTATTTTAGTGGATCATTGCTTTTCTAAAACATTTGCAACGGCATTACTACAAAAAACAGCAATGTTCAATAAACATTTAGTTGTTCAAAGAAAACATCTTGGAGCGCTACTTGCTGAAAGGACCTCCGTTTAATAGTCCCAGAAGGTGCTCTTTGGTTGGGTTCAAAATTATATCTATAGAAACTACGGATCCAAGGCACTTCTTCCAGTTCCAAAATGTTAAAAAGCCGTTATTCAAACATGGCTCACTCTAGAAACATTAAAAATGACTAAAACACTGCACAAACATTTAGTGGTGTTTACTAACACAAGCATCACTGTAACGATTGCTCATACTTAGGGATTTGAACTGTCATCTTAAGTATTAAATTTGGTGCATAACTCATCCCGCAACTTTTTTTTTTGTTTGTTTTTTTGTGCTATAGGCTTGAATGATAATCCAGTGATACCTACTGAGGAAAGGTGTGCTATTACTTTTCCAAGCAAATAAATAGTTTGCACGATGTATGATAATACAGGTCAAAAAACATTTAAGAATTGACCTGAGTCATATCTAGAAACCAGATTATCATAGACCCCGTTTACACCTGATATTAACATCTGTTAATCATCTTATTTCATCACACTATACATCACTTGCAGGAGTGCTGAGTGCAATGCATGAACACTATTGAACTGAACTATTGAACTAAACAAACCAGCGCTACACATACTGAAAAGGAAATGCATGAAATGGATATAGAAAGCAGATGCAATTTCCACTGCAATCTCTTTGTTTTAAAATGCAGCAAAGTTTGAATTGCTTATTTTGGTGTGATTTCTCACAACACATCCCACAGTGATTACGTATTAGGTCAGTCGGTGGAAATTATACTCTTTTTTTTGTGGCTATTTGAATGCATTCGACCACATGAGTGTCTATACTATAAAAGTGTGAACAGAAATGTGTTTTCGACTACCTCTGGAAGTGGTCGAAAATGGACAAGCTCAAATCATTTTAGTCCCATGTAAACCTGTGTTTAGTCTCATCTATTTGTGATAAAACTGACAGAAATACATCTTAATATGTGTAAACAGGGATAGAAATGCATGTGACCACATTGCATTGTGTCGTGTCAACGCTCATCCGTCTTGATGCGTTCCTGACCGCAGTGAAGTTATGCCTACTCACTGTCCTCTCACTCAAAAAGTGATCATCCTGGGACGTTAAGTGAAAAACCACACCAAAATAAGTGATTCGAACTTTTTTTTGCATTGTACCAAAAAAATGATACCATTGTATCCTTCACTTCGTTTGCTTCGTTCGCTTCCTCTCCGAAAGTAATATAGAGCATGATAAAATAACAAAAGTGTCTACAAAATCTGAAGTGGTCATAAGAGACACATTTGAATATTAATACCAGGTGGAAACAATAATGGGTCTTGGCTGACCACCGGATAACTAGAAATGCATTTTAATACCAAGTTTAAACAGGGTCACAGGGACTTGAGCCAGTAAACACCAAGAACACCCCAGCAACCACATGTCTAGTAATCCTAAATTCTAGTAATCAGAATAGTCTAGTAATCCTAAATTAAAGCCCATCATATAAAGCGAACATATTTATTCAAAAGACTAGGATTAAACCGCTTGACTCATATGGATTAATTTTACAATGCCTTTATGACCTTTTTGGTCACCTGGACTTTCAGTGGAGGGACAGAAATCTCACAGTTTCCATTCAAAATATATCTTAATTTGTTCAAAGATTACAGTCTTATGGTTTTTAAAAACACAAAGGTGAGTAAATTATGTTTTTTTTTTTTAAGGTGAACTAGGTGCTGTAAATGATTTACAATGTTTTGCTCATTTTACAACATTTTGCTAACCTCAACAACATGGACTCTCTCCAAAGCCCCGCCCACCAAAGACATGTCAGTAAACCTGAATGCACAAAATGATTGACAGGAAGATTCAGATTATTATTT
>NW_015558666.1:103239-106322 GCF_001515605.1 Sinocyclocheilus anshuiensis | reverse complement strand
TCCCCCATGGCCTCCCGAGTCCCCAGCTCCGCCATGGCCTCCCGAGTCCCCTGCTCCGCCATGGCCTCCCGAGTTTGGTTAGTTTCCTGTTCCTCCCCGATTACTTGATGTTTCATTGCTCCCAGGTGTGTCTCGTCATCCCCTCCTCCTGTGTGTATAAATAGTGTTCCCAGTCCCAAGTTCTCTGTCCGCTGTTAAACGTCTTCCTGAGTTCGTCTCCCTTGGTTCCTGAAAATAAAGTCTTGGTAAAAGTATTCTCCAGCGTCTCCTCGTTCCTCGTGTGTGTGCATCGTGACAATAGGGCTGTCACAGATGTGGGTATGCTTATCTGTCAGACAGAAGGAACATTTTATTCATTGTAGAAAAAATAAATAAATAAAATACTTGCAGCTGCTTTAATTCTCCTTTTCCATTCAATCACATTGTTCACTGTTGGTCCACAATATTATTCTAAATCTTTGGACAGAAATCATAATAACCGTCATGCATGACCAAGTAGGAAAGCAGTCTGAACCCAACCTCATCTATAAAGAGGCAAGACACTGGCAAGTGGCATGAAACGAACACATGAACGCAATTAAAGGCACACGGTGGGGAATTATACTAGAACTAGAATTACACCCACCACATTTATTACTACAGGGGGCTGGGGGGACAACATCATTGTCCTCCACATGAAACAAATGCTTTGCACATCCTGAGAGACTCTGCAGAAAGATCATTATCCACCTTCACTTCTTCGTTAGCTCTTTCTTTCGTTCTGTCACATAAAGGGTGGCCGTGTATTCATTAGTAGATGCTGTCAGTGTCCTAGGGAGTGAGAAATAAACTGAAAATGAGATCATGCACAGACAGTCAAGCATTGCGCACACACTCTCTCTTTCTGAGTGTGACATCCTCTTTTCTTAGTAATCACTGGAACAATACCAATCAGAAGGCAGAGCTGGCGGTTCTGACAGTCTCCCACTTAATTGGCTGTAATTAGCTGCTGAAGGAAGTTAGGAGCAGAGCTCGAATTAGCATGCTTTATTGTTTAGCATGATATGCAGAGGAGCGAGATTGCAAACGGAGGTGGAGAAACAGAGATGCGACAGGTTTAAATATGTGAATGTGTGTGTGATGGCCTCTTAAGGCCTGTTCACACTAAGACAAATACTGGTGCGATAAATATTTTAATTTGAATGAACGGCTGGTAATGCGTCTGTTCAGACTGACTCGAACATTCACATGCTGTCAACAAGATTTTTCTTTTACGAGAAGGGTTGTAAACTCTTTTCTATTGCACTGCAAAGAAAAACAGCCAACCAGTTAGATTCTTGCTTTTGGTCACATGCCCAGAGCTGCTGCTGTTCCATAAAACCAAGACTTGGTGTCAATCTGAAACATATTTTGCCAAATCTGAACAGCTGTTTGGAAACATGTAAATACTTCCTTTCTTCTCTGTGACAAGCAAGTGTCAGAAATGGAACGTTGTATGCGCCACCTACTGTCAGATAGTAAGTTTCTGTTTTTATGCAGCAAATCTGCCACTTTTACGCATTGGTCTGAACATAGAAATTTCATGTGAAAATCAGACCGAATTTTCATGCTGAAGATTTGTGTTGGTGCAAACAAACATTTAGGTGAAGACTAGAAGGTAATTTAGGGCAATTGAATTAATGTATTGTTCTTGGATTATGAACATTAGTATTGTCTTATAAAGAGTCACAACATCTGTGATGGTGGAGACTTTCCATTGACTTCTATGGTTATATTTGATTCTATTTTAACAATTTTATTCTATTTTTAACTAAATATTAAGACATTATATTGTTCAGAAACAAAATAGTATCAGTGGCTGGTTTCTGAGGGAGTGTAATTCCAATATGAATTTGGCTGCTACAGATTCCTGACTACCCTCCCTGGAGACACTTTCATTCGATCTTTCTTTCCCTGTCTCGTATAAAGATACTTCCCTAGGCAACTCGTGTGTGTGGCTCTGGGCTACAGCATGAAACCACAAGTATATCTTTAATATCTTTCTTTGATTACTCAGAAGAGTGTTGTAGAAAATCCTCCATCTTCCTCTTGCCATTTTAACTGAATCCATATCATTTTCTGTCTCGGTTTCTGCGGATGAATGTATTTTATGTGAGCTCTGTCCACATCAGAAGACCCAATACATCCTGTAAAACTCTATTACTGAATTCATCAAAAATTAAGCACAACATTAAGGAAGAATAGTGCTGGACACTCGCCGTGTTTGCCTCGAATCAATAGAGTTCGTTTTATAGAAGACCGTCACACCAAAACATTAACACAGCCCACCCCCTGAACCCAGTGATAGATATAAGCAATAAAGTTTTCTCCTCTCTGCGATTTGTGCTCTGACAGAGATAGATACTAGATGCTGAATTCTCATAAAGCATTTGTGTGCTGAGGCAATCTCTTTCCCCAATGCAGTGAACACAGCTAATGCATCTTTAACTGGGGAAAAGACATTTCCATATGCATGATGACAGTCCACAAGCTGAAATTAATAAAATTAATAATATTTTACGTAATGGTGGAAGTAAAAAAACAGACCTTAGCTTGTATTGGCCCCAATGAGCCTTCATTTCTTATTATTCTTTAGCTTGGATTAAACAAATCCATTTTGCTTGGTTGGAACAGCAGCTACTCTAATTATGTCTCTATTTGTTTCTCTTTTTTTGCCACGAGAGATGATGCCAACCCTGAAACAACATACAGAACTACCACATTTTGCTATAAGTTTGATTGCATCATATAATAATTGCTTTTAATAGTGTTCATCGTCTGTTTGATTAAGTCTTTAATTGATTACGTCTTTCCGTATGTACATTAACTGACAGTTACCACTGATAAGCTACCATTAAATATTATAGAAACTTAATTTGCTGCAAAGTTGTATCATGAAAAGCTCTATATACAAATAAACTTGAATTGAATTGAATTGAATTGAATTGAATTTCAGAATTTTTTTAAAGGCAAAACACAGAATACATTCAGATTCTATTTTTTATTTTTCTTTTGCAGGGTGCAATATACTGTATATATATATATATATATATATATATGTAATT
>NW_015558666.1:89239-102994 GCF_001515605.1 Sinocyclocheilus anshuiensis | reverse complement strand
TATATATATATATGTAATTTTTTCAACTTAAACTTGCATTATTAGTGTAAAGAATGATCTGGAAGTAATATTAACTGTATTTTTTTATACTGTGCACTTGACTCATTATTTGAATGGATGGTCAAATGTTTTTACATTTTGAAACAAAATTTTGTATATCTTTCAAATCTTTATTTGATTACTCAGAAGAGTGCTGTAGAAAATCCTCCATCTTCCTCTTGCCATTTTAACCGAATCCATATAATTTTCTGTCATATTCATGGTTTCTGCAGATGAATGTATTTTATTTGAGCTCTGTCCACATCATAATACTGTACATGATGTTTTACATACTATATTTAAAAAAAGCAAGACGTGAAAGAGAGATATTACATGTTTGTTTAGTATGCAGTATGCTTGTATAATAAGCCGCATGCTAGTATTCCATTCCCAACATAAAGGTCAAAAAGGTCAACATAAAAGGTTGTGATAACTAGTCAACTCATCTTCTTCAAATCTTCAAGACAGAAAGCTAAGTACATGTAGGGACATTCTGTAAATCATTTGCAGTTCAGTATTTAGTGACTGTCATATACTGATTACGAAGGCGCTGGCATCTAAAACTCGCTGCCGTGTCTGAACAGACTTGTCCATTTGTTTACCGTGGCAGTGAACACATGCGGTCTGACAGCTAATCCCGATGCTGAATGAACCCTGTCACACACGCCACTAACATCAGCCAATCGGGACACAGTCTCCAGAAGAGGGAGGGGGAGTAGAGATGGAGTAGAGGGGATAAAAAAAGAATAAACAGACCCAAGACATCAGGAGAGGTGTGGCCACGAGAAAAAATGGAACAAAATGGAGGAAATGAAGATATAGCTATGTTTGAAAAGGAATACTAGCATACTGTGTACTGTATATCATACAATATACTGTGAACTGCACACTGTAGCTCTGTTCTAAAACCTTGTTGCAGTTGTGTTGGCTGCCTACATAGGCATACCACACAAATAGCACTAGAAGCAAATATGACTCACAGTTGATTCAAATAAAGTTTGACATTAGAATGCTTCTAAGATAATGACATGCCAATCTACTAAGTATAAAAAATAAATGGCAACACAAATATTTCTTAAAACATTCCATTTTTAAAGTATGATTTATTGCATATATTAAAGTATATTAATAGTCAATTTTTTAACTATTAATAGTTAAAAAAATAACTATTTTTTTAAATTAGTAATATTAAAAAAATGACCAAATGAATAAATAAATACATAATTCAGTGTCTTTGGAAATACCACAATTACAAATAACTATACTTCATAAAATCTCTGGATATTATATCATCTCTGCATACCAAAATTAATGCCTAAAAATCCAAGTTAATTATCTTCTATGATTTTATTTATTTATTATTATTCAATTTATTCATGAAAAGGAATTTCTATTTGATTAACAAATTATATTATACATAGACGTATTATTTAATTTTGTTAAATTTCAATCAAAAAAATTGATTGAAATTATAATGAATAAACTGATACTGTTTTGAAAATTACAGTTGTTATTCATTCCATATCAGTATCCATCTTCATCTTTAAAGGGGTCTTATTATGCTTTTTCACTTTTTTAATTTTAGTCAGTGTGTAGTGTGTATGTTTGGGCATTAAAAAGATCTAGAAAGTTACAAATCTCAAAGTCCACTCCAAAGGGAGATATTTAGTTTTTTTTAAATCCCTTTTCAAGAACTACATGAGAGCATGTTCTAGTACATCCCCAAAACAAAATCAAGACTTTGTAAAAGAGCATAATAGGACCCCTTTAACAACTTTTTTGAGTAAATTGGACACAATATACAATCAAATGCAAAGAGGGGATTGTAATGGCGATCCAAGCCATGTTCTTCACCATTTCCATTAAGGGTGTGGCACAAAGGATTTGATGCGTGAATCCAAAACTTCTCTTGTAAATGTTTACTTTTTATTTATCTTGTTATATTACAAAAGAAATTCAAAAACTCAAAAACTTTACACTTATTCTATTTCCAAAAACATGAATTTTTCACGGTCAGAAGACTGTCTAGTTCCAACCCTTCCTTCCATATTCTTCTTCAAAGTTTCTTACGCATACGTAATACATATAAAACTAGTCAAAGTCACGTGATACAATACAAATAACACAAAATACACATTTATCGAAAAACATAATCATTCTTAATATAAGGAAAAAATATTACAAATGTATTAATGTTGTTATGGCTCTAACACTCCGGCCCCTAATTGTCTATGCCGGGTAGCATAACAATTATCTTTTTCTATACTTGAATAGAGTTGTAACAATAATTCCTATCCTTTTAAGCAGTTATATTAGAAAACTCACAATGTCCATGACATTTAAATTAACAGTCTTTATGTTAAGCTCTTATTCTTCTTCTGCTTCTTGCAATATGCAGAGTTTTGTTATCAGTCTGTCCAACTGACATGTTTTTGTCTGAACACAAGCACATTGAACAATACCAGAAGCATCTGGTGTGATCTTAAGGTTCCCCTTTAGGAACTCGAGCTGCGTCGAAGTCGCTTTGGGAACGCCCCTGCGTGACCGCGTTCTGAAGCACGTGTCAAATCAGTCGGGGTGGGGCTGCTGAGCGGGAGCAGCCCCAGCCGTCAAGCTCCTCATACCGCCAGTCACAAAGACAGAGCGTTGCAACCCGCACCCCTCCGCAAAAAGAACGGACTGACGCTCTCAGTAGGGGTCTTCTAGATCGAAGATGGATCTGCGGACCGTTATTTTGTCGAAGAGGACCTCGACTAAACGGTCCTGACGCCAACATCGTCAGGCCCCTGAGGGCAGCCCCACCTGGGGAGGAAAGGATAACACCTCAGTATACGGTGCCCGATCCTCCTCAGTGCCCTCACGGAGAGTCACTGATACCCCTGCCACCCTCGGTGCTTCAGGGCTCAGTGAGCTCCAGCGAGCGAAATTCCCAGCTGCCGCCCGGCGACGGTACGGCACGGGAGAGCTCGCCCCCTCGAGTGAGGGTGCTACAGCAGTCAGGTCGGTCGTTCCCTGCCGGTCATCCGCTTCAGGGCACCGAACTGGCTCCTCTAATAACACCAGAGGCCAGCCTCGAGAGGCTGGTTCCCTTAGTAGATTTTCTGGTAGCGTGGAAACTTCTACCAAATATCTCAAAATGGGTCCTGCAGATTGTAGAGAAAGGTTACAGAATTGTTTTAACATTCTGTCCATTTTCACTGCAACCACTGCTGCAGTCAACTCCATTCTAGGGATTGTTACCTGTTTTAGAGGCGCAACTCTGCTCTTACCCATTACGAATGAACAGTCTTTTTCTCCACACTCATTTGTGAGTACTAAATAGGAAACAGTTCCATATCCATTTTCACTTGCGTCTGCGAAGTGATGTAATTGGGCAGACTTTGTGGGTCCAAAGTTGTTTGGCTTGAAGCATCTGCTTACACTGAAGTCTGACAATTGTTGTATGTCCTTTTGCCACCTGAACCATTGATGTGCTTGCTTTTCTGGCATATTCTGATCCCAGCCCAGCTTGTCTTTGCACAGTTGCCTTAAAATGAGTTTCGCGGGAAGGATACAGGGTGATACAAGACCAAGAGGATCATATATAGAGCTCAACACTGAAAGCATTCCTCTTCTCGTAACAGGTCTCTCTTGTACATTTATGAAGAATCTGAATGTATCTGATTCTGTGCACCACCGTACTCCAAGAACTCTTTCAACTGGCAGACTGTTTTTGTTGAAATCTAAGTCCCTGACTTCTTTGGATCTTTCCGTTTCTGGAAATGATAACAGGACTGACCTGCTATTGCTCACCCACTTTGTCAAGTGGAATCCACCTTTAGAGCACATGTATATCAGACGTTGTGATCATTTGATTGCTGCATCCTCAGAGGTGACAGATTTTAAGCAATCATCCATGTAAAAGTTTTGGAGAATAGTATTGAGTATTAAACTTCAGCTGTTTCCTCTGTTTTTCCATCCATTGCAGCCTTTTGCAAAGCGAAGCATGCACGACTGGCAGACGAGGTTGCCCCAAACAGGTGCACTGTCATCCTGTATTCCTCTGTAGGCTTACTTAGATGTCCTTCAGGCCACCACAAAAATCACAAAAGATCTGAGTCATTATCTGGGACTTTCACTTGGTAGAACATTGATTCGATGTCTGCCATGATAGCAATTGGTTCTTGTCTGAAACGGTTCAGTATACCAATGAGAGTGTTGGTTAGGTCAGGTCCCTGCAACAATTTATTATTCAGTGATCATTTCTGGTAGGTTGCAGTGCAGTCAAAAACAACTCTATTTTTGTTCTTTTTTGGGTGATGTATCCCGTGGTGTGGAATATACCACACTCTGTCTGTGTGTTCTAGTTGTTCCGAAGGGACTTTTTTAGCATAGCCTTTGTCAATTATTTCTGCCATGAAAGCTTTATAGTCTTTGTGAAACTCTTGGTTCTTGCTGAGTTTTCTTTTAAGACTGATGGCTCTCTGTTCTGCTATGCATCTGTTGTTGGGCGTCTTGACAGAATCGTTCTTAAAAGGCAGTCTGTGACGAGAGGGGTGGGACTCGAGACCGGTGAGTGGCGCAGGTATCGCTCATTAGCATTTACTCCACAGGCCTCGCTCCGTTCCCACGGCTCTCGGCCCCGCCCCTCTCGTCACACAGTCCAATACAGTAATGTCCATCCTTATACTGTACTGACTGTTCCAAGGACTGCATGAATTTCCGATCTTCTTGTGACATTTCGGATTTGTCACCATAATTGCGTTCAGGAAAGTCTGCACTGAATTGCTCTAGCAACAGTGTTTCAATGTCCATCACTGCAATCCTGTTCGCAGTGAAACTAGGAATTCTGACCTGGTCTGATTCTGCGCTCACATCTGTTCGCAAAGGCCCATTAACAATCCATTCAAGAGCCGTCCTGATAGCATGCGGTCCATTTCCTTCACTGTTTATTATTTGCTATGATTCTATGGCCTTGTGTGCATTGGCACCAATCAGCAAGCCTACCTCTGCATTGAGATGAGGAAGGTTAACTTGTCTAGGTCCTGCTGATGAGGGATATTTTCCTGTTTTACAGGAATCTCTTTCTGCGTGAAAACCTTAGGAAGTTCTATGTAGTCTTCGCTTTCCAAACCACTTATTTCCAGGACTGACAGAATATGACTATGTACAGGTTTTTCTTGTCCCATAGTACAAAGAAGAATCTCCGTCTTTCTGCCTCTCAAGTTCAAATCTCTCATTAAAGACTCGGTGCAAAAAGTTGCCGAAATTCCTTGATCAATGAAAGCAAATGTCTTTACTATTTTGTCACTTTTCTTTGACTTGATCTTCACTAGAAATATAGCAAGAATGCATTCACTGTTTCCGGCCCCAGTGTATCCACAAGTTTAATGGTCTATGGAAGTTGTTCTCATGCTAGGTTTGTTTTCGCCACAACTTCTGGATGTGGGACTGTTCTCCTTCGCAATGTGCAAAATGCTTGGGTGCATCTTGGAACATTCTTGACAAGTAAGTCTTTTCTTGCAGTCTTTGCTTAAGTGTCCATGCGTGACACACCCAAAGCACAGTCCTTTTGTTTTCAAAAACTCAATTTTATCTTTGTGTGTTTGCTCCTTAAACTTGAAACAGGAATTCAAGGCATGGTTCTTTTGACAGAATACGCATGTGACATGAACTGTTTTGTCAAATTGAGCTTTTGTTTCTTTCTTGCTTGTCTCACTTTATTTTTTCTGTTCAGTACAGACACTTGTAACGAAACTACTTCCCTTGGTAGTAACCTTTTTGTGTATAAAGTCAGAAGCTTTGCTTTTCTTCCAACTTCTTTGCACTTGTTAGCTCCTGAATGTCTCCAAACAAGGGGTAATTTTTTACTTTGGCTTGACAGTCATTATATTCCACTAAGTCCGAAAACCTAGCTCCTCTGCCTGTCCGTTCATGAATATCATGTGCCACATTTCTCCAGCTCTCTCTCATTTTGTAGGGAAGTTTGGAGATGATAACCCTCATGTTAGTAGGGTTGTCCATTTCAGCCATGTAATCTACATCCTGAATAGTGTTGTGGCATCCAATCAAGAAAAGAGCATATGCATTTAGCATCTTCCCGTCTTCCGATTTGATCTGAGGCAATTTTAGTGCCTTCTCAATGTACGCTGACGCAATTCTGAGTTTGTCACCGTAATGATGTTGCAATAGCCTTCTTGCCTATTTATATCCATTTTCTGCACTCATATGTCCACAACTCCTTACCAGGTCTTGGGGTTCACCACTGGTATATTGCTCCAAATAGAAAAGCTTGTCCTTAGTGTTCTCAGTTTTACTGTCTATGCTATTGTCAAAGGCTCGCATAAATGCTCTGAAGTTAAGAGGATCACCAAGAAAGATTGGGACATCGCTTTGTGGTAGTTGGGACAACTTTTATTGTTTTACTAGCATTTGTGTGATCTCATTTTGTATTTTCTTTATTTGAAATAGATTGTCCTCTGAATTTTCAGATTTTGGAAAATTTTGACTGGCATTATGTAGTCGAATTTGGTCAGCAACAGGTTTTTGTTTTCTTCTGGTTACAGCTTGAGCATCAGAAATTCCATCGTCAGTATCTTTCCTAAGTCCTGACCTTCTTTCATCTACTGCATGCTTTGGTTGAAGGCTGTATACTGAACAATTTCCATCCGGTCACCTGGGTATTCTATAGATTCTATGAAAACGTACATACTGTATTCAGTATATTGCATTCTGCAAATATAGCTTGAGTAGTATGCAGTATGCTATTGCAAACATTCCCAGAGAGAGGAGAAAAAGACGACAGGAAAGGGGGTGGGGAATGTAGTGGAAAACGGAGAAAAAGAAGAGACATACAAGGGGAAGGGGAGGAAAGGTAAACAGTGAGAAACATACAAATCAGAGAGGAGTGAAAAGGTCAGAGTGTCATCCTGTTGTGGATATGTTTGCCAAGACATGATCTCCCAGGAGCCCAAAGGGGCAGACACAGGACCGGCAGCCAATGCTGGCAAGGTGTAGATAACAAACACACGGTCAGAACGGGTCACCTGCAGGACGGAAGACCTCAAGAGAGGCTGAAGATTCTGGACCTGTTGTTTAGGGTCTCCTGGGTTAGTCTTGCTGGCCACTCTGTGGATGTCGGTGTGTGTTTGTATGTTCTCTCATAGATATCCTTGTCTCAGCACTCAGATCTCTGCCCTATATGTAAAGACTGGAACGTGGCTCTATTACGAGCCCTACACCCAGTAGAGGGCAAAGATGGAACCCATTAAACAGACGGCAAACTGGATAAACTGAGAAAAAGCAGTGTGTCTGACATTCATGAGGTATACGAAAAGAAACTCATCTTTTATTCAAGTGTGCTGATGCAGTAGGAGGTAGATGGCTCGCTTAAGGTGGTCAGCGTAACAAGGAGAAGTGTTGTTTACCTGCGAGCTCACTGAGGCCTTCAGATCCGCAAACTATTAAGGAAGATTGAGAGGAAGACAGGGACTTTTCTTCCAGTCAATTTCAGGCATAACATTTGGATTGACTGATGGTAGACACAAACAATTCAGCTTCTTGAGACAAGTTTTTTTCATTGATTAACTCTGTTCCAAAACCCTGTGAGCTTCACAGAGGTCTCAAGATGTGTTGAACAACTTTTAACATGAAAAAAAGTGTATTTAAATGCTGCGTTCATGGTGCTAAAAAAAAACTGATGTCACAACAGTCAAAGATGTTAATCTAGCAAAGAATATGTCTTGTCTATTCATTTATTAGTTAATACATTAAAAAAATAATAATACATTTAAACATAGACTGACTTGAATAAACCTTTTTGATAAGTTTTGATAAGACCTTTCAATACGTCTCCTAAAATATCATAGAATCTGACCTTTTTTAATGACAAGGCTATGTTAGTTCAGGTTGTCAAATAAAATGTAGTGTGACTCCCCAAAAACCTAACAATATTTTGGAATTGACAATTCCTGATATTTGTAGGAAATGCTTTTTATCTTGAAAAGTACATTTAAAGCCTTTGATTAAGTGCATACACTCACTTACATGTATTGAAGGTGTAAGGAAAATATGTGATTTTTTTTAATTGATGGTTACATCACATGACACTTTTAGAACCACAAACACACACGCAAACACACTTATATATTCAAAACCCTGTGGATCTAATATGAATATGAACACAAAATATATTTTTACACTGTACTTAAACCTGGGTTATTCTTGTTCTAAACACCACTTTTAACCCCAGTTAAAGGTGCGTTTCACCATTGTTATTGAGAAGCGGTGTTACGGCTAGATGTTTAGCAACAGACAGCCAATCGTGTCACTTATATTCACATGTTTTGGACCTTTATGAAAACTGTGTGTTGTGCAAACGTAGTTCCAGCATTTGAGGAAGAAAAATGTCAAATGGTGACGGGAAAGAGAGACTTATTCTTACCTTTATAGCCCCAAAACCGTCTGCAGTATATAATATAAGGATGCACAATGCTAGAGCCTTTATGACTTTAAACAGGTCACATGTTGCATCCTTAGTCGATGACACTGACACCACAAATATGCAAATAATATCATTAACCTGAGGTTTATGAATGTACCCAGGATGAATTGGTAACCTTGGGTAAATTATGAGTGTGAAATGTGAATCAAGATAACCCAGTATTCCATTTACCCAGGGTTAACTATTTTAAGTGCATTTCCAAGAACTTGGCATGTGTTTTAAACTAGATTTTAAAAAGATTTTTCTTTTTCATTATTGTGTACACTATTACATATTTTTGACCAACCTTACAATACTAAGTAGGCAGCTCAATCTTAACATAGCTACTGAACAAATGTTTTATGGTTAAACTTCATCCATAAATGATACACAGAAACCTCAGCTGAGCCTCAAATGTGTGTGTTATTTATCCCTACAGCATGTCTGTTTTTATATATCGGTTGTTTTTGTAACACTCCGAGCAGGAAGTTGACACCAGCAGTGGTTTGTCCTGAGGGGAGATTTCCTCTCTGTGGTTAATTCCTTCCCAGTGACACATGTTCCGTGATTAAGATGTTCCACTAAAAGTGTTCCACCCCAGAGGACACAAAGTGTTTCTGCTGGAGTGAAGCGGGCGGAACTGACAGAGGTCAATATAACATCTTCCACAGGTCTGTTGGAGGGTTTGTAGTAAGATACACAGCCCATCCACTCTGCTGAAATACACACACACCTCTCGTAATGCAAGGTTCCAGGGACAGAAACTCACATGGCAGAGAATGGTTTGCTCTCTCATCGATTTTGTAATGATTCGGTGGAGGAGTTGAAATGCGGAACATTGAAGTCAGTACAACAATGTCGGGGTCCCTGTCTAATATTACTACTGCAGTTCTCAGATCAGCGCTACCTCGGAGGTTAGGGACTGCTCTTTTTTTTTTTCTCTCTGAACACAAGTCCCATGTAAAGATCTGCTCATACTTCACATTTGACTATCTAGAAGACAGAAATACTTAAACTGGAAACAGAGACAGCTAAGGGAGGAGGAGATGGACCACTTGAAAACAAATGGGAAATTCTGTAGCTCTTAATAGGTATTTTGAAAAAGGAAGTACCATCTTTCTGTTAAAAGAGCCAATCCATGTATTAGTAAAAGGATAATGTGGTTTCATATCCAGAACATGCATGTGTATTGGCAGGACAATATATACATTTTTAACCCTAATTTGAGCTAAAGAAGCAACATGCATGACACTATTGTTGTCAGATTATAGTGATTTTAGTTATTTAGTATTTAAAAGTACAAATTCAGCATGTATTACTACATTCGGATTTAACTACCACATTAAAAAAAAAAAAAAGAACAAAAACTATTTTACTTGAACAAAATGTAACTTAGAAATGATCACATACATTGTATTTTTAGGTTGTGATAATGTTTTTTTTTTGTATAAAATTTAATTTTATTTATTTATTTATTTTATTGTTATTTGGACATATATTCTTTGTTGATGTTGTGGCTATGGTTGTGGCTTTGCGCTGCTTAACCATGGTAAATCACTGCAATGCATATCCTCCCATGTCATTGCTTTAATTTAGATCTTCATTGTGATATTTCGCAATATTAATCACACTGAGAACATGCAAGTAATAGAAACATAACTACTGTTCAAAAGTCTTCATGTTTAGGATGTAATATATTTTTGTAATATATGTTTGTGTTCTCCTATCCTCAAATGGAAGCGGACATATAACATACTGTAGCGTCTGGACTAATCAGACACACAATTTTTTTAGTTATATTTAACAAATACTCTGTAACACCCCTCAGTCAACAAACCAACTACGAGGGTCTATGGACCCTTCCCCCGAACAGGCCTCTGGTTCCATGGCAACCAATGTTGATATCACTGGTTTTATTGCCCAAAGGAATGCGGGCAGAGAAACTCACAATTAATTTACCCTTAGGAAAGACACACAATGCCCATAAAAATGGATTCTTCTCTAATTAATTCATAGAAAAACCTTTCTGTGAATGAACACACATCTCCTCAGGACATTGTGTATACCATTACTGTTCTTGTATATTGTCTTTTGAATTGTATACTGTTTTGTGTGTCTGTTATGATAGATCCCTAGTTAATATAACCCCACCGATACCATGTTTGGTCTCTTTGAATTTGTCTTCTGATGATCTAAATGAGAGTGTATATTATATGTTGGTACATAGGCAATATAGTAGTGTTCTAAGAATATTTAGTAATTTTGCATCAACACCCAATCGAGTTCCATATGCAAATTACCATGCTCTCACACAAAGGGTCATAAACCTCCCCAGTATTTCCAACCTCCCGCTTGGAATTTCAGCCTTTCTCATTGGACAAGCCCATCCTGAGAAGCGTGAATTTTCTCAGACCTTAAAAGGCTCACGCACAGTTCCGCCCATGAGTTTTCTTCTGCTAAGTCTTCTGCTAAAACCTTCTGATTCCGGCCCGTGTGCAGAGCCTGAGCCGGTGCGGGCGTGCCCGGTGGGCTCCAACACATAGTAAGTCAGTCTGCGGTTCTCTTAGATTCTGAGAAGATGAGGATGTGAGCTAGAACGCTCCTGCAACTCTTAAGTCTGCACCAGGCTCGGGCCTTGACTTTCCATTCACCAAACATCCTAGGATCTCAGCTGATGTCTCTCTTAGCTCTTTTTCACTTCCCACTGGGAAGAAACTCCCAATCACCATCGAGTCAGAACATTTTTGGAGTTCATCACTCTTCAAACCCGGAAGAAGGTGATCGCGACTCCTACACCACCGAACCTCCAAACCATCAAGACTTTCCTCCGAGACTGCATCCATACGCTTGTTCCAGGCCAAGGCAATGCAAGTATCGTACATTTAACTAAACGAAACAGAGGTTTAGTATAAGCTGTAGACCCTGTTCTAAAACGGCGCTGATGGTTTCACTCAGGTGGTTAACTGACTCATTTTCCATAGCTTCATTCCCTGTTCTTCTAATGATCTCTTTCATCCACTTTGCTCCCCTTTTGTATGTACGCGTGAGTGTATGTACGTTGGTTTGTTTGTTTGTGTGTTTGTTAGACTAGTTTGTGTTAGTGTTTAGTTAATAAAACTCTTATGCACAAATTACATGAGTTTCTGATTCTGCCTTGCAAATTAATGTCTCTTTACGATTTTGATCCTTACTACATGCTCTAATGCATTAATACTGTAGGAAAGTATTTTCTGTGGCCACAGAAACATCCTTCCTAGAGTTGATATGAACTTACACTGAATGTTCGCTGGGCGAACAGATTGGTTGATGGCAATTTAATTCTGCTACAGTTACTACTAGCAGCTTATATAAATAATTGTAATTAATCATAATTCATTGTAATTATTTATATACATTTCCCTTTTGAGCTAATTTGCTACAATACTATGCAAAGCTTCTTGCAGTCCTCAGGGTAATGTACTAACGGCTTGCCTCTCTCCATGCATGAATTATTCAGCTTAATCATTAAACACATTTGATGTATGGCGATATTAAGTCTGTTTAAGTTTGAAAATATCAGAGTAATTATTCTACTGAGTAATGTGTTGTTTGATTTTAAATGAGGGAATATGTGGCTCATAGAGGTACACTGTTGCATTTGTGTTTATAATGTGGGTCAGATGCAATCATTATTTCTGAAGGACTGTAATAAACTCTAATGCATTCATTACACATCCAAAAGAAGGCTGTGTCCTGAATAATAGTCATGAATATAGGACGCTGATGGCAGCAAAGCAAGTTTTAGGTGTCCGTCTCATAAAATGTCCATCTCAAAAGGGATTTTCTCCAGAGATGCTTTTTAGTTGCGGTTTGTGGCTCTACCAGCTTTCCTCGAGGGATCCTAAGGGAACACAACACTTTGATCTGCTGATGTCAGTATAAAAATAGATTATAGAATACAACTTTTAATCATAAAACACAGAAAGAAAGAAAGAAAGAAAGACATACTCTGACATTTTACCCTTCAAAGTTCCTTCTCTCCCCATATACATCTGTACACACTCATCTTATTGACGGACTGTCATGGATCACATTACCACTTTTACATATTTTGCTTTTAAAGTTGACTAGTGCATTTGAGAATTTGCATATTCAGACTTAATCTTCCAATCAGCATGTCCTTGGACTCTCACACAGGACATAGCAGGACTCCATATTCAGATGAGAGGACTTGTGCCATTTGCATAACCTGATCTAAATGTCACATGTCAGGGGCCAGGATTCACAGGGGAATTTTAAAGGATTTAATGGATTTATAGTAAATGATAAATATGGTGATTTGGACTCTGAGGGAGATTTTAATTTCATTAGATGTATCGTTTAGTGGCCTGGACCCCTGTTGCATGAAAACATATGAGATTTGTTTTCCTCCTCAGATCTTAAACTTTTTTATTGGCAATAAAAATAACAAATGCAATGCATATACTGCAAGATGCTCTAAGCACCACTTAATCTGTATGTTGGAGTCATTTGACTTACTCATTGGTAATGGACAAATTTAAAAAATACGTTTTTTTCCCCCGCCTTATGAAACACGAAAGGAGAATGATTGTGCTGAATGCTGTTTTCAAACATGATATTTAAAAAAAAAAAAGCACTCCAAACACCATTAAAATATCAAAGATACTTATTATTTGAGTCAGCTTAAGAGCTTGATTAGTTCAAATGAACAAAACCAACTTATTCAATGAAACAATATCACAATATAATAAAACTCAATGCTTCATCCATGAATCAATCATCATTGCTTCTCTCATTTCAACTCTCACAAATGTGTCCAAGTTTATATGTGTAAGAGTAAGAGTTCACAGTCCTTCTATTCCTAGAAAACAAATCTTATTAAAAAAAAAAAATAATAATAAAAAAAATCTTATTGAAAAAAAAGTGTCTAATAAAATAAGCTCAGAATATGTCCATTTGCCTAAAACTGACATGAGTAGCAAAGCCAGTAGCAAGTCATTGTTTTACTGGGCTGTGACGTAAATAATGTAGCAGATCTAGGGAGGTGGCGATAGGGGAAGTGGAGGGTTTCAGAGGAACTGCACGTTGCAGGACCAGCTTGCAGTAAACACTGAAGCAGATGATTTAAATGTTGACATGTTGAATGTCAGTCGGCTTATGCCATGTAATAAATTATGTAATTTCCAGCCTGCACCATATAGACCTTTATATATGTATATATATATATATATATATATATATATATACAGTATATA
>NW_015558666.1:85592-88092 GCF_001515605.1 Sinocyclocheilus anshuiensis | reverse complement strand
TGATTGATTGATTGATTGATTGATTGATTGATTGATTGATTGATTGATTGATTGATTGATTGATTGATTGATTGATTGATTGATTTAGTGTTTTTATTGTTTGTCCGTAGCAAGTTGTTCCATGTTTTTTTAACAATTACATTATTATTATTATTATTATTATTATTATTATTATATTTTAAAAACATTCAACAACTTTCTACAATCAAACAAAACATCTAAACATCTAAATTATATTAATCAATTTAAATAAAACAGTTAACGATGAAGCATTGTAAAATGCATCATATAATAATAATAATAATAATTATTATTATTATTATTATTATTATTATTATTATATGATGCATTTTACAATGCTTCATAGTTAACTGTTTTATTTAAATTGATTAATAAAATATCAAATATAATAAATAATTTAATACCAGGTTCCACTGTGGAAATCTGCCTTTTATAGTATGACAGCATGCCCTACTGTTGGGGAATTTGTAGGATTAAAGTCAGTGTGAGTTCACCTAGCTGTTTTTAGTGCAGTAATGCTGGAGATGTTCAGTATCTTATTTGGAGTCAAGACTTTAAGGTCTATAAACCAAGTTTCAAAAATAAACCTACCCAGAGAAATTCACTTGAGTAAAAAGTGTGACTGCTAACACCAGTCTCTTCAATTTTTTTTTGTCTCTCTTAGAAACACTCATTGTATCACCCTGCTGATTTCTAAACAAAGTTAAGAACACTCTAGTCTAAGTCTAAAAAAAAAAAATGTTTTGTTTGTACTTGGGCATTCTACCATACATACAGAAATAAAAGATCTGTGGGCATGTCTGAAGTGGAAACTAAAGTTAGTGGACCTTGTTTTGTTGTTGTTTGTTTTACTGTAACTCCATTATATTTAGAAATTTACTTCATGAAAAATAACTCATCACAGCTGTAATGTTTCAGCATTTGTTTTAAAGTGTATCATATTCCAAAATGTAATCAAAACCTTCCCCGATTTAAAGGTCTGGGCTTGAGTCCTGTATAATCCTGGGCTCAACAGCCCCTGTTAACCTCTGCACATAAGCTAACATTAGATGATGATTTGGCTGGGTGTTTCCTGGTAACACCATCATAAATGAGGCACCAGGTCACTTGCTGACCCTGTTAAATTACAGTCCTATATGTGTGACACGTTCTGATTTGAAAATTAAACACTTCTAAATGATTAAGTGGATCTGAGGATATTTTATCTGTTATATAATATTAATTTCTCTGAAAGCTGGTGTTCAGAGCTCAGACTTTGGTAGAACAAAGAAAGGCAACTAAACAGACCTAAAATCGTTTAAAGCCCAGCGAATTGCACCTATTTGTGGAAATGCTGTTTCCTGCGATCTATGCCAGCCCCAGAGCAGGTCTAATTAACGGCCTGAGATATCGACCACTGCTCCAGCCCAAGACAAATAACTCTGCATTTATCTCAAACCTATTTTACCTAATTAAAGCAACACCTCCATTTACTTTTACTCCTATAACACTTTGAGTTTGATTGGGAAACTGGAATTATGAAAACCAGAGAAAACCTGGAAGAGAGATTTTCAGTAAAGGACAAAGACAAAACACCCAAAGAAAGTAGATGTGACTTTTCAGGTAATTTTTGCTTATCCATCTTCTCCCAAAAGAATGCTATGCTGCAGATTCATCATTGTTATCATCTGCAGGTTTCATCAGTAATGATCATTTTATTGGTCATTGTGGGACAGTGTCTTTGACTGCTGCCATAATACAGCCGATTAACATATAATTGGAAATATGTGTGTTATTGTGTGTTAGCTAGTGTAATTTGAAATCAATAAAAGTTTAATTAAAGAGTGCATATGCATGGGAATTATTTGATCTAGACATAGTATCTCATTAAAGGAAAAGAGAGGGAAATGTCATGCAAACCTATGGCAGTGAAGCAAGCCAGAGACTCACTGCGCCTTCAAAAAAATCCAACTGAAGTGCGTAGACCAAAAAAGGTTACCCAAAGATGAAGAGCTTGAAAAGAGTCCGCACATTCAAACATTAAAGCATCACAAGCGAGATGAGAACAATATATGCAATTTACTGAATAAAACAAGGCAAACGTTTCGGTCACATGTTGACCATTTTCAATGCCAAGCTAACAGTGTTAGAACTAGAAGCCATCTTAATTTAAGGAATCACATGATAATTAAAGAGATCACATGATCAATCAGGACAAACAGAGAAAAAAAATAAATAAAATAAAAAAGCCACAATGTGTGTATATGTAGAGCAATGGATAATTTACATCAAATTAGAGAACAATGGTTGTCTGTTGGAGTTAACAAAAGTACTGTTCATAAAAAACAAGACAATTGAAGTTCTTCATTTAATCCCTTCGGATATACACAGTCCATATAATAGATCCACTTAGCTTCACATTGTAACAGTCTTTTGTTAGAATCACCACCTCTTCTTGAGCTGATCAATCTCTGAATACCTGTAAATCTCATATCACTAA
>NW_015558666.1:78113-85100 GCF_001515605.1 Sinocyclocheilus anshuiensis | reverse complement strand
ATTGCTTGCTTAAGCCATTTATCAGGATATCCTCTAAGAAGAAACTGTTTGTACATCTTATCACATTCCACCTCAAAATCATCAGTGTTTGTGCAAATCCTCTTGATTCGAAGAAATTGACTGTAAGGGAGACCTTTCTTCAGAGGAATGTTATGGAAGCTTTTGGCATGAAGAATGCTATTCCGATCCGTAGGTTTTCTATACAGAGTTGTAAATAAAGTATTGTCATCAACACAAACATAAGTATCCAAGAAACTGATCTTGTTCAAACTTGTTTCCATATTAAATTTGATTGTTGGAATAA
This sequence comes from Sinocyclocheilus anshuiensis, assembly GCF_001515605.1. Lineage (NCBI taxonomy): Eukaryota > Metazoa > Chordata > Actinopteri > Cypriniformes > Cyprinidae > Sinocyclocheilus > Sinocyclocheilus anshuiensis. The sequence continues at coordinate 84,796 of NW_015558666.1, read as the reverse complement.
GGTTGTTTAAAAGATCATCAAAACGGTCCAAATCATCATCATCTCCTGTCCAAATTAGAAAAATGTCATCAATGTAACGTTTATAAAAAATAAGATAAGGCAAAAAAGGATTATTTTTGTAGATGTATTCCTGCTCCAAAAATGACATGAAACAGCATGCATAATCTGGTCCAAAAGTCGCTCCCATTGCTGTGCCATTCTTCTGTAGATAGAACTCTTTATTGTATAAAAAATAGTTCTTAGTCAATACAAGTTCTGCCATATCAACAAGAAGTTGTGTGGAAGGTGTAAGGTCACTTCTTAAATCCAAAAAATGTCTCATTGCGGCAAGACCCACAAAATGTGGAATATTAGTATACAAACTGACTACATCCAGAGTCACTAATTTTATGTTTCTGTCCACCTTCACTGATTTAAGCTGATCAATTAAGTCGCTTGTGTCTCTCAAATATGAAGGCTGTTCAGCAACAATTGGTCTGAGGTAGTGGTCAATAAAAATTGATAGAGGTTCAGTGAGAGATCCTATACAATACATCTTATCACATTCCACCTCAAAATCATCAGTGTTTGTGCAAATCCTCTTGATTCGAAGAAATTGACTGTAAGGGAGACCTTTCTTCAGAGGAATGTGATGGAAGCTTTTGGCATGAAGAATGCTATTCCGATCCGTAGGTTTTCTATACAGAGTTGTAAATAAAGTATTGTCATCAACACAAACATAAGTATCCAAGAAACTGATCTTGTTCAAACTTGTTTCCATATTAAATTTGATTGTTGGAATAAGGTTGTTTAAAAGATCAACAAAACGGTCCAAATCATCATCATCTCCTGTCCAAATTAAAAAAATGTCATCAATATAACGTTTATAAAAAATAAGATAAGGCAAAAAAGGATTATTGTTGTAGATGTATTCCTGCTCCAAAAATGACATGAAACAGCATGCATAATCTGGTGCAAAAGTCGCTCCCATTGCTGTGCCATTCTTCTGTAGATAGAACTCTTTATTGTATAAAAAATAGTTCTTAGTCAATACAAGTTCTGCCCTATCAACAAGAAGTTGTGTGGAAGGTGGAAGGTCACTTCTTAAATCCAAAAAATGTCTCATTGCGGCAAGACCCACAAAATGTGGAATATTAGTATACAAACTGACTACATCCAGAGTCACTAATTTTATGTTTCTGTCCACCTTCACTAATTTAAGCTGATCAATAAAGTCGCTTGTGTCTCTCAAATATGAAGGCTGTTCAGCAACAATTGGTCTGAGGTAGTGGTCAATAAAAATTGATAGAGGTTCAGTGAGAGATCCTATACAACTGACGATTGGACATCCTGGGGGATTTTGAAGTGTCTTGTGTACTTTAGGCAACACATACAAAACAGGCCTCACTGGATATTTGCATGTTAAGAACTGCAGTTCCGTTTCGGTAATCATTTGATTGCTGAAAGCTGATGTAAGGAATCCATCAATTTCTTTCTTAAAGGATTGAGTAGGATCCACATTCAACTTAACATAGAATTCATCATTATTAATTTGGAGTTGCACTTCCTGATCGTAAGATTCCCTGGGTATTAAAACAATGCCACCCCCTTTATCTGCAGGCTTAACCACAACTTTGTTCATTTTCTGCAGGGAATGGAGAGCTTGTAGTTCACCCTGGGTGCAGTTGGACACCAGTTGTCTTCTTTGGCGGAGAAGATCATCAATATCCCTCTCGACCAGCTTTACAAAGGTATCAATCGATGCATTAGACGTAGGAGGGCAGAAGGTGCTCTTTGTTTTAAAAGGAGTATAAACCCTTCCTATTGCAGGGGCTGTAGGGTTCTTGTCAAAAAAGTACCTCAATTTTAAAGAACGAAAAAATGTATACAATTCCACTTTGAGTCTGAAAGGGTTCGTATGTGTGGTAGGGACAAAAGATAACCCTTTGTTTAAAATATTCTCTTCAGACTCAGACAGAACATGATCAGTGAGATTGAAAATTAAGTTCTCCTCTGTCCTTGTCTGGTGATCCTTTTCTTTATCTTTGCCCCTCCCCCGTCTGCCTCTACGGGTTTTCTTCTCCTTAGTAAATACTTGGGTTTGTGAGTGTCGAATAAAAAATCAGGTTCAGAATCTGTAGGATATTCAGATGAGTTCAAAGCCTCCGATGAGCTGCCAGAGGTGGAAGGTATATTTCGAAAATGCACTGACTTGCGCCTATGCCTGGTAACATCAATAGGTGGATTACCCCAGGAATATACTTTGTCATCCCGGTAATCAAGGGCATCTCTTCTGTATTTTTTCACTTTAATTTTCTGCAGCTCATTTTTATATTTTTCAACTGATGATTGAAGTTCACTCTCCAGGGAATGTAAAAACTCAGGATTGTGCAGACTCTTAATACTATCCTTGAGTTCAACAATCTGTTGACGAGTGTTGTCAAGTTCCTTACTCACAAAATCAATGACCAAGACAGTGAGGTCGAGAGAGGCCTTATTCAAAATTTCACACCATTTGTTGCAAAAATCATCATTGTTGTGCCCAATGGTGGGTTCTTTTTGTATCCTCAGTCCCCGTGGGATTCTCTTAACTCTGACATATTCACTGAGTGTACTACCATGCAGAAACAACCTGGTTTCTTTTTGAAGTAGTGTCTTGAGATCACGATCAAACATTGTTGCATCTACAGAGGCTTCATTAAGGCCATCCATATTTGGGAACAGAATCTTCTCAATTTCTTGTTCAGTAAATGCATAAGTAACCGCCTTAGATTGAGTGAGGCTGTTAATCTCGCTTATAGAGGACATAGTTAACCTTAATCGCTAAGGTGGCAGCAGGTGAGAAAAACAAAGTAACAGAGAAGCAGCCAGAGACTCACTGCGCTTTCAAAAAAATCCAACTGAAAATGTGGAATATTAGTATACAAACTGACTACATCCAGAGTCACTAATTTTATGTTTCTGTCCACCTTCACTGATTTAAGCTGATCAATTAAGTCGCTTGTGTCTCTCAAATATGAAGGCTGTTCAGCAACAATTGGTCGGAGGTAGTGGTCAATAAAAATTGATAGAGGTTCAGTGAGAGATCCTATACAACTGACGATTGGACGTCCTCGGGGATTTTGAAGTGTCTTGTGTACTTTAGGCAACACATACAAAACAGGCCTCACTGGATATTTGCATGTTAAGAACTGCAGTTCCGTTTCGGTAATCATTTGATTGCTGAAAGCTGATGTAAGGAATCCATCAATTTCTTTCTTAAAGGATTGAGTAGGATCCACATTCAACTTAACATAGAATTCATCATTATTAATTTGGAGTTGCACTTCCTGATCGTAAGATTCCCTGGGTATTAAAACAATGCCACCCCCTTTATCTGCAGGCTTAACCACAACTTTGTTCATTTTCTGCAGGGAATGTAGAGCTTGTAGTTCACCCTGGGTGCAGTTGGACACCAGTGGTCTTCTTTGGCAGAGAAGATCATCAATATCCCTCTCGACCAGTTTTACAAAGGTGTCAATCGATGCATTAGATGTAGGAGGGCAGAAGGTGCTCTTTGTTTTAAAAGGAGTATAAACCCTTCCTATTGCAGGGGCTGTAGGGTTCTTGTCAAAAAAGTACCTCAATTTTAAAGAACGAAAAAATGTATACAATTCCACTTTGAGTCTGAAAGGGTTCGTATGTGTGGTAGGGACAAAGATAACCCTTTGTTTAAAATATTCTCTTCAGACTCAGACAGAACATGATCAGTGAGATTGAAAATTAAGTTCTCCTCTGTCCTTGTCTGGTGATCCTTTTCTTTATCTTTGCCCCTCCCCCGTCTGCCTCTACGGGTTTTCTTCTCCTTAGTAAATACTTGGGTTTGTGAGTGTCGAATAAAAAATCAGGTTCAGAATCTGTAGGATATTCAGATGAGTTCAAAGCCTCCGATGAGCTGCCAGAGGTGGAAGGTATATTTCGAAAATGCACTGACTTGCGCCTATGCCTGGTAACATCAATAGGTGGATTACCCCAGGAATATACTTTGTCATCCCGGTAATCAAGGGCATCTCTTCTGTATTTTTTCACTTTAATTTTCTGCAGCTCATTTTTATATTTTTCAACTGATGATTGAAGTTCACTCTCCAGGGAATGTAAAAACTCAGGATTGTGCAGACTCTTAATACTATCCTTGAGTTCAACAATCTGTTGACGAGTGTTGTCAAGTTCCTTACTCACAAAATCAATGACCAAGACAGTGAGGTCGAGAGAGGCCTTATTCAAAATTTCACACCATTTGTTGCAAAAATCATCATTGTTGTGCCCAATGGTGGGTTCTTTTTGTATCCTCAGTCCCCGTGGGATTCTCTTAACTCTGACATATTCACTGAGTGTACTACCATGCAGAAACAACCTGGTTTCTTTTTGAAGTAGTGTCTTGAGATCACGATCAAACATTGTTGCATCTACAGAGGCTTCATTAAGGCCATCCATATTTGGGAACAGAATCTTCTCAATTTCTTGTTCAGTAAATGCATAAGTAACCGCCTTAGATTGAGTGAGGCTGTTAATCTCGCTTATAGAGGACATAGTTAACCTTAATCGCTAAGGTGGCAGCAGGTGAGAAAAACAAAGTAACAGAGAAGCAGCCAGAGACTCACTGCGCTTTCAAAAAAATCCAACTGAAGTGCGTAGACCAAAAAAGGTTACCCAAAGATGAAGAGCTTGAAAAGAGTCCGCACATTCAAACATTAAAGCATCACAAGCGAGATGAGAACAATATATGCAATTTACTGAATAAAACAAGGCAAACGTTTCGGTCACATGTTGACCATCTTCAATGCCAAGCTAACAGTGTTAGAACTAGAAGCCGTTCTTTTTGATCTTTTAAACAACCTTATTCCAACAATCAAATTTAATATGGAAACAAGTTTGAACAAGATCAGTTTCTTGGATACTTATGTTTGTGTTGATGACAATACTTTATTTACAACTCTGTATAGAAAACCTACGGATCGGAATAGTATTCTTCATGCCAAAAGCTTCCATCACATTCCTCTGAAGAAAGGTCTCCCTTACAGTCAATTTCTTCGAATCAAGAGGATTTGCACAAACACTGATGATTTTGAGGTGGAATGCGATAAGATGTACGAACAGTTTCTTCTTAGAGGATATCCTGATAAATGGCTTAAGCAAGCAATATTGTTCTCATCTCGCTTGTGATGCTTTAATGTTTGAATGTGCGGACTCTTTTCAAGCTCTTCATCTTTGGGAAACCTATGGCAGTGAAATGTTTTGTCATGAAGTGCCATTTTTAAGTTCATAATTTAATTGAAAAATTTACAAATTTCACAGTTGAAACTATAGCTGATCTAGATTATTATATGATACACATATTTGATTAGTAACAAATAAATATGTTTTAGCCAATTTAAACGGTCATCCTTATTGTTTATGAACCAAATAAATACTCTGATTAACTAATTACATCATCAGATATATATTTTATCTCATATATATATATATATATATATAGTTTTGTCAGTGTAGTATAGTTCTTTTCAATTAGTCTTTTTTTCAAAAGACTAGCTTGACTGTATACAGTATTTTAATTTTAAAACTTTTGAGTCGTTGGCAAACTTTAAAATACCTCCCACAACTCTTGTGCTCTCTGTTGTGCTTTAGTTTGTATCTGTGTGACAGATAAACAGGCAAACTCAAGCGTAAGTCCTTTCATTACCTGTCGCTAAGGTGACCTGCTCCAACTGAACCTCCATGTCACGCGATCACGGTCTCAGCACTGATCTATCACGAGAATATTCTGACAGTCCACCAGTGTGCATGACCAGCCCATGAAAGAGACATAGCAGCACATGGCACAGTTATTATGACATTTAGATTTAACACTGAAGCATAGAGGAAATGACTGCTTGTATCACCCCTGGGCACACAGACAGGAAGAGGAACACAGATAAAACAGATATTTTATGAGGTACAGATTTCATATAAAAAAAAAATAAAACATAAAAAAACATGAATATCCACCCCTAAGCCCAACCCTAAACCTAACCATGTAATGGGCGTAAGCAGATTGTACGAAAACTTCGTAGGAATGAGATTATAAAAATTCATACAAATTGGCCACCAATTTGTTAAACGTAAAATAGTTAAGAATTGTTATGAGATTGTGTTGGTCAGACTGATAAAAACTTGTCCATTGACAGAAATGAGAGAAATGGCGATTAGAAATCATCATTTGATGAAAAAAAAAAAAGTTAAAAAAAGGCCTATTACAGTATTGTATTGTCAAAAACATTAAATGTGAATTTGGTCTCCCTCCCGATAAAAGCATTAAAGCATGGAGCTAACAACAAGAAGGTAATGGGTTCAAGAAAAAGTGATAAAATACATACCTTGAAGCTGCTTTGGATAAAAGCATCTGCCAAATGTGCTAGTGTGACAGGGTTTCATTCAGGACTTTTTGTGGTCTGCTCTTATTTTTCTCCAAAAAATACAATTTCTAAAAAATTTCTAAAATTTAAACAGCCTCAGATTCTGACAACGCAGCTTATTCCTGTTTGCAGTGTGTAATTAGCGGCATGTTTTGCGGCTTAACGTGGGCAGTAGTGAGTCACTCTGACAGGAGTACCGAGAAATGGAAATCACTACGCACTAAAAACAAGAGAGACCATGAGGAATGCACTTGAGGGACTGGGGGGGAGGGG
>NW_015558666.1:71929-78042 GCF_001515605.1 Sinocyclocheilus anshuiensis | reverse complement strand
CCCTGGGGGGGCCTGGGGGGGGGGGGAGCAGTGCTCACGACACCGAAAACACCAGCTGCAGCTGCCAGTGGCTCCTCTGGGCCCAGGAAGAGCTCCTCTGTCTGGAAGCGATTTGACTGACAGCTGGGTCAAGAACACCCATGGTCAAATCATATGCTTCTCTCTCTCCAGATTTTATACATCACTCCAAGATTTTCAAGGTGATGTGTGTAATTTTTACTGTTAAAATATGTTCTCGTATTCTATCTTATTATGTAGAGACAATTACAAGTAAGCTATGCATGTAGAGTAAACACTACGGCTGTTCTGGTGTTGGCTCAATCAATTCTATATTTGTTTGGCAGGACCAGGGCTATCCCTATCCCTTTAATTACCTTTTTCAAACAGGTTTGTAGAACACATTTATTAGACGAACAGATTGACCCGGCCAGGGCCGTCCTTAGCTGACGTGGGGCCCGGTGCGAAGTAGGGAGGTAGGGAGCATACTTGTTGTGCGGGACCAGGGCCATCCTTAGGGGGGATGCATCTGGTGTGGGCGCACCGGGCCCCAAGCTTGAGGGTAGTAACCAACCAATCCCCCCGCCCCCCCCCACACACACACACCCTCCCTCGAAATGTGATCGCGAACGGACTGAGGGGGGCACCACTCACTACCTCGCACTGGGTCCCGCGTCAGCTAAGGACGGCCTTGGGCGTGAAAATCTGTTTGTTTAATAAATGTGTTCTGGAAACCTGTTTGAAAAATGGTAATTAAAGGGTTAGTTCACATAAAAATGTCACATGTCATCATTTACTCATCCTCATGTCATTACCAAAACACTGTGACTTTCTTCTGTGGAACATAAAATGATATTTTGATGATATGATGAAATGATGATATTTTGAGAAACATTTCAGTGTATTTTGGAACGGCATATGGGTGACCAAATGATTGAAGGATTTTCCTTTTTGGCTTAACTATTCCTTTAATGTTGCAAATCTGCTTGATTACACTTGATCTCGAAGAGTTCCAGGCAGCATCACGAAAAGGACTAGTGTCACAGAAGTAAGAAAAAACATACACAGTAAACAATAAAAAAAAAACGAAAGCAAACTGTTAAAAATGAAAGCTTTCTTCTAGATTTTGTTTTTCTCTGTATGTCATGATATGCCTTTGATGTTTGTCATACAATCTGATATATTGTCCATCTTGATTGGATTTTCACCCCAGCACAGACTACATAATGATATGTCATGCAAATTGTCTGGTAATTGTCTGAAGCTGTGCTTCAAAAGGTCAGCTGCAAATTGGGTCAAAGTTGAGACATTGGGGAACATTGTGATAAGGACTTTCTGAAGAAAGAGGAGAGATTACATGTTTCAACCAAGCTAATCTCCTCTGATAATCACAATCAACAGATTCAATCTCAGATGAATTTACCGGACTGGTGAAAAATACTGGGAAAATAATAAGAATAAGAATAACAATAAGAATAAGAATTTGGAAGAAAGTAGTCAATAATGGTTATAGAAGAACTAATGTTTGTTATAACATCCTAATAGATATGCTATAATCATCTATTACATTGTAATAAACATATTGGACTCATACATCCTTGTTCAATTTTAAATGCAAGTTCATTGATCTGGGATGTAGATTATTACAGGCACTAAATGCAATAATAGTAATATAAATTTGCATCATGCAGAAGCATTCATGTGTTTTAAACACTCATTGTTGTCATATATGATCTTATGCAAACTATGATTATTTAATTTGAGAACAGACATATGAGAGAGAACAGAAACCTTCCACAAAGTGATCTGAGGGTCTCACAAACAGAGATACACACATGCAGATAGATCATCACATTGTTAATTTTCCTAAATACAAAACAACACCATGAAGCCATTACAATTATTTCTCTCATGTTTTACTTTGAAGGTTTTTTTTTTTTTCCCCAGTAGCCTGATCATTTCTCTTTAGCTTAATTATTCTGCAGGGAGAGTCTATATGCATTCTTTAATTTCCAAAACCACATATAAGTGAACAACAAACACAGAGGCCATGTGTGTATATGTGTTTCTGGAGTGTTCTACTTTGTTTTTTAACCCCCACCCCATTAACCCAGAGACACACAGAAGAAATAACAATGTTATCCCTCCTAACTGAATGAAAAACACAGGTGCCTTAATCATAATACTCCACCAAGAAACCTGCAGGTGACTATTTCAATAAACAATTCCCATGTTGATTCTTATTTTAATGTTGCTCTTTCTGCATGTTTTTGAATTAACAATTAAAGTGGAATAAATCACAGATATAAGAGAGATCAAAGAAGCTAGTTTTTTTAGGAATCCAGAAAGTGCTTTTGTCCTCTGTGATTTGCTGGAATGTGTGAACAGTAGAAGAGAGAACAACCTGGTGAGATATTACAGACGCCCTTAGCTCTCTTTAAACACACAAGCACCTTAATTGGCAGACAGGCAGAAGCATCTTCAGGATGGCTTTATATGTGCTCATGTTTTGAAAACTTGCCTATATCTATTTGGTTGTATAACTTTGATTGATATTGGAATTTCGTATTAATAATTTATTCCTTTGAACTGAAGCACACTGATACCTCGCAACGTTAAGGTGCATGGTTGCCAGTATATTGCTGTATGGTTGCAGTTGATAGGGTGCTCAAAATGTAACTTTCTCCAAAATTTAATAAATAGAACTGGGGATTTGGTAACACTTTATTTTAGGGTCGCTTAACTAGTTGCTTATTAGCATGCATATTACTAGAATATTAGCCATTTATTAGTACTAATTAAGCACATATTAATGCCTTATTCTACATGACCTTATTCTACATCCCTAATCCTACCCAATACCTAAACTTAACAACTACCTTACTAACTATTAATAAGCAGCAAATTATGAATTTATTGAGGGAAAAGTCGTAGTTAATAGTGAATAAGTGTTCCCTATTCTAAAGTGTTACAAGAAAGAAAGAAAGAAAGAAAGAAAAAAAGAGGAAAGAAAATATCAGTAAAACACGAATCAAGATATTACTAAAGTATAATTTAACAACTGAAAAAAATACTGGCAAGGCAAGTAGTACAAATATATATTTGAAATGAGACTTAGGTCCAATCCCAATTCTATTTCATACCCCTTCCCCTTCCCCTCCGCCTACCCCTTCCCCTTGTCCCTTGAAACAGAGTGTCAAGGGGTAGGGGTGAAAATATTATATATTATATCACGATTGAATGTAACATAAAATAAATTATTACTTTTCGTTCAAATCTTTATTAATGCCAAAAATGCTTACATTTATGTGTCTTTTTGTTCGCTCGGGCAGCCATGTTGCTGCTGAAACCCATTTACGCTGATATAATTCATACCCCTTCGTTTGAAGTATGGTCCCGAAAAATCTTCGTTTGAAGGGCTATCTGGCCCTTCCCCTTACCCCTACCCCTCCAACCTAAAAATAATCGAGACACCCCTACCCCTTCACGTGAACACGCGAAATGGAAACGAGGAAAGGGGAAGGGCTAAGGGGTAGAATTGGGATTGGGCCTTAATGTCATAAACTCAGCAGAGTCAGCAGATCTGATTACCAAGAAATCAGGAAAACTACTGGTCCCAGCACAGAGCCTTGAGGAACACCACAAGGAATTAATGAACAGGATGGCATATGAGTGTGACTCTCCATTGAGGTCTATAGATTTATTTATACACTATGTAGTTTTATTTATACACTATAATACTGTTGCTTGTTGCTATGAGATAATGGATTATTCTATTTAAAGCATAAATATTGCTGCAATTATAAACACTGATCAATACACATTTAACATACACACACACACACACACACACACACACACACACACAGGCATACACTCATTGATTCACTCACTCACAAATGCTCATAACTCTATATATTCACTCTCTACCTATCTCTCATCTCTCTCACACACAGGCCCCAGTAAGGGGCAGATGTATTGTTAAGCTGTAATGTTTTGTAATGGAGGGTATAATGGCTGTCAGATGGCTGGGTGGTTATATTGAGTTTTCTGATTGCTTCAGGCTAATATTAGTCTGCTATCATAACACTGACAAACCCATCATCACAGGATCTACAATATATTCTCAATATTTCATCACTAACCTGTGAATAAAGGGCCATGTGTGTGTTTGTACTGCATGTGTTCTCATCCAAGCATGTGTGTTTGAGTTATATTAAATTCAATTCAAGTTTATTTGTATAGCACTTTTCACGATACAAGTCGTTGCAAAGCAGTTTTACAGAAAATTAAGTTTCTACAATATATTTAGTAGTAGCTTGTCAGTGGTGACTATGTCAAATTGATGTACATATGGTAAAATTCAGTTAATGACGTAATCAAACAGACGATGAACAATCACGTGACAGAAACAGAGAAACAAATAGAGACATGATTAGCGTAGCTGCTGTTCCAGCCAAGCAAAAATTATTTGTTCAACCCAAGCTAAGGAATAATAATATGCATTTTATCAGATATAACTGCAGTACAAGATTATGAGATGCATTATCTGAATGCTTGGCCAAAGAGATACGTCTAATATGAGATGAGATTTATGTAATTCTTTTTCAACAATTATCTGTCTTTCAGTTTTGAATTTTCAGTTTGAATTCTGCTCTGGTGTTTAGCTAGAGTGAGATTACAACACTTTATCTCCTTATCCAGCACAGATGAGCTTTATGAGTTCATTATCATTTATGCAGGGTCTCACAGCTGGAGCACTCTGCATTCTCCATCTCTCTTTGTCTGTTGTTTGTAGTTTCAGCTGTGTTTCCTCACTTCTGTCATTAGTTATTGCTGGTCTCTCAGAGGGCAGAAGAAAGAGCTCTTTTTTTTTTTAAGAATTTCCTTGCTCACAGTCTTTGTATGTGGGTCCACATGTGCAATAACAGTTCCGGGTACTGGATCAAATAGAAACCGAACTGAAATCTATGTAACGTAAACCACACATATTCACCATTTTTAACTTAAAATTGGCATAATTTTTCTTTAGCAAAACACAATTTCTTATTTAATTATTTTGGTTTTGGGGTAAAAAATAACCTGATTCACTATGATTCAGAAATTAAAATGGGGACAGAGTGAGATTTGTGTGTTCTTGTGAACCAAATGAATCTCTCTTTGACTGTGAGTAAAACCATCTTACACACCACACAAATCCCATCCACATCCTGTCCCCCACCCCCTGCCTCCCCCGCCTCAGGGCCCCTGACGCCTCACTCCATCTTAGGACCACAGAGAACAAATACAACCTCTCACACTAGGACTTCTTTCAAACCAGGTCAAAGGATCGTGGTAAGAGCTTGAAATATTAGCATGCCAGTTACACACATAGCTCTCGACATGTGCCTGACTGCATGGACATTTTCTACATAGATCAGCGAGTATTTCAATCTTATAGTGCCCTCTGCCAATGACAACAGAGAGTTAATACAACACAAATCACAAATCTCAAATCACATTGTAAGTCTAATAAGAGGACATGTTGTGATTCTTTTGACCTCTAGAATTTTCTGATCTTTTCTTACAGATTCAAGCCCTATCAGACCCCCATGCAGGGCTGGATTGGTAATCGGGCATACCGGGCATTTTCCCGGTGGGCCGACGCACTTAAGGAGCTGAGAAAATGCTTTTTTTTTTTGCCAAGGACCATCACGCAGGGACAGCGAGCAGCCAGTGGCCCATTGTATTGTCTCCTGTATAGACAGCGTAAACCATCCAATCACAATGCGCTATAGCGATTAAGTATTTTGCTCCGCCTATATAAAGATAGCTTCACTCCAACTTCTTCCTCGTCGGCTTTTCCCACGTTTTCACAGCAGATTTATCAAGAACAGGCTTGCTCTGCGGTGAGTGATGCTGGCCAAAGAGCCAGGCAGGAGGAGGAGAGGAGAGTAGTTGAATAGGTAAAGTGCTTGATAGGGACTCGCAACGGAGACAGACATCTAACCTATCCTAATGTGTGTGCGCGCCATGAGTGTAGAATACGTAAACACTTTTTAATAAAATGTAAATTCGTCCCCCGTGCTTTTTTGGCCAAGTCAAGTCAAGTGTGTTCATAGAGGTTTCCATGGGCC
>NW_015558666.1:68831-71435 GCF_001515605.1 Sinocyclocheilus anshuiensis | reverse complement strand
CCGCCTGGACCAAAAAATGCCTGGGTCGATTTTTTGTCCCAGTCCAGCCCTGCCACCATGTCTCCGGTGAAGTGACTGAATAATTGTTATTTTCTCTGCTGTTTGAACGCAGCAGATCCACAAATCTCCAGAACTGAAACAGTGTATTCAATTTGGTAGGCAAATATAAAACAAATGTATAAATATGTTCTACACATGTTCAATAGCGTAGAAAAACTGAAATAGTATTTTCTTGTACAACATATGCTCCAATAATCTTTGTTTAATTGACAACTTTCAAAAATAATGTTTACATAGTTTTTCATTGTTGGCATTATTAACCACTTTAACTTATAAAATATGTATGTATTGAGAATATATTCAAAATATGACATGGCCGTGAGTGCTTTTTTTTATTTAAAAATAATAAAATAAAAAATAATTATTATTGTAGACATTTTATTTAATAATTCACTTGCTCTCTTTTAGTATGATGTTTCGTCCAAACTGCCGAATGAAAGCAGATGTTTGACAACTGCTATTGGAACAAAACATCATTAAAATCATTTCTGTTATGACAGGCATGGTAGGCATGGTAATGTACATGACAATGTTAATGTATTTGGTCTTGACACAATAGATCTGCTACGCTGCTGCTGCTGCATTCACTATTGAGCTGTGTTTTATTAGGTAAGATTAAATTTTAAATTATTTGAATCTGAAATTCTACCAGGTCTAAGGAGGGTAGTCACATAAATGGAAAACTGCTGTAGCGACTTTTATCCTGCACCACAAAAATGTATTCTCATTTAGAATTAAGGCAGTAAACATGCAGTATAATGCAGAATTGTAATTATAATTCAAAATGAAATTATAAACATATAACATTATAACATTATAAACCTGCTTAATGGAGTATTTCATAAAAATACAAAAAATCAATGTTTGAAATGCCACCTAAAAATGTATTTATTTAATATCTAATATAGACCATGGCTAAAGAACACTTCATTGTCATGAAGTATCCACACACATGAAGATGAACAGACAAGGAAAGACAAGACATCCCCCACAAAGCAGATCTATCGCCAAGGCATTTGTACTGCTGCTGCTCCGAAGAGCCATGTGAACCACATGTATTACTATCTATGTGTGCCTGGGCTACCACACCGACTGGATTAACACTAGTGCCTATGACTATGTGAGCCTTGGCTACCACACCAACCGGTTTAACACTAGTGGCCTATGACTATGTGAGCCTTGGCTACCACACCGACCGGCTTAACACTAGTGGCCTATGGCTATGTGAGCCTTGGCTACCATAACGACCGGTTTAACAATAGTTATCAAAGATAGAGTGCAAAAAAACACCTGGTTGGAAAGCCTTGGCTACCACGCCGACCGGCTTAACGCTAGTGGCCTATGGCTATGTGAGTCTTGGTTACCACGCCGACCGGCTTAACAATAGTGGCCTATGGCTATGTGAGCCTTTGGCTACCTTGCAGACCGGCTTAACAATAGTGACCTATGACTATGTGAGCCTGGGCTACCACGCCGACTGGCTTGAGTCTAATTAGATGTGCACTATGTTTAATGTTTAATTAACAAAATGGATATACGTTGCAATCCGATAGATAAGACCCCAGCACCCACCTGAGCAAATATCATAATTAGTCATTTGATAACTGCTGTTACTTTCTCCACTTCATCAGTCCCAGCAGCACCGTAACAGCTTGTTAATTCATGTTCGTGCAATGACGAGACAGACAAAGTTAGCCGATGCATGCCATTTTATTCTCTCGTGTGGATAAAAGTTGTCAAAGTTACAGTGCAGAAAAAAACCCTGGGTGGACTGACCTGAATGAACTGAAATAAAAGCAGAATATAAATATTTTTTTTTCTCCTTTTTCTGAACTACACGGCACAGCGAGAGCACACGTCACAAGAACACATTTCTCCAAACTACACTACCCATAATGCATTTCACTCGGAACTAACTGTTATAGCCGTAGATAGTGATTTTCAGCGTCTCCCGCAACACTGTCATTGATATAACTGCGATAAGCGCATGTTTCTGACACTGCGTGCAGCTGAAATCAACCACACAGTCATCACAATGAAAACATCACGACCTTAGAAATAATGAACGTGAACACTGGGATAATCGCCGATTAATATGGCAAACCCCCTTTGAAATGCATACACAAGAATGCTTATTTAATTTAACCTGTTTCATGTCCGTTACTATCGGCGTGTCCTCAGAGCGATTACATATGCTCTAAACTGCTTTTGCTCCAGCTGTATAAACACTGATGCTAAATGCTGCTGCTAATATGCTTAATATTCGCTCCTGCATACAATGCAAACTGCTAATATGACATTTAGTTTAAACTTGATTATGGTTGCTCATTTTTTAATTAATTTGAATTTTGAATTTGAATTTTTGAAGGCAGTCCACGCAATACACATAGCGATATGGATTAGAAGACCATTCACTTATCGTAGGCTGTGTTTACACTGCAAGTCTTAATGCACAGATCCGATCTTTTGACCATATCCGATTTTTTGGCACGTCTGTTTACATTCACTTTAGACACGACTGGTATCCGATATCTGTGTTTACAT
>NW_015558666.1:68483-68821 GCF_001515605.1 Sinocyclocheilus anshuiensis | reverse complement strand
CGTCGAATGGCCATTATTATTTGCCAGCATGGACAACGGCTGTCATGGATGTTTTGCAGCACAAAATCTGACTGAAAGGATTAAGACCGGACAATAACGGTAATTTTAACTTGTTAGACTATTTTATCTACAGCTTGTTAGAGGTAGAATTCTTTAGTGAAATAAAGATGATATTTATTGAAATGAAGTCGAATTAAGGAGAGAGAGAGAACGAACGAATAAACGCATGCACCCACGTGCGAGTGAGCGATTGTGAAGCATTGCAAACAAGCTTGTCGGTTTAATTACAAAAAACTGCTAAGTTATCACCTCATTGCTGAGAAATATATGTAGCTTTT
>NW_015558666.1:63631-67750 GCF_001515605.1 Sinocyclocheilus anshuiensis | reverse complement strand
ATTACAAAAACTGCTAAGTTATCACCTCATTGCTGAGAAATATATGTAGCTTTTAGCTGTTGTATTTTCAAAATTCCCGGGATGGGTGTTGAAAACCAGCTCCTGAATGTGCAATTTCTTACCTATAAAAAGTTTCCATCTCAATAAAATGCGAGCGCATACAGCACGCTGGCATTAAAATGGCAT
Source organism: Sinocyclocheilus anshuiensis (assembly GCF_001515605.1). NCBI lineage: Eukaryota > Metazoa > Chordata > Actinopteri > Cypriniformes > Cyprinidae > Sinocyclocheilus > Sinocyclocheilus anshuiensis. The sequence goes on along the minus strand of NW_015558666.1, from coordinate 67,564 downwards.
TAAAAATCTTTATGAGCAAACGTGTTGCCCTCGCATTGGGAGTTCTGTGGAGAGATGTGTATTCGATTAAAATCCACATTTGGAAGTGGCTCAGATCGGATGCAAAAAAATCGGATCTTGTGCGGGTTTTTGTGTTTACATGTGTGCAACAAATTCCGATCTGTGTCAGATGTGACTGAAAGATCTGATTTTTTGTGCCAGTGTAAACGCAGCCTTAGATGTTGATTTCACTGTTCTGAGTAAATTCATCTTCGTTTGGCATCCAGTAGCATGTGTGAAATTCTAATTCACACTCATAAATTGATAGTAAGCCAATGCTTACATTCACAGCGAGAGTATATAAATGATGACTGTTTTTATTTTGACCCTAAGTGTAGCCTTGGGTAAAGTAATGGAATAGATAAAAGTCACTGGAGTGTTGCTTTCTTATGACAATGTGTGGTTCTGAAGGATCAGCAGACTCTTAACAAGTTTCAATCATGCTGTTCATTCATAATCTCCATCATAATCGGCGAGCTGTCCCAGCGTGACTATCTGTGATGATTAGCCATGAGCCGGAGAGAATAACAATTAAATCGGAGACCTTTTAAACCACAATATGACACACTACTTACACTACCTAATATTACCAGAGATTATTCTAATACAAGATTAGTTTCCTAGAGCCAGTTTTTTTGATTATCAGGATAAAGTGTGGTCCATACTGCAGCTTTCTAAAAATCACCCACTCAGGAAGTGGGTGACCATCTGATATCAGGCTGACCAATCAGATTTTACAGTAGCTATGTGATATTTAGACATGATTAAACTTGAAATCTGACACAGCTCAGAATAAATTCTACATACAGTAACTGTTACAGTAACACCTGTAATTGTTAAAGTAGTCCTACAATGAAAGGACATTGAGAATATACACAATACATTATAAAATATTATTATACATATTAGGACTGTAATGAATAAAATGTGTAATATGTATATAATGGGTGCTATTATAGTTTTTAATAATATTTTGAATTGGCTTTTATTTATATATTTTACATTTTCATTGTAATTTTAGATTACTTTTTAGTAATTTTGTTATGTGCTTTGGCCATTTTTATTATGTTATTATTATTATTATTATTATTATTTATTTTTATTTCAGTTTTAATTTTAAGTTTTAGTTTTTGTGTTTTTAGTTAGTAATTTTAACACTTTAACAGTGTAATGTGGTGTTTTGGGTTTTGTTTCATGTTCATGTTTTCCATGTCTTTTATTTTGTAATTGTTTCATGGTCCCTGTTTGTGTCATGCTTCCCTTGCCCTCATGTATTCATGCCATTGGTTCCCCTGTTCATTGTGTCATGTTCTGATTGGTTGTCTTAGTCATGTGTCTTGTTTCCCATTGGTTTGTTCTTTTCATGTGACCCTCTTGTTTCCTATAAGTAGCTTCATGTTCCCATTGTGCCCTTGTTGTGTATTGAATGTATTTATCCCGCTGTTGGTGAGTCAAGTCTGTTCATGTCAAGTCTGTTCATACCTCGTCAAGTCTGTTCATGCCTCGTCAAGTCTGTTCATGCCTAGTCAAGTCAAGTCAAGTCTGGTCATGTCAAGTCTGTTCATGTCAAGTCAAGTCTCGGATTATGTTTGGATGTTTGGATCACTGTAAATAAAGCTGCACTTGGGTTCTCACTTCAACTCGCCTTCAGTGGATGATTTGTTACACAGAGTTATTTCAGTTAGTTGCCAAAGCAACTTTTCAAATTTTCACTTAGTTTAAGATCTAAACTAATATTCATATTTTATTAGCTTTATTTCAATTAACAAAAATGTTTTGTCACGCTTAAGTTTGGGGACCAATTTTCACTATTAGCTAACTATTAGTTATAACTTTTTCCTCAGTAAACTCCTAATTTACTGCTTATTAATAGTTAATAAGGTAGTTGTTAAGTTTAGGTATGAGGTAGAATCAAGGGATCTAAAATATGGTCATGCAGAATAAGGCATTATATGTGCTTTATCGTGGCCTAATTGTCAAGAGAGTTGGATTTGTAACCCAAAGGTTGCGGGTTCGAGTCTCGGTACCGGCAAGGATTGTAGGTGGAGGGAGTGAATATACAGTGCCTTCCACCTTCAGTACCAGTATTAAAAATGGGCAGATCATTCCAGAGTCTTGGTGCAATTGTAGCAAAAGTGCGATCACCCCTGCACTTCCGCCTCGTCTTGGGGATAAACAAGAGTCTCTGGTTAGAGGACTGGAGGGATCTGGTTACATTGTGCTCAATCAATAAATCAGAGATATATGATGGAGCCATACCATTTAGTGACTTATAGACAATAAGTAAAATTTTAAAATCTACTCTGTAACGCACAGGCAGCCAGTGTAAAGACTGTAAAACCGGAGTAATATGATCCCATTTACGAATCCCAGTCAAAAGTCTAGCTGCCGCATTCTGAACCAATTGTAATTGAGATAAAGCTGTTTGACTAATCCCAGCATAAAGTGAGTTACAGTAATCTAATCTAGAGGTAATAAAAGCATGAATCACTTTATCAAAGTTTTTAAAAGAAAGAAAAGTCTTCGCTTTAGACAGGAGCCGCAACTGAAAAAGGATGATTTGACCACAGAATTGATCTGCCTATCAAACTTCAGATGTTCATTGTTCACTGGTGGTGGTTGAGGATATTCCCCCCTTCTATGTAAAGTGCTTTGAGTGCCCACATTTTTCACATATTGCTTAACACATGATGATAACCCACCAAGGTTTGGATTGGGAGCAGTCAAAGAATCTGAGGGTTTAAAAACAATAATTTAAGTTTTTTTCCTCATTGAAATTCAAAAAGTTTAGCGACATCCATGCCTTTACATCTGTCAAACAGGCCAGGAGAGCATCCAGTCCATCCAAATTCCATTTTATAGGCAGTTAAACTTGTGTATCGTCAGCATAACAATGGAATGACATTGGCTCACTTCTAACGAGCTGGTTATCTGAATCGGCTGTGTTAATTAAGCGAGACATGCAAAATATGCAGAGCTGGGGGGCACAAGGACAGGAATTGGGAACCGCTGGGCTACATCATGTGTCATCCGTCGGTGAGAAAACTTTAAAAGTACTATAATACCAGGAAGGAAGATCGGGTTGTTGATGTTTGTCTGCCATTCTCGCTCTGTCTGCAATAGCGTACGTGACCGCGCTGATGATGTATCCTGTCTGCTCGAACCGGGTGCGCAGAGGTATGCAAATACACGTTGACAGGCAGGTAGGAAAGTCAATTTGATTGGACGAACATTTCTTGGTCCTACGCCTTCCGCAGAATATATAAATACAGATAAATACATTTAGACCACTTAACTTAATGATTGCTATCGTGATGTGAAGAGACTTTCAAACAGCATAACAAAAAAAATTTCTGAAGACAATCACCTATTGCACCTTTAACAGCTAGGCCACCCTGTCTTCCACGTCGTCTCATGCGCCTTCTCGCCGGTAGGGAGCATGGCCAACAGCATAGACAGTCAGGTATCGACATCAATAAGGGAGGTGGAGCATAATGAGAACTAATAACCACTTGATTAAGTAGCTTATTTGAAATTTCTTCCAAGTTTAAAAGAGAATATCGATCATAGGTTAAGACTGATGAAGCACACTGCGTTAAACATAACATAAAACAAGTTAAAACAGACAAACTCAGCACTGCACTGAGCAACAGACGGCAAGCCACCCACAGCGGCGCCATCATGATCATCTCAATCTCAATATGAAGGTGGTTTATGAGGACACTACCTGTGTCCCCGTAATTTAAAAGGCTTTAAAAACATAGTAATTATATATTTTTTTTTTTGAAAATCTAAAAATACACAAAGTTTCCTGTGAGGGGTAGGTGTAGGGCAATAGAAAATACGGTTTGAACAGTATAAAAACCATTACGCCTATGGAGAGTCCTCATAAAC
>NW_015558666.1:62577-63621 GCF_001515605.1 Sinocyclocheilus anshuiensis | reverse complement strand
GTGTGTGTGTGTGTGTGTGTGTGTGTGTGTGTGTGTTCACTGCTCACCTCTGTGTGTATGCACTTGGATGGGTTAAATGCAGAGCACAAATTTCATGTATGGGTCACCATACTTGGCTACATTTCACGTCACTTTCACTTTCAAATTCACTTTATAAGTACTAATAAACAGCCAATATGCTTGCAATATGCATGGTAATAAGCAACAAGTTAATAGTGAGAATTGGTCCATAATCTAAATTGTTACTGAATGTTTTTAACAGTTTTAGTTAACAATAATATCCCTGCTGGAGAGCCAATGTCTCGCTGAGTTTTTAGCCCCTGATGTATTTTATTATGTTATTATGTGTATTATATAATACTGTGCATAGTTAATTAGCATTGTGTATTCTATAAATATTGTACATTGTGATCTTCTGTCAATACATGACTGCTATGTTTTTCAAATACTTTTCTACTCGCCATTACACTAGTGTATATGGTGTAATGAAAATAAAGTGATCTGATTTGAGACTAAGAGCTGTTTTCCTCCTGGCTTTTCCATCAACACACAGTCAACCTCAAATACGCTCCAACCACCCCGAGGACAGTCTCAGGCTAATAACATTTGTGCTAGACACCCACCAACACATTTATACAACACAATACATGTCAGACTCAGATATTAATCACTATATTAAACCTCATCTCATTATTTAGTACAGCACATGGGCAAACTCTAATTCACTCTAATGGACTTACAACCCCCTCACACTAGAATATAGCCAGAACTCTAATCATTCAACATCTTCCCACAGATTAATCAACCTTATTGACCCAGGACGGATTTTGACCTGAGGGCCCCATCAGTCTTCAGCTGCTATCTGGTACCACAAATGTTTGGTGGTTAAACTGTGCAGGTCAAGTCAATGAAATCACAAAATAAAATGCAAACAAATGTGTCCCCAATTATTTCATTACTCATTTAGAAACTGAAATCAGGTCACATCACTTCACACTTCATGTCTTAATCTTATCCTATGTGTATGTATGTGTGTATATATAT
>NW_015558666.1:58931-61590 GCF_001515605.1 Sinocyclocheilus anshuiensis | reverse complement strand
ATATATATATATATAGATTCACACTGAGGACAGCTGAGGGACTTATACACCTCCAGACTCTTAATTCATCTTGTTTCCTTTTGGAGCATCAGTGAGCGTTTGAACTTTTTGTAATAGTTGCATGTAAGTCCCTCAGTTGTCCTCACTGTGAAAAGATGGATCTCAAAATCATACAGTCATTGTTGGAAAGGGTTCAAAAACGCGAAAGATGCTGGAAAACCAAAGAATTTGTGGGACCTGAAGGATTTCTGAAGAACAGTGGGCAGTTTAGCTGTTCAGGACAAAAAAGGGACTCATGAACAACTATCGTAAAACAAAACAAAACACAACACACAAATCTTATTCAGGTCAGTACTAAATAAAAATAGCATGCATTTTAAATGAACCCTCTTAATTTGTGAAATAATTAACATTTTGCAGATACTGCAAAGTGTATGAAATATTTAAAATTTTGACCACAACTGTATAATCCATCCTTATTGTATACTGCAAAATTTTAGTTTAGGTTTTAGTAATTTTGTTATGTGCTTTGGAATTTATTTATTTTATTAAATTTTTTCTTCATGCTATAAATTATTCAAAGTACATATGGCTTATTCAACCTTCAAACTTCAAGACTTTTTAAACTTCCAGACAAAAAGACTTCATCAAGCCAACATCAAAGTTTGCCTTAATACGATTTCCTTTTCAAGTGTTTTAAGATATTATTGCCTCACACTCAAGCACTGTTTGTCTCAATTTTACATATGCAGTGGCTGATCTCTAAAGTCGAGGCCCCTGGCAGTCAGAGGCCGCAGGGCACGGGCTCCATCAGTCCATAATCCATCCTTGTTACTGACACATCCCTGAAAGAAAGGGACAGAGAGAAAGAGAGAAAGCATGCATGCTGGAGAGGCTAATGGACTAACGAGGGCAGTTTGAACTAAGTAGGTGAAGGACTGTACAAATGCCCACTTATGAGTAGGAGACAAGCTGGGCAAACTGCTTACTGAAGCAAAAGAAGGGGAGGAGAGTGAGAGTGAGAGCGAGAGAGAGGCCAGACCTTTCCTTCATCAATCTGTGATGGGTCTTTGGGGTAGAGATGCGCCCAGCAGCCGTCCAGGAGTGGAGAACCCAAATGAGGTTATTTCATCTGATGAAGAGGAGCGCTGTGGTGCCCTGACACACATACTCATACACACACCTCAAAAACACACACTGATACAACTGCTAATTTACTAACAAGAATCTCACAGCAACCAAGGTAGGCCAAAGTCATTCAAACATAATAAAACTGATCTGGTCCTAATAAAGCCGAAACACAATCACAGATTTCCGCTCTCTCACTCACACACAGATGCTATCATCTCATTAGTTTCTCTCCTCTCAATCTTTTCTGCTCTGCAGTTTCATCATTATGGTCATTTGAGACTATAATTTATGTTAATCTAACATTGTTCATCCAGACTGAGAGACATTTGCAAATATATGTGTTTTTGTACATTTAATCCACTGTGTGGAACTGACTTTTTTAAACCACTGATATAAATAAAACCACTCGTATAAAATTTATCACAACTAGCTGTCTGATAATTCCACAACTATAGTTACAAACCACAGTCACTGCAAAAAACATCCATAAACACACAGAAATGCATATAGAATATGCACACATACGCCTGTGTACTTTGAAACTAGTTTTGTGAATATTGCAGCGAAAGATTGTATTACAACTCAATTTTGACATTAACCCTATAAATTCAACTGGATTATATTTGATACACAAATTTTGAAGGCCTCTAAATTATAATCTGGATCGAAACCTAATCAAAACTCTGTTGTACACAATCTACAACATGCCTCCTGTTGTCTGATTGATAGTTTATACTTTTTTAGGAAGTAAAAGGCTTTTTTATGATAATTCTAAATTGCCATCTTTAGGTTGTTGTCCACGTCTTTTTGCTGTGTCTTTTCAGATCTATAAAGTAATTGTAAGAATAACTTTTATTTTTGATGTAATATCTCAAGGTGAACACTTTCTGGACTGAAGCAACTTTGGTTTATTTGACTATCTCCAGTACATCATGTTTTAGAAAAATCATGTAAAAATGTCGGTATCAAATGATGAAGCTTTTGAGGAATATTTATTTGTACATCTCTCAGTCATCACTGTATTGCATAACATTATATATTTTGCAACCACAATAAAAACTACAGAGCTTTGATCATAAAACTAAGCATGTAAATATAATTTTACTTTAACATATCATTGGGAGAAATAGAGTGACAACAGATTATATTATGTCAATTATATTATAATTATTTCATATTACTTTTATGCCCATATAAATGTCAGAAACTGCTTCAATTTGCATACTTTTGCCCAGTCTGGGCCTGTGAATAACAGTGATGTTTTTTATTGTTTTTTTGTCCTCCTAAAGAATGAGCTCCATATTCTCCTATATCATACTATATGTGCCATAAATATATCAAATATATTATAAAAAAAAATGTTTTAAATTATTTTAATTATATATAATATATAATAATTAATAGTTAGTTACATTTATATAGCGCTTTTCTGGGTACTCAAAGCGCTTTACATGAAAGCTGGGGAATCTCCTCAACCACCATATATATATATATATATATATATATATATAGTCCAAAGGTTTATTAA
>NW_015558666.1:52289-57474 GCF_001515605.1 Sinocyclocheilus anshuiensis | reverse complement strand
ATATATATATATATATATATATATATATATATAGTCCAAAGGTTTATTAAACCATTACATGTTTAATTAAGATATTTTTAGACTATTATTTCATATGTCCAGATTTACAGGGTTAAATATGTTGAATCTACTTGACTACACTGGCTTTTTTTTTTTTATTCTATATTTAAAATGTTTATTACTGAACATATATTAACATATTGGGAAAAGGAAAAGAGATGACCTAAATAAAAGAATAACTACTACTAGATTTTTAAAAATGTATGGTAAGAACTAAGAAGACACTGTAGGGGAGGGTGAGCGTGATTTCACCAAGTACAACATGTTCCTGGATCAACATCCTTGTTGATCCTGGAACAACATTCCAATCAACCAATCAGAATTGAGATATAACTTTTCAGGAAATATCTGTTTTAGGCTTAAAATCAGGGTTAGGTGCTTCTACACTCTTATTAATCAGCTATCATTTCCCTCTGATTTTAGGAATAAATTATGGGTAAGGTTAGGTTTAGGGGTAGGGATTGGGTTAAGTCTATATTTTTGGACAATAATGTTGATCCAGGAACATGTCTTACTTGGCAAAATCACGGCGACCGTAGGAGAGCACACTCTATATATTCACTCATCTGTGTCTCAGCTCGCTCGGTTAAGACTGAGTGCTGATTCACTGTGACATAAACTATCAATGCAGCATTTTGTCATGCTACATGGCTACTTGTTGGGAAAAAGCTACTTTTTGTATCTGTTTTGTAAACTGCTGAGTTAATGTCATGTTATTGAAAAATACAGTTCCCGTAGCAGCATCACATGCAGGTAGTTACTCTCCTACAGTGATACACAAACACACACACACACACATAGAAAAAAATGAATGCGCATAAACACATGCAGCTAAATGTTTTGCTCCGGTTTCATCAGCTGGTCTATTTTTCCAGTGTGTCTTTTCTGATTTGATATAGTCAGTCTACAGAGGGGTAATAGGGTCTCAGGGTGAGTGTGTGCAACTGAATTAAACATACAAGGAACTGTCATTCGTGTTATTTCATCCTTGACCTGCGCACAAGCTTTATTGGCGTTCACCTCTGCACCTGCCACATTTGATTTACACCTTCACAGTGGCCTGTGACACAACACCTGTCTTAACACGTGCTTATACAGCTATGACAGAATTGATCTGACGCAGAATAACCTTCTCTCCGGTGTCTCTCTGAGTCAGTCATACAGAAACAGCATACACATATCTGCACATTTAGCATATTTGCCGCAACATAAGCTTGACAAAATAAATGACTGTGCTGACTGTATTGGTTAATGACCCCCTGACTCTGTCATTTGGACACATGCAACTTACATGGTGCTGCGATGTTTGAGCTTTAATTCATTTTCATTTTACATTGTGTTAGTTTGGCTTGAGACAGAGAGAGAGAGAGAGAGAGAGTGAGAGAGAGAAGGCCAGGTTAGTAGTATTGCCTTTTAATTTATGAGTTTAATTTTATTGGCCACACCCAACTGTTAGCGGAAAATATGTTAGAGGACATTAAGTTTATAGTCTTAAAACCTAGAAGAAAATTAACATTATGGAGCCATGGATTCCCTGGAGAATTTGCTACTGTTCAATAAAGACTGCAACTACCAAAAGCCTCCAAGTTTACATGCCTGATGAAATTGTAGTTCTTCTTATATTTAATACAGTTTTTCAGTACATCCCACCAGGATTTCATCATTCTTTTTTTTTTTTTTTGGAATTTGCAGTCTTATTTATTATTTGTCTTATCTTTAAAAAAAATAAAATAAAATAAGGATATCACATTTACCATATTATGTATGACTAGATGTACAATAGTCATGACAAAAAAAAAAATCAGAGAGCAAAAGTTTGATTTTGTTTTTTAAAACGTTTTTCAGGTAGGTTTAGTATTCAGGTACAACAAATACAGAAACAGAATCAAATATAAAATAAAGCACTGCACAGTCCTCACTGTATGAATTAAATATAATGATCCTTATTAAAGCTGAACATGTACAGATATCCACTGTAATAATGACAGATACATATTTACAACAGTGAATTCCACTGTAGGGGGCTCCAAAGTCGCAAAAATACACCAAACTACATTCAGTTGCTTTAACAACACAGACAGCAGCAGGTATATTAGGCTGCTGTCATTTTAAGAGTGCACGGCTTCCATACACATCAGATTTTCTCTCAAATGTTTCTGTTTAAGACATTACCAACATAAATAACCAAGATGGGCATTTTGACATTTCAAGCCTGTGTGACAAGCGGCTTTCTCTGTGCAGGCTTCAGTTAATGTGTGAGTAGTACAGGGTTCCTCAGATCTTGCCCTGGAGGGCCACTGTCCTGCAGAGTTTAGTTCCAACCCTGATCAAACACACCTGAGCAAGCTAATCAAGGTGTTCAGGATCACTAGGAAATCACAGATATAGGTGAGCTTCATCAGGGATTGAGCTAAGCTCTGCAGGGCAGCAGCCCTCCAGGACAGAATTTGAGGAACCCTGAGTAGTACCTGATTGAGTTCTTATTTGTACCCTTACTTAATAACTCTTTTTTTTTCTACTCTCAGGATTTAATAAAGATACGCAGTGAACAAATACTGTACATTACACAGTGATTTACTAAGGTTTGGCATAGTGTTTGCGTCTAGTATTTGCGTCATTATTAAAAAAAAATAAATAAAAAGCAAAAGCGCTTGACATGGTTGCGGTAATTGTTACTATGCACTGTGTCTGTGTTCTTTAATTTGAGCATTGTCAGTAGTTAACCTGCAGAATAGTTGGACTCAATATTCGAATTATATCGACAAAAAAATGCATGCCTACATTTTAACATCATGACTGAACAGCTCTATTTTTATAAGAATGACAGGAAGATGAATTTACTAAATTCCAGATAAAAAAAAAAAAATCAAAACATTTTTTCTTAACTGATTAGACATTTTTGTAAACTACATTAATTCTGTCGTAAAAGTTTACAACCATCAAAAATTGGTCTACATCAGCACCACAAGATGTAAGCCGCATTGTTTTCAGATAACTTTATAAGAATAAATATGAAATGTGTAGCAGGACATTCAATACTTCAGTCTGTTTGGCTCCATTTTGAAGACTTAGGAGTAAATTACAACATTATGGTAAATTACGTTTTCTTCTATTGCGGTCCATAAAACAAAAGGTAATTTATTGAATATGACGAAATGTACAAAATTCAGTTTTATATTCTAATCTTATGTTTCTGTACATTGTTGGAAGATATTTGGTGTATATTATAAAATGTTAATTGATAATTTTTTAATGTAATTAGATTTTAATATTACTTGCACAAAATCTGATCAATCTTGATCAAATCTACAATTCTGCATTCTGTCTTCTTCCTAAACTCATATTCAGGAATTGAAGTGGAGTTTAAAAGACATCCTTAATTCAGTTCAACCCTAATAAAGGGCGAGGAAGCGGAAGGGTCATAAAAGAACTTGAATGCCATTAAAAAAAAAAAAAAGTGTTTTATGGGAGAGGTAAGAAGGATACAGGCGAACTCATGTCAGTCTTGCTTTTAAATAGACTGCTTTATTGCTTATAAATATATCAACCTTCCCTACGACAGTTGAACACCAATCAATACAAATACTGTTGCCTTCATTATGATGGCCTTCAAACACCTGATTGTGCTTCATGTCTCCCTGATCTGTAAACATTATTAAAACACTAATCAGACCCGACATAATCAGACATTATTGGTTCTGTCAGAGGACACCAGGTCATTTATCTTTAGCTGCTTCTACAGCCAAGCCCCTTAATTCCAGTTCACAGCATGCATCTGATCATCTGGGCATTTATAAATATTAAACACAAATGCATATACAATCACCTTGAGCCCAAAACAACAGGATAAACCCTCAGAATGAATGCATGGGAATAGCTGAATCTAAATGGCGTTCCATCTTCATGCAACAGGGAACACTAGAGAAACGCCCTTGCCTGCATCTGACAGATGAGCTTATAGAATGAGACACATACACAGTGGAATATCGACCAATTACTGCTACTGCTGACATGACTTCCTGGATGGAGATATTGTGTCTGTTCCTAGTTAGCTTAGTGAGCATCCTACATAAGTTAAATTTTATGGCACCATAGATGCATTTCTGACACAAAGCCTGTTGCTAAAAGTAGGCACCTTCTACCTTTCGCCAAATTGCAAAGTAGCATTGCATTAAGCAGGGCTCAAATTGAGGTGGGACATGGGGGTTGGCACCCCCCTTGTTGAAAAAAACAAAAAAAACAACCACCCCCCTATCATCCCCTTGTAACGAATAAATCCACTGAAGGCAAGCGTAGTGAAGAACCCAAGTGCAGTTTATTTACAGCGTGATCCAAACATCCAAACAATAATCCGAGACTTGACTTGACATGAACAGACTTGACTTAACTTGATGAGGCATGAAACAGACTTGACATGAACAGACTCGACGTGGCATGAACAGACTAGACTCACCGACAGCAGGTTACAACATCAATACACGCCCAGGTACAATGGAACATGATGGCTACTTGTATCAAAACAAGAGGGTCACATGACAAGAACAAACCAATGAGAACAAGGCACATGACTAAGACTACCAATCAGAACATGACACATACACAAGGCAGAGATACATGAGGGCAAGGGAAGCATTACACTAACAGGGTGAAACAATACAAAATAAGAGACATGGAAAACATGAACATGAAGCCCCAACACCAAACCCCACATTACATACCCCCCCTCTAAGGGCGGCTCCAGACACCCAAACAAAACCCAAAAAGTCCAGGAGGGTGGTGGAGTGGAGGCGGAACTGGGGGAGGGAAGGAGATCCAGGCCCGTGAAGAGGAACTGGCAGAGCGGGGAGCCATGGCGGAGCAGGCAGAGCAGGGAGCCATGGCGGAGCAGGCAGAGCAGGGAGCCATGGCGGAGCAGGCAGAGCAGGGAGCCATGGCGGAGCAGGCAGAGCAGGGAGCCATGGCGGAGCAGGCAGAGCAGGGAGCCATGGCGGAGCAGGCAGAGCAGGGAGCCATGGCGGAGCAGGCAGAACAGGGAGCCATGGCGGAGCAGACAGAGCTGGTAGCCATGGTGGTGCAGGCAGATCAGGGAGCCATGGCGGTGCAGGCAGAGCAGGGAGCCATGGCG
>NW_015558666.1:51492-52279 GCF_001515605.1 Sinocyclocheilus anshuiensis | reverse complement strand
CAGGCGTGGCAGCCATCTTGGCCGGGGACTCAGGCGTGGTGGCCATCTTGGCCGGGGACTCAGGCGTGGTGGCCATGTCGTGACGAGACTCTGGAAAATCAGTTGAGACGTGATGAAGATTTTGTGAAGAGACTCCCGTGTGGCGGCCATCTTGCGATGAAGCTCTTCAATGGCGGCCATATTGTAAAGAATCTCCTGAGTAACCGGCATGATGTGAGCAGGCTCTGGCTTGGCAGACGTGACGTGAAGAGGACTTGACGTAGCAGACATGACGGAAGCAGACTCTGGCTTGGCAGACATGAAGTGAACAGGTTCTGACTTGGTAGATATGACATGAGTAAACTTTGACAACTTAACTGGCATGACGTGAGCAGGCTTTGGCGTAGCAGACATGACGTGTGCAGACTGTGGCTTGGCAGGCGTGATGTGAGCAGACCCTGGAGTAGCAGGCATGACGTGAGCAGACTGTGGCTTGGCAGACATGATGTGAGCAGACCTTGGCTTGGTAGGCATTACGTGAACAGGCTTCACGTCATGTTCCTTCTCCATGACACCCACAGTGAATGGTGAATCAGCCAGCAACAAGGCAAAGTCGCCACATCAAAATCCTCTTGGTTGCAGAGTCCACAAAAGTCCTGAACATAATCCTCAATAGAGCGATTACCTTGACAAAGGCAAAGGAGGCTTGAAACTGCTGGGTTCATTGTGGGGGTTCGTGTATTCTGCAACGAATCAATCCACTGAAGGCGAGCGTAGTGAAGAACCCAAGTGCAGTTTATTTACAGTG
>NW_015558666.1:40336-51198 GCF_001515605.1 Sinocyclocheilus anshuiensis | reverse complement strand
TTGACTTGACATGAACAGACTAGACTCACCGACAGCGGGTTACAACATCAATACACGACCAGGTACAATGGAACATGATGGCTACTTGTAGCAAAACAAAAGGGTCACATGACAAGAACAAACCAATGGGAACAAGGCACATGACTAAGACTACCAATCAGAACATGACACATACACAAGGCAGAGATACATGAGGGCAAGGGAAGCATGACACTAACAGGGTGAAACAATACAAAATAAAAGACATGGAAAACATGAACATGAAACCCCAACACCAAACCCCACATTACACCCCTTTAGATTAATAATGTTGTGTTTTATGTAAAAAATGTTATGCAAATTAAATATGAAAATTCTCTACGTATAATAATTTAGGAACTAAATAACGGCGATTGGTCAATCAGAACTTAATATTGTAACAAGCTGCGCACAAGCTCACGCATGTTTTCATCCTTATTCGCACAGAATGGTTCAAGCACAACTTTTGACAGTCTTTAAAAAGAAGACAACAGAAAGTATATTTTGATTGGAGTTTAAAGACATTTCCCTGGCATAACATTATTGTGCTGTATGTGTGACTGTGTGAGACGGAGAGATGATACTGAGAGATAACATTATCGAGTATGTCTTTGGAAAAACAAAGAAAAGCACTTGAGAGACCAAAAGCATTCACTGCATGTTGAAGACTATTAACACACAGTTAGGATGTCCCTATAGCTAATTTAAGTTATGAAAATAAACAAACAAAAATGTTATTGTATGAATTTTTATTTTTTATATTTATAGAATATAATAAGTAGGCTCATATAACACACGCAGGACTGCCACTTTCCGAAATATCTGCATGTGAGGACGATCACAACTGAGGTATTAATGTTATACAACTGTTCAGTAAACAAGAAATTAATTGAGTGAGTTAAATTTTAGACAATATTGTCTTTTTTCTCAATTTCTGCTGAAGATGAGCAGAAATGAGATATACATTCTTTCTACTGCAGCACGTCAGTCATGCTTGTCAGAAAAGTGAATAAGAAAAGACATAAATACGCAGTTACAAATACGGCATAGCGGTTCACTTTGGTGGTTTAGTATGATTGTGTTCACATCAAAAAAACAAATCATACCGGACTCTGCATAAACCGTACCCCAGACCAGCCTTTTTAGGTGGACTTGGGCACGATTCGGGGGCGCACACCTGAGTTCAGAAAATAGCGTCACATTATCCAAACGAACCAAACTTTGACGTCAAATGAACCTGGCTGTGCAACACAAATGCTAGCAGATCTTTGTTTGTGTTTGCAGTGGATAGATTCTTGCTACCGTTTTGACTACTTTACACATTTTATAAGCTTTTCATGACTTCTCAGCTGGTAAAAATGCAACCTACACATACAACGAGCACAATTAGCCCACCACACAGCATTGTTCTGGATGTAAGTTAGTAAGTTCACTCACAAAATATACCTCATAAAAGCTACCCAATCAGGTTGTGACCTTATCCTCAAGCTTTTAATTTTGTATGTTTAGGTTTGGTGTTAAAAATAAGAGGGTGAACAATAAGTAAACTAGAACTAAGTATCCTTTTCTGGTGACACTTTATTTTAGGGTCTCTTAGCTAGTTGCTTATTAGCATGCATATTACTAGAATATTAGCCATTTATTAGTACTAATTAAGCACATATTAATGCCTTATTCTACATGACCTTATTCTACATCCCTAATCCTACCCAATACCTAAACTTAACAACTACCTTACTAACTATTAATAAGCAGCAAATTAGGAAATTAGTAATTTATTGAGGGAAAAGTCGTAGTTAATAGTGAATAAGTGTTCCCTATTCTAAAGTGTTACCCATTTTCTTTTTTGGTCTGGGCCAAAAGAACCTAAGCTACAATTGTACACACCCTAACCATTTTCCACAATAAAGAACCATTTGTACAATGGAAAGTTTCCATGCTGTTAAAGGTTCTTTATGGAACCGCTGATGCCAAAAAAAAGAACCTTAATTTTTAAGAGTGTATGTGTGTGTGCTATGTATTTTGTGGTATTTAGAGGATTGTGTTATTAGCTTAGCAACATGTTAACATCAAATTCTATTGAAATTAATTTCTGAGCACTGTCTGTATGATGCACAAAGTTGCTTTCTATGTAGAACACTTCAAGTAAGTCACTTATTTTGCAAGACGGAAAGCTGACTATGTAGGCACTAGACAGCTAGGAAGCTCACTAGGGTTTAGTTCGATTCCATTGGGTGTTAACGCTAAGACTATGAAAATTTCAGTGTGTGGTCATACTGATAAAGACAATGTGATTATGCATGCATTTGAAATGTCATAGAATCTATTGTTTGCAGATTTATTCAGCTCTCAACTCTTACCGACAGCCAAAAAAAAAAAAACACACACAGAAGCACAGCCAGGGTGCCAAAATGGATTAATCACATATGCTAAATAATTTCTCTGTCATGAGAGAACAATCATTTATTTAACAAGCACACTCACACCTTTGATGGCTGTATTAGCAGGAAGAGCCCCTCCCAGTGTAGTGTAGGGTACCTAAAAGGGGGAGGAGATTCATTGATGTCTACTTGACATGGAAAATTTACATATTCATGAAGAAATCTGAATAAAGCTGAGCATTCTGACAAACAAACTACACAGACATATGCACGAAAGCTCAGCATGGGGTCTATCTATGATAGAAACCAAAGCCTCTTGTTTCGCTGTTACTGTGGGAAATATTTTCCTATTTTATTGTTTTGTTGTTTCACAGGCAGTAGAAGAAAACAAGCAAATGGTTTACTTTTATGAGCCATCAACAGCAGCAAAGCAGAGAATTTCCTGTTCAGAGTATAAAATTTGATCAGCGAATATAGTGCCTGCAAAAATAGATTATTTCTAAGCATCTGTATTCACAGCCATATGATAATGGCAATTCATGAGCTTACAAGCGTTTCGATCATTTCAAACTGCAGAATAAATCAGTCTGATGACTTATGTGCACTAAGGGTTTGAGATGTTAACTCTGACAGACAGTAAATGTTAGTTTATTCTGTTTCATGTTTTATACACAAAATCAAAATTCTCATAATATCCGTATTGCATAGCATGCCAGTTTATTTATTTATGTATTTATTTATTTGACTACTATTCAGACAACCTTTTGCATTATAAAAGAGGAGGGATTCATTTGATGCAAATACATGTGAAAAATAATGTCTTATGAGACAAATAATGTCTGTGGTATAAAGGCACAATTTTGCAATGCGGTAGCATATTCCAGTATTTGCCCACAAGCTTAATATTTACTCAGATGTACATATTTTCCAATCACCAGTACATACTCTTGCATAGTAGAACTGTAGTACTGCTGATGCTACTAATTTTATTTATTTATTTATTTATTATTGTTTCTTAGTTAAAATATTTTAGCATAGTAGATCACCCATTCCTGCCATTTAATCTGTTTCTGTTTTGTGAACTTTCTAGATCTTTAACCATTATGCCATTTCACCCAGTGCCCTCGTTTACACACTTTTAAACATGAACAGTGCCTGGGAGCAACCATTAATTAAACGTTTCTCAACTTCCTAAAGTGTGATGAGCATGTATTAAATATTATCAATGTGTAGTGTGTGGGGGTATTTAAAATCTCAGTGTGCAATATGTGTTTAGTTTCTATAGATGGTTAAATATCCCAGTGGTAGATGCAACCCATCTCCTAAACACTGACGGATGGTGTTTTCTAAAATTCTGGGAACTTTCTGCATGCTCTTTATTTATGCACATTTTTTTAAACATAATTTCATCAAAATAATTAGCTGTTAGTTCAGTTAAAATCTGCATCACTCAACATGGCCAAAATTCTCAAACTTAAAACCTAATTCTGCTATATTACAATAAGTAAATGCCTGTGCCACTAGAGTTGAATAGAATTTCAAAAACAGTGTGTGTTTCATGAACAATCCCCCTTCTGCCATTGGTTGCCCACACAAATAGCCCCGTCCCAAACTCACACCATGGCTTAAGCCGCTGTCACTATGTCAGGTTAGTCAGAATGTTCAAACAAACAAATCAATGGGTCTCATTCACTAGTATTTGTGTGGATTATCTCACATTAGTATGCACAGGAGAACTTCTCAAGAAAAATGTCTGCCTAATTTAAAATGCGTGCATACAAACATGAATTTGTTCTCAACCTTGTTCTAAATTTAATGAATTTGGAGTATTCTATATGAGCGATAATGTGCCTGAGGTTAATCATTTGCATAAAACACACCCAAACCATCTCCATATCAGACATTTCTGTACAACTGTTTTTACACCGTTTTGTCACTCTCAATAAACATATAATGCTTTCTAAAGATGTATTTTGGCTTGAAGTACGCACAACAAGGTCCTCAAACAATGCCAAGTGTGCCATCCTCAAAAACTGTTCAAAGACAGTAAACATTTAGCTCAAGCTACAATGCAGTTTTTCTTACTCTTTCACTGCATACATATCTATGTATAAAAGGTTCTCTTAACACAATTGTTAGGCCACCCAGAGTAGGTTTTTTGTGTGAATGTGGTTGTTCCTACATTTTTTTAATATATATAATTTAGAATAAATTTTAGTAAGAAAGTTATTGGTGAATAATTTGTTCATGAAAACATTTGTATGCAGATTTCACACACACATTTGTACTTATGCATGCTTAGTGAATGAGACCCACTGTTTTGATAGCGCAAAACAACATAAACAGCAGTAAAACAACTGTTGATCAGATTCTTTAGGCTTGTAAAGGTCAACTGATGCAGCCCATAATGCACAGCATGCTCATCTGTCAACACACACACACATGTAAACTGCAGCATGTGTCCTATCAGTGTTGTCAGCAGTGTTGGGGAAAGTTACTTTTAAAAGTAATGCATTACAATATTGTGTTACTCCCTAAAAAAAGTAACTAATTACGTTACTTAGTTACAAGTAATGCGTTATATTACTTTTGCGTTACTTTCGTGTTACTTTTTAAATATAAGCAGGGCTTTATTGTTTTTAATATAAGAACTTATATTTATAGCAAATATAAAAGCCCTTTCACACCAAAAAGTGTAATGAATAAACCTCAGGCTGAAGCAAAAGTACACTGAACAAAATTATAAACGCAACACTTTTGTTTTTGCCCCCATTTTTCATGAGCTGAACTCAAAGATCTAAGACTTTTTCTATGTACACAAAAGGCCTATTTCTCTCAAATATCGTTCACAAATCTGTCTAAATCTGTGTTAGTGAGCACTTCTCCTTTGCTGAGATAATCCATC
The DNA here is from genome assembly GCF_001515605.1 of Sinocyclocheilus anshuiensis. Classification (NCBI taxonomy): domain Eukaryota; kingdom Metazoa; phylum Chordata; class Actinopteri; order Cypriniformes; family Cyprinidae; genus Sinocyclocheilus; species Sinocyclocheilus anshuiensis. Next base: position 45,894 of record NW_015558666.1, on the reverse strand, counting down.
CACCTCACAGGTGTGGCATATCAAGATGCTGATTAGACAGCATGATTATTGCACAGGTGTGCCTTAGGCTGGCCAAAATAAAAGGCCACTCTAAAATGTGCAGTTTTATCACACAGCACAATGCCACAGATGTCACAAGTTTTGAGGGAGTGTGCAATTGGCATGCTGACTGCAGGAATGTCCACCAGAGCTGTTGCCCGTGAATTGAATGTTAATTTCTCTACCATAAGCCGTCTCCAAAGGCGTGATCATCAAAGGTCAGCAGCAAAGACATTGGTTAATAAATGGGATTAGATACATTTGTGTTATTTAACATATTTAATTATTGCAGGTTTGCGTCATATTCTGAGTTTGCACTGTTTTAATTCATTTTAATTCATACTAAATCTGTTTTTTGTGAGTGGGATGAATTAATGCACATTCACATTTAGTCTAGAACTACAGTAACATCATGTTCACACAGCGCACACAATTCCTTTGCACTTCCGATTTCTCCCAATATGGGGAGAGGAGACTTGTCAGTCGATAAATGGGAAAACAAAGTAACTGGCATTTTCAGATATTTTCTTGTAAATTAAAAAAGTAATGCGTTACTTTACTAGTTACTTGAAAAAAGTAATCTGATTACGTAACTCGCATTACTTGTAATGAGTTACCCCCAACACTGGTTGTCAGGTCATGTGTGAGAGGAAGCTATAGAGCCTGACATTACCGATCTCATACAGGTAGTGTGTGCATGTGCAGAGAGCATGCTGGGGGTTTATGCGACCAGTGGGAATATGTTTGTGGTTCAGTACAGTGATGCGGTTAGCTGAGCCATTCAGTTTACACACGCAAGCTTACAATGCAGCCTAAAAGGAAAAAGTGCTAGTGTGTGTGTGTGAGAGAGAGAGATGGAGATTGTTAGGTCAGAAACTCTACACATGTAGTACACAGATGTGAATGCATTGCAAGTGTGCAGTCCCACTGTATGTCCAGGATGTTCTTGCGTTACTGTGGCTGCAGCAAACGCCAGTACTAATTGGGCGCTAGAGTTACTGAAAATGTCTGTGACCACAGAAGATACAGCTTGACAAGCATAGTTTTGTTTCCTGTGCTGACACATTTCCTATTTAATAAGGATGGTGGAGCAAAAAAATTAAAAAGGCTCATTGGCTTGTCCCTTTTTTTAATAGTCAGTTTTTTTTTTTTTTTAATTAGTCGGTTTAGAGCACAGCTGTGAACCATGACTGCTTGTCAGTAACAAGTGGTATTAGAGGGAGACACAATTTAATTCCAGGAGGCTTTTTTTATTGGATAAACATTTGTATATGCCTATTAGTGCAAGATGAGTCATGTGCATTTGTAGTGTGAATTCCCATAAAAAAAAAAACTGTAAATCTCTAAAACAATCAAACATGGACTAAAAGCTAATAAAGTGATTTTATATGGGGTCTTTAAATCACAAATGGTATAATTCAGGTAGATAGCTTATAAATATGTTGACAGTTTAACAGACTTTAACTAACTTGCTCATTAAGATTCTCATCATACTGTTGTGCTGCCGTGGCAGTAGTCCTCTGAAAGAGAAGACGACAGTTTAGTTCCAACCCTGATTAAACAGAAACAAATAATCAAGAACTGGGTCTGAATATGCCTACTTCAATATAAAGTATGTGAGATGAGTAGTATGTCGGAATTGATAGTAATCAGAAAACTGTAGGCAAAAAGTACACGGATTACTTACTACTTCCAGTGAGATTCTGAAGTGTGCATCTCATGTTCTCATGTAGGTCATTAAGCGTTATGAATCTGAATCTATGAAAAACAATGCATGAAAAACTTTAGCTAAAAGTGTTTGTGTTCATGTACGTATATAGACAGTTTTAGACTAGGTTTGATTTTATGCTTTAAACATAGACTTACTTTTGTGTGCTTCTGCATTCACTTGAGAATCAGCAGAAGCTGATTCACAGACCTGTAGAATAAATTAGGTCAGAGGTCTTCAACCCTGCTAATGGAAATCTACTGTCCTACAAAGATTATGTCCAGCCTACTTCACCATACATGCCTGTGATTTTCAAGCGATCCTGAACAACTTGATTAGCTAGTTCAGGTGTGTTTGACAGGGGATAGATCTAAAATCTGCAGGACAGTGGGTCTCCAGGAGCAAGGTTGGAGACCTCTGCATGATAGATGTTTATGGAGTGTCATCTCTTCTGAACAGGAACCTACACGGGGTGATGTCCAACCCTGTTCTTGGAGGGCCACCGTCTAGCTGAGTTTAGTTCCAGACACACCTGAAAGAGCTAATTAAGGTCTTCAGGATTACTAGAAACTTTCAAACAGGTGTGTTGGAGTTAAACTCTGCAGGATGGTGACCCTCCAGGAGTAGGATTGGACACCCCTAGCCTAACATCTCTTAATGACCCATGCCGTACTGCACAATTTATTTCTGCCCCATGCTGACCTTTGGTGACCTTTCAGAACAGCTTATCTTACTGTGCAGAGGAGCCAGCATGTGCTCTCAAAAGCCAGCGGGAAAAAGGGGGATGGGTCACAGCGAGTGTGCAAGAGTGTGCACATTTAGCCGAGACAGCACCCTCAGGGCCGTCTGCATTTTTGGTCTGGTCGCCTGCCCGTGCCGCAAGTATCGACTGAGTGTCTGGTTGTCTTCAAACTGTCAGCGTGGGCTTATTGTGTTTCACAGCTCAAGAACAGCCTGAAGACAATAAGAAAAACTCCAGAACTGCGCCTTCATTCTCTCAGATCTCTCCATGTGGCAAAGTCTGAATGCTAATTTCACACCTGGACTCATTATGTTCCTGTCATAATTCTCTGATTATTAAAAGTACCAAATTCAGAACAGCACAACAGCACCATTTACGCTACCACGAACTCCTTTCAGAAATGTTCACCACACTTTATTGTGCTTTGCCACGGGACTCGAATAAAATAACTTGCGGTAATGCTTTGCTCAGGGGAAACAAGAAAGAAATCAAATTGTTTGTGTTGGCTAATCACTTCGATATATATCGCCACACTCTATTGATTAATATCCTGCCACGCGTGGCTGTGAGGAACAAATAAAGCGCAGAGGTAGCAAGTGATCAATTAGCCTCAAATTATTCCTATTGTCTGCCAAGCATACAAGTTCCCCCTTGGCTGTCGTCCCGAACCTGCTCCCAGAACCTGGCTTGATCAGAACCACCGCTGCAGTCTTTGCAGGGTGCTTGTGTGTGTGTGCGCTTTGAGCTCAACTCCCAAGAGTTTAACAGACAAGGGTATGTGTGTGGCATTGACTCTCTCTGTGCTCACAGCTCACACACACACACTCCGTCTCGCAGCTGCGTGGATGACAGAGAGAGCAGCGTGCATGTGGACCACTGTCTCTCAGTCTGAGTGTGTGACAGTCCAGCTTATGGAAGAGCGTGCTCTCCTCATCTCTTCCTGCGCGTGCCCTGCAGAAACCCGACAGAACGTAAGTCCCCAGTGTCTTTCAATGCTTCTGTTTCAGCTGTTCGTGTGTGAGAGACACTTCAGACATCCCTGTTCCCTCGCAGTTCTTCCTTCTGCTGTTTGAGAGTCTGTCTAGATGTGTGTTTGGTGTATAATAGCAGATGTTTAAGGTGATTGGGTCAGGTTTTGATTTGGGGGGGGGCTGGTTTAATGGGAAACTATGGGGGGTGACAGTTATCCGTGACTCTCTGTGAGTCGCATCCAGTGGGGGGGGGGGGGGGTTGCTGCTTTTATGGAAAACTATGGGGGGTGACAGTTATCCTGCTCTCTCTGCTAGTCGCATCCGGAAAAACAATGAGATCGGCTGAAGGTTTGTATTCATGGGCGCTTTGTTCTGGTGTGATGTAAGCACGTGTTTACAGGACTGGCTGAATGCACACCTGAGAATTTAATGAATCTGCAAATATGAGTTACAGTCTGTCTGCTAAAAAGACTACACTGCACAAAATCCTTTCTTAATTAGTATTTTTTTTTTTCTTAAAACAAGATAAATTTACTTAAGAAGCAAAACAGTATGAGACAATAAGTCTTAATTTTTCAGAGAATATATCTTCTTTTAAGTTTATTTTTCCTACCCCATTTGCAATTTTTCTTGTTTTAATTCTAAACCTCATTAAACAAGAACAGTGGGGTAAGAAAATAATTCAAGTTAGATTATTTCTTTCTGCATGGGAGAGGAAGTAATTAGCTTGTAACTTGTGGGTGCATATAGATTTATTTGTTTGAGGTTTAGCCTCTTTGTGGTAATGTTTGTGTGCAATAGTCAATGCCGAATAATGCTAAATGCTGAATAATTAATAAGACTCATAAAGCCCCAGTGTGTGTTTGAGACTCTAGCTACAGGGATGCACTTTAGCACTCCAAACTGGACACAGCACACCAACCATGCCCTCATCTCAGCAGCAATTACAGAATTAAAGGTGAAATGTAGTGGGAAATATTCCACTATCAAAGCATTTCTGCTCATTAGTAAATCTGTGTGGAGAGGCTGATGTAACTTCTATCTCTCTTAATTTAATTAAATGTGCTTAATTGGTTTGGCCAAATTGGTTTGTGTTGGCAAACAAATAACATAGTAAGAACAAGAGAATAATATACTGAAAAAGTATAACAAGAAGAATAGGGATAAACACACAAAAAAAAAAAGAGTAAAAATTGATATGAATTCTGTAATTACTCACCTTCTTGTCTTTCCAAACCCATATGCTGTTAGCTTTTCAGTGAAGCACAGAAGCATGATCTTTTTGAATTTTGTCAAACTTATTTAGAAATCTACTGAAGCCATAAGATAATTTGATGAACTGGCTTTTTGATGAACAGGCCTTGCATGAGAAGTTGATCCAGTGCTGTTTTGGTGTCAAAGATTTCAAACATGGTGCACTGGCAGGCCATTTTTAAAATCCTTTGAACACAAATGAGATTTGAGAGCTTCCACAGAAGAAAAGCTTATCAATAATTAACAACTACATTTATTTTCCTCACATAAAAGTATTATATGACTTCAGAGTTTTAGTTTTGTCCTTTAAGCAAAACTTGTTGTGTGTCAAACCTGAAGTACGTAAAGAACTGTATAAAGATTCTTCAAAATCTGTCATTTTGCTATCTATCTATCTACACTCTAAAAAAAATTCTGGGTTGTTTCAACCCAACTTTGGGTCAAATATGGACTAACCCAGCTGTAGGGTTACATTTTTAACCCAAAAGTTGGATTAGTCCATATTTGACCCAAAGTTGGGTAGAGTGTATCTATCTATCTATCTATCTATCTACACTCTTAAAAATGCTGGGTTCCACACTCATACACAGACATTCAGTACAGCCCTATAATCTGGTTAGGATTCGAAAATGTGCTGAAATCTGTTAGCATTACCAAGTCTCCCAACTCTTTCACAGGTGCTTTGTCTCCATTGTTGTTCTGTTCCTTGGCTTGTTGAGTTATTTTCTCTTGTTTCCTCCATTCAGTGCCATATGAGATCTATTATTTTTGTACGTGCGTGTGTGTGTGTGAGAGAGAGTGTGTGTGTGTGTGTGTGTGTGTGTGTGTGTGTGTGTGTGTGTGT
>NW_015558666.1:36189-40326 GCF_001515605.1 Sinocyclocheilus anshuiensis | reverse complement strand
AGACCCCACCCAACCACATTCACATGTGATGAATAAAACATGACACTGAGATTGTGCCTGGGCTGAGAGCAGCCGGGCAGCTCTGTTGACCCGTTTCATAAAGCCAGTGACAGGTTCCGACTAATTTGGATCACTTTAAGCCCATATAAAAGTGGTACGTCAGTATCTACAGAGGCTGAGTGAATCAGCAAGTCCAGAATGATCCAGCTTGGGTGCCTAGTCTCCTCCAGCTAAGGGAAATATAAAGCAGGAACACGTTCAAAGAAAATCAATGTTTATTCCCTTGGTATCTCTCTCTTTCTCTCTCTCACTCTATTTCTTTACCTCTCCGCTGTTGTTGAGAGCATGTGTGGATTTGTGGAACATACACATCTTTTGCCCGTTCTTCACTGTGTGAATTTTAAGCCGCAAACCGAGGAGCAAAATAGTCATATTTGCACACTCTAGAAGAAGGAGTTTTATTGATGCAGAAATTACAATTCATCTACAATGCAAATGCACAACAAAGATAACAAGATGACTGTTTACTTGTGTGTGGAAGGTAAAGTTCCTGACCCACTCAAAGTTTGGCCATGGTTGGTTCTGAGCGATTAGCATACGCAATTCCTTGCGGCTGTATATGCGTGTTTTAGTAGGTTTTAAAGCCTACACGCTTTCTCTGAACAGAAAGGAAGCTTCCTGCCTTTTTTTACCCTGCCATATCCTCTTCATCTCTTTTTTTCACAGCTTGTTTTGTTTGTCTGCAGGCACTTGCATGTACATATTCCAGATTCACACTATCTAATGTTTCGTTTGCCCCCTTCTGTACGATTTCTCTTGGTGGAGGTGGGTTGATTCACCTCTCCACCCTAGGCAAGTGCCCTTTCTCTTTTCGACTGCCAAATATCTCCTCACCCACCACCAAACTGAGCCCATGCCAACCCCTCACTTCCTCCTGAAACCCGCCCTGAGGTACGAGGGTGTTTTAATATATAAGGTAACAAGAACATTGCATTAAACCTAGTCTTGCAGAGCCAGGCATTTGAACATCCATATAACATCAGACTCATTTTGCAGCTTAGTCTATAACAGTGGTTCCTCTGCATATTTTTAATGTCTTCCTGATCATTCAACTCATCAGCTTGTTAATAGGGACTTCATGACCTGAAATTATTTTGTGTCAGATGAGAGAGACAAAATGTGTGCTTTTGGGGGGCCTCCAGGACCAGGGTTGGGAACTGCTGGTCTATTATACCTGCAGAAAGTTATCAGTTAGCATTCCTGTTTATCTCAATGGCAATTGCTTGCCTGGCACAGGTTGTCCTGGAGGTACATAATTTGTAATGTGCCATCTTTCCAACCAGCAACCTACTCTCTGTGATTTTCAAGCAACCTGAAGAACTTAGCTTGTTCAAGTGTGTTTGAATAGGGTTGGTGCTAAACTCTGCAGGACAGTGGACCCACATGTACTTCCTGGACAACCTGTGCTAGGCCAGCAACTGCCAGGAGCAGGGTCCAAGACCTTTGGACTAATCACTGCAAGAACCTTTGCCATCCTGAGGTGTGACAGCCAAAAGTTCAAAATCAGGGCACCTTGATTCTGGCTTAAACCCATCCAGTAAGAAAGGAAGAAATTGTCTGAATGACATGTAAAGGAACAAACAACAGATTGTTTTGTTTGTCCATGCTGTTTAGGGGTGTGAAATTTATGATATGAGCTTGTCTTCATCTCAAGCGCAGCATGATGCATTCTGTTTCTTACTGCAGAGCTATTAGCACATGCAGAGGGTCTCTATTAGCATAGCCTAGTCCGTTTTGCTTATTTTAGGCCAAAAACAATTGACTCAGACAGGAAGAGATCATCTGACTGACATATAAAGAGACAGACCACAAGTTTATTTTGTTTTTATGCACCACATAAGGTTGTGTGAACCTGAAATGGAAGTAACACATTGTCCTCATCCTAAGCCCAATGTGAATTAATCGTTTTTTTGTTGTTGTTGTTGTTGTTGTTGTTGTTTTTTTAATGCAAGGCTATTAGTGCACATGGATGGTCTCTGATTAACCAACCTCTTAATCATACTGTTTACCTAAGCACCTTTTTTAGGGGCAGCTTTATGTCTTTCTCCCTCAATCCATCTCTGCCACTAACCCAATCTTAGTAATGATCAGTCGATCGAGTTTGGCTATGTTCTGCTGGAGTCTAGAGTGGTTGTAAGCTGTCGCAACCTTTGGGTTACGAGTCAGACTCTCTAACCATTAGGCCACGACTTCCCGACTTAATGTTATGGCACTACATCAATCAGAACATCTTTTCATCCCGCCAGTACCATGATTGGACCGTTTGTTCGGCCTCTCGTGGGCCAGTGTTCAGACGCTGCCGCTGTTTTCTCTGTACCTCTAGAGCAGAGCTGGTAACAGGTCCTGCATGTGACTGAAGCACTCAACCGATTTGCATGGATGTAGCAGGAGACATAAAAGAAAGTTTCAATAATGAGGTAACAAGGCCATTGCACCAAACCTGACGTGATGTTGGATCCATACATCTCCACAATCTGTCTGTGTGTCAAGGTTAACAAGCCTTTTAAAATATCAGATAATTTGACTTTATGACTAGACAAACTTGAGGTTGTAAAATGTCATGTTGTGTGATAAAAAAAAAAATATCAATGCATAAAAAAATACCTTTTACCTAAATATATTTAAAAAGTAAACACATATTTCCTTTTTATGTACAGCTCTCATGCTTTCCCAGTGTGGCATTAATTATTTCATCCTAAATTGTACAAAAACTCTGGATCTGTGAGACAACTTAATCTAACCTGGCAGGATTTAAATAGGTACAGTCACTGGCATCCGAGGTATCATCATTATAGAACAATTACAAAGAGATTTTAAATCAGTACAAGATCATAATATAATTTTCTACATTTTCTTGCTGTTTCTCCCTCAGTTCTTGTTCTCTTATGCTGTTTAGGCATCAGTGGGTGGGGTTTGATGAGATTAGCTTTTGTTAGTGCAGGTGCAGAACATGCTTAAGGTAGAGATGAGAATAGAACAGACAAATGCATTTTGATACCAAGCCATTTTAAATAATTTAGTCATGATGTTGACTTTACAGAAAAAGCAAAGATAAAGAATTTTTCTCTCTTTCTGTCAGTTCTGATTTCTGCTCTGCTGATAGGAGTTCATCATCCTTGATGTTCGACAAAACATGAAAGAGAAACTGCTGTTCTGTTGGGTTTCTAAGAGCCCTAAACGCGACAATGTTCCATCAGATTGGTAGCTCCAGAAATGACTTTGAGACTGCTCAGATGTGCTGGATCAAAATGGACCACACTCAGTTCACAGGCCATGAAAACCTGATGGTGTGGAACAGAGTAGGCAGGACTGTCATTTCAACCGCTAAATGAATGGCCAATCTATGAGGTCACTTTACCATTATACTCCTCAGGGCCAAAATAATATACAACCTTATTTACTCCCACAAAATGGGTTTGAGTGTGTGTGTGTGCGCTTGTGAATGTTCAGCCTCAACTGCATTTGTGAAGCAAACGAACGTTGACAGCAAAAAAAGAATTATCCTACATTGCAGTATTAGCCCACAGCTCAACAGAATTACCTCAAAACACAAGAGAATTAGCCCACAACACAATGGAATTAACCCACAATATAACTGAATATTTTCAGCTAAATTAAATTTTAAGTTCAATGAAAAATGGTGTATCACCTCACCATGCTAAAAGAAAAACAGTTGCTAATTGTGTCAGATCATTCTGTGGGGGATGAAATGTATAGGCTAGTTTACTTTATAACAGAAAAAGGTATTTCAACTCTCATACCTCAAGCTGAGGTATCTCAACTTTCATTTCAGTATTCTAATATGCTTTATATTGATAAATAAAATTACATTGTATAAACAGAAAAAAGCATGATGTATTCAACAAAAGAGGTAGAGCCAAAGTCATTTTTAATCAACTAAGCTCACTCTCTGGCCATCTTGGAAACACTCCGGTCAGCTTTTTTCTTGTCATGCAAGTACAGCTCTTATCTACTTAAATGAGGGCACAGAAACATCTCCAGTGCTTGCCAAGCTTATGATTCAATAACATTTTACGAAAGGTAGTGTGTAGCCATAGCCGCGGGCACGTATTTTGA
>NW_015558666.1:21752-35708 GCF_001515605.1 Sinocyclocheilus anshuiensis | reverse complement strand
TGTGTGTGTGTTTTTCATTAAGAGTAATATTGAATCAACCTTAAGAATTAATTTTGTTTCTAGAATAGGAAAGACCTAACGTTAAAGATCAAAATAATCGCTACATGTGAGAATGCGAGATTTGTCTCTCGCTCTTTCTCTGCTGTCTGTAGAAATTGTTGTTAATTCTTAATTTGGGTACGGCAGAGACATGTTACAGGTTATAATATAATCCAAAAATCATGGCATCAAATTATTTTTTAAGTAAGTTTAATAAGTTTAATCAGTTGAAACGACTTTCACAGTCAATTTGATTAAACAACTCATATTTAACCGTTGCTTCTTGTCATTGTAGGCTTAGGCTACTTTTTTCAATTAATTTTAATGAATACACTAATTAATAAAATGAATATTATTTATTTTTTATTACATATTTTTCTTTAATTTATTTTTAACACCGCACCCCCAGCACCCCCATTTTTTCGTGGGCTACACTCCAGTGGGTGATGCAGCACCCTCAGCACCCCTACTTCCCGCGGTAATGTGTGTAGCTTAAATTAGCTTTAACCAGGTTCAAAAAACACATATTTTTCTTGGTCAAGTTAACACACATACATCCTAGAGCACAGAAGAAAACAAAAAAAACATCTAAATAGTGCCTTTGCCTTTGATTGGCTCTTGTAACGCATGACTTCAAAACCTAAGACTTGCTTCCTATTAACAACATCTTCAGTGTTGTTTTTCTCATTCATTTTTCAATAGATGGTTTGGCACATCCTTACTGTATTCAGTTAACATTATGATACAAAGAAAATAATTGAAACATGTTCACAAAAAAAAGGCAATTTGTGTAGTTTATGCACCACTAGGGGCATCAAACTGAATTCCTGTCAGCCAGTGTTCAACAAGCAGGCAGTTCGACCATTGGTTGAGCCAAATTTTGAACTGGCAAAGGAAAAACATTTTAACATTTAGAGTGTGCTTCATCTCTGTCAAAAAATAGCACTGTAGCTGTATACAATTCAACTAGAAATAATTTGTAGCTGCAGGATAAAGGCCTTTGTTTCATCATTTCAATGTGAGCTAACCGGTTTGTTATTTATGTCACTGAACATTGCTCTTGCATGCTATTGTATTAACTGTAAACAAAAATATTGGATATGGGCAAACGCTTACAGTGGGAAAAAATCTTCTAAAGAAACTCAGTGGGGGATTTGATTTACTGAGCCACATAGTACCATCTGGAGACGGGCAAGCTTCCCCCAATATGAAGCAGTTACATTACCCCACCCACTGACAAACATGCACATGCAATTTACCCTGACAGGTTAAGACAGTATAACATGAAACATTGCAACATGATCTCCAGCATGTATAACAAGATATATGCATACACTGCAGTCAAACAGAATTTCACATCAAATAAAATAAGGAAAAATGAGAGAGAGAGAGAGATAGAGAGATGTATCTTACCCATACAAATAGCAGCATGACAAACCATTTTACAGAACATAAAGAACAAAGCAGGTTTCAACAACACAAAAAGCAAAGCTTTAATTAAGCATAATGTTAATTAGTGTCAGTGTGCTGGAACACTTGTTCTGTCTGATTATCAGCTAATTAATCTCTAGAGAAAACACACTGAGCTCAGAGAGACAGATTAAAATCCAGAGACCAGCGTGACCAGCGGCATGAGCGAGAGCGATATCAAATGAATAAAAGGTACAAAAAAATTGTAAATGTATAATGTTAAATGACCTGTGGCAAGCAACCATAGGCATAATAAACAAATGGCTAACAACCCAGGCAATTAGATTCCACCTCCTATATTCCCAGCCAATCCCATTCGGTGTCTCTCTGTGATTTCCAAATGGGGTGGAGTCCGAACCTTTCTACGATGGAGTCTGTTTACCCTGCTAACAAAATCTGAACCCTTGGGGGCATCGACAGCTGTCTGCAAGAGTCAAGTGTGTATGTTTTCAAGATTCTCTGGATTTCTCCTTTATAAACATCTTTTCTAAGGGGTTAGGGGATAAAACGTCTGTTAACCAGAATGTTTTGGCTCCTCATAATGCCATGTGTTCTTCTGTTAGCTATAAGTGATATTACATGACCTCTTTTTGAAGTATAAATCTTTTACGGAAGAAGATTCCATAGCAGACATCACAAGTGTACAGCCTTAGGAGAGCAACATAATTTATGTAAGTACACAAAAGGAGAGATGAATGGCTAGCTAGCACATTGCAAGTGTGCATGCTATGCGTGTTCTCGTGTTACTGTGGCCATAACAAACCGTGGCACTCAAGGGGGATGATAGAGTTACCTTCAAACACCTGTGGCATTACACCAGAAGTGTTATTTTTCAAGTAACTTGCTAACATGTTTTAAAATCTACATTTGCTAACAAGATTCATTTCAACTTGTTGCTCTGCTATGACAGTAGTTGACCTGAAGAGAAAACTATCATAGAAGCAGATAGAGTTCACAGTTATGCAGGCTACACACCCCCTTTTCACCAACCAAAGATTCAATATCCGGCTGGTTAGCATTGTCCCATTAACACTTGCTGGTAGGTCCAATAACTACACACAGATTAATGACTCTGCAGATCAGCATAGTCACTACTGAAGGTTTTGAGACTGTGCATGTTTTTTTGTTTGTTTTGTAGGTGCCATCAGCCAATAAGCTTTATCATGACATAATTTTCCTGCAGCTCCAGAGTTATTATTCACATGGCAGATTTAAAATAGTTTACTTCCAGGGCGTGCCACTATGATGAATAAGAATGTTAACAGGTATTTCAGACCTCCTGGCGGCAACACTGAGAATGTGTATTCATGTTGTTATGACTTGCCTTTTGCCGTATTTCAAAATGCAATGATGTGTGAAATTGAGATTCCATAGCTAGAAGCTCCTGTGTTCACGTACTTGTGTAGAGTATGTTTTCGGGCCTTACTCTGTGAATGTGTGTGTCTGCAAGTAGCATATACATATACATAATGTACAACTCAACTGGAGCAAGAGAGCAGAGAGAAAAATATGGAAAAGGTAGTAGAAAGGAGGATTACGTGGGTTTAGTAGTTGTGTTGACCTTCAGTTGGTACTTTTTGTCCGAACTTGCTGTTTTTCTTAAGTAGCTCCATCAGAGAGCACCAGTCAACTGCCCAGTGGCACAGTGAAGTACCCATCTGCCCCCTTTGATTCAACACATGTCTGGTGCAAGTTTATACATCCTTTGACATAAAGTCAGTGTAGACATATTTTTTACATTAAAGATTCAACACCTCCATCTCCAATTTACGTAAACTGCTTTTGACCTTACCACCTCTTCTCTGCCATCCACACTTGAGAACTTCATAGACCATTCTGAAAACAAAGTGGCCATCATTTGCTACTCCAACACCTCTGACACTGCCCATCACCTGATCCTGTGTCCCAGTCTTCTGCAAACTAGGTTCCTGTCGCCCACTCTGCTGTCAACCCTGTCTGTGAATAATTTGGATGAGGTGGTACTCCAGTTTCTCATTAAAAATTGTGCAACCACTGGTCTTGATGTCAGACTAGATCCCCTAAGACCCACACCAAGACCAGACACTCTTGGGAAGATTATAAAGCATTCCTTAATAGGAGGCCCTGCAGAAGTCCAGACTTTTTCCCCACATTTTTTTAATGGTATTTTGCTTATGTACGCTACAACAGAGACTGTATTAGAAATGATCTAATACATGGGTAGCCAACCCTTCTCAAGTCGTGTAGTCTAAACTAGGCTTAACCCTGCTCATGGATGGCTACCTTCCTGCAGACTTCAGTTCCAACAACACTCCAACTCACCTGCCTGTTATTTACAAGTAATCCTGAACACCTAGATTAGCTGGTTGGAGCTAAACTCTGCAGGATGGTAGGCATCCATGAGCAAGGGTTAAGCCTAGTTTAGACTACACGACTTTAAAAGTCGGCTGATTGCTGTGCTGTTCAGACTATATGACTTGCTGTCTGTCTTGAAGTCATCGTGGTGTTCACAGTACATGACACTATGTAAATGATCCACAACAGGGGGTGACACACTACATGAGCTGACAACAACTCTGTGACCCAATGAATTTTGTCAGGAAAACACACTCAAAGCACAAGTGGAACAGGATATGATGTGAATCGTGTGATGAGTTGTTTTTTTGAAAATGGACGTCGGGAAGAAATTAGCACTGCAAGCTGTTTGTGTGATGATCTGATTTGAAAAATGTTGCTCCAATTCTTGTGTCCACACTTTTGGACACAAGCAGCCATGTTGCTGCTGCTGTTTTTCTTCCGGTGACCTCAACCCATGCCTTGCTCTCTGTTTGGCTGTAGCTTGTCGTGACACCTGACTCCACAGGTTGTCGATTCGGCTGATAGGTCCAGATATTTAACTTGGACTTAGTTACTGCTTATCTAATATGTAGGCTCCCTTTAATGGTTTATCCCAAGACCTAGTGCTTCATACTCACAGCTTCATAATGAAAGTGAAAGTGACCAAGTATGGTGACCCATACTTGGAATTAGTGCTCACACCCAGAGCAGTGGGCAGCCATTTTTTTTGCTGCGGCGCCCGGGGAGCAGTTGGGGGTTCAGTGCCTTGCTCAAGGGCACCTCAGTCGTTCTATTGAAGGTGGGAGAGAGCGCTGTACATTCACTCCCCCCACCTACAATCCCTGCCGGTACAAGACTCGAACTCGCAATCTTTGGGTTACGAGTCCGACTCTCTAACTATTAGGCCACGATTTCCCTAGGTAATCAAGTTGTTGGCAAGAGATAGTGCAGCCAGGATCAGGGTAAGATGGGCAAGATTTACTCACCAAGGTATCAAGGTGATTTCATTTGGTCTCTTAATATCAACCACCCTGTATCAGCCCTTCTATACACTCTGATCAATATTTTCTTGTTACCTAGCTAGGGCAAATTTCATACCCTGATTTCTCAACTCTAAAAACGGTCAAAACACCAGGCTCGCAACATTAAAATCAAGCCTCACTTCAAGATTCACCTACTCTAGATTACTCACCTCACACAGGGATTATTGTCTTTTTATAGCAGTATTTCAATCAGAAAAATAGTTTGACCCATTTACAATGTCCTAGTAACCATGTTAGTAAATTTAAGATTTAGAGGAAATGAATGCATGTCTTCAGCGCTGGTCTATTTAAAGGCTGGCGGGCGTAAATGTTTTTGGGCGTGTCCGGTGGGAGGGTGCGGGGTTGGGATGTGGCCGCCTGGCACAGCCAGTTTTGGCGTCTCGGAGCCAAAGACAAAAATATGCACACACATCCACACCCAAGAGAACTAACAGCAATAGTTATTCACTCTAGCACTCTCACCAGACAAGCAGATTTGAAAAAGCAAATAAATAAATGCAGAGTATTTACCCACATTTCTTCAGGGGACACAAGCAGCTCAAGCAAAGGTTACACCATTCTTCTGTAGGTACATTGTGCCACTGAGCATATATTTAGAAAGTGAAATATTGAACTCTTATGAAGTTTTGTTTGTTTCTACGTCTTATGAGTTTGGGTCATGCTTCACAAGTGTCACGTTGGTTTCTGAGAGGAGGCAGTCAGAATACTGAGAGGTCAAATCAGGTCGGATCAGATCAACATGATGGAACATATCCCCAGGGTCAGACTTCACAGACACACAAATCACATAATAATCTACTAAATCTACAACTCACAATTGGTATATAACTGTGTGTGAGAGAGTGATAGATTAGGTGTGTTTGTGTCAAATCTATTTGCATTCTTTTGGCAAGAGGATTATGAGGGGTGTTGAGCATTTGTAGGTCACCACTCGTTTAGTGTTTTTTTATTTATTAATTTGTTAATAAAAATTGTTAATTGAAATGAACACTACTGCTTTAAACAATGTATTGTTTTCTGCTTTGGATTAATCACTTATGCTTGGATTATTCTTATTTGTAATACAGAAGTAAATAAATAGTAATTCAAATGTTATGTTAATATATAATTATATGTTAATATTAATATGTCAATTAAATAAATACAAAGTTCTGTCATGAAAATCTAGATGGTACAGGTCCATAGGTTCTAACTCAATCTGATATAATCATGATTATTCACACGGCACAGCTAATTGACCTATCGGTAAGCCCCTCCCCTCGAATGCAGATGAGCCAATGGCAGTCGAGTATCGGTTGCACGGGGAGCGGAACTCGGACATCTTTAGGTTTCATCGCCATAGAGAAACATTGGAAGATCCGAAGCTCGCATCGGTTTGATGGTGTTTGCGCTACGAAAATGTAAAAACGATGTGCCTAGGGTACTTGTATCAATGATTCCAGTTATCCTGAGAGGATAGGCAATGCAATTTATTTCATTCCATTTCATAAATCCAACCAAAACAGAGCAAAATGTCCCTAAGCATTCAACCCCAATCACAATGAAGATGAAAACGTTCATTTTCTGGTTGTCATACTCTCATTAAATTGCACTTTTCATCTGCTCAAGCAGAACATTAATGTCATCTTGTGCTTCAGCAAGGTATCTAAAACTAGATAACTTAGTGTTAAAGTTAATGAGTCCTTGCTAACTTACAAACCTAAATAGCAGAGCAACTCCGTTTGTTTGTCTGAGTGAGCAACAGTAACTAAGGGGAGCGGGTCTTACCGATAGGTCAATTGGTTTCTTTTCACATCAGCAGCCAATGAGCTTATTGTTCAACACTCAAATACTTAGCTAGTGATTGCTGTAGCAGCTGCAGCGTGCTTCAGAAACCCTCCACCTTCCCCAGCTCCACCTGTATAGATCTGCTATGGGGTAATTTCATGTATGTTACATATGGGGGTTATTTCATATGTTATATGTGCAGCAGCCAACCTGGTCTCATAAAAATACCTACCTCTGGGTACTTTACGTTGATATAGGTACGTATTGCTGTGTTTTTATTACGTTGCTTCAGGTACGTATGGCGGAAGTTCAGAATTCAAATATCCGGGGACTGTCGCTAAAATCTCCGTACTCCGTGAGCTACCGAACAAACCTACTGTCTATGAAAACCCATAGATATGAAGCTGGATATATGTGATACTAACATTCAAAAAGCAGCAGTTTTCAAATCTCCCAGCATATTAAAATTATAATTAACATAATATTATTCAAGTAATTGTGCGAAGCAGCATGTCTGTGGATGTATTGGCAGTAGCAAGTCTCGGTAGTTGCTCTTGTCATGCAGATTACCTAAACTCTCAGGGAGTTGTCATGACAGAAATACCGTTGCATTTATCTATAAAATACATTGACTTACTATTATTTAATTGTTTTTTATATATATATATATATATATATATATATATATACATTATATTATTATTTTATTTTTTATAAAATAGCAACATTTTTTTACTTTCATTATTTTTCACAATAGCAAACCTTTAAATTTGGAACAGTAGAATATTGTTTCAATCACAGCTGATTTTCATTGACAGATATAAATGAAACATCTTAAAGGTTGAAAGTGTCACAGTAATACAGTGATAGCCTCTGTGTCAGTTCTTCAACGGGATGAGAGACAGATGTCAGCACACACATATTAGGTCTGTCAGGTGTGTTACAAATGTGTGTGACCTTAGACTTTAATTCTAGGTAATTACCGTGTTTGCACCAAATCCTCCTGACCTGGACTAACACTGATGCTCAGCTGACCCTGCACACACACTCCCACACAAGGGCTGCAGTGTGCCTAGTTATCCAGAGAAGATGACAGCAGCTATAATTACATTAGTGCTGTAAGTACATCTAATCACCTCCATAGTACTCAAGCTGCCCGGAGGATCCGGCAGCCAGACTGTGTATGTGTGAGCCTCACTCTCATAGTTATGTCCTCCCTAACTGCCTGTCACAAACCATTACGGCTGACTGACCACATACTTGACTGCAGGACCATATATACAGGTAAACTCACATATTTACAGACACCCACACAGCCAGTTAAAACCTCCCGGAAAAGACATTAGCCATTTTAGACCAACACTGAGTGCATATTCTTATATTCAGAGAGAGTATTCAAAGGATTAATCATCATTTACTCACCTTCATGTCATTTACTCACCTTCATGTCATTCCAAACCCGTATGAATTTCTTTCATTCAACTTGTTTTTTTGTTTTTTTTGGCAGGCCAAAAGTGGCTTTCTGCCACTGGCAGATAAATCCACCCCAAACTCATGCCACTGGTCAAGCTACTCAAACACAGCTAAAGTGTTTATAATCTTAAGGATATTATGCTACAATTGAATAAGTTATAATTGTCTCTGCACATTAAACTAGGATAGGAGAAAGTATTGTAATGTTTTAAAAAATTACACTTCAGCTTTAAATAAACTACTCAAGTTCAGTGACTCACAGTCACGTGGCTCTTAACTGCCCTGTTGGTTTATATATATATATCAAATTCGTATTTCCACAAAATGAGTTTACCCTGGTTAGGGCTTATCTAATCAAAAGTGGGAGGGAAAATGCTGGCACTGAAAATTAAGAAACCCATAAAATATCAGTCACATAAAGATGATGGCAGTATTTTTAAAGACTTAAAGGGTAATAATTAAAGTTTTGTGAAGTTCTTCCAAAGACTGCATTGCCAAAATGAACAGATGATTAAAGTAATCTGTTAGAAGACCTTTAAGAAATACAGGAAACTATTTAGTCCCTTCTCATCATGATTCTCCAGGGCCATATGACTACACATATGTACACATATCCTCAACATTTAATATCACTGTTTCCTAAATAACAATAATTAAAAAAATATTAGTAAAATATAACTAATGGTCTTTACAAATCATATTAACTAAGCTTTAAAATGTTGGAGTGAGTACTACAAAGTAATTATGTTGAGGCTACATAGCTGCATTATGAATAATCTGATGACTTGGCAATCAATGACATCTGGCATTGTGTTTGTGATGAGAGACGATGTGTAGAGTTGGTATTCATCGTGTGGCTTCAATACAGAACTCGGATTCATTGACCTTCAGCAGTGCAATGGTGGTTCTCATCCGATTCACAAAGGAATCTAAACTGATCAATAGAGCATGCTGAGCGGCCTTTTAATCTTGTGTGAAATCCATGTTTAATGAATCTCTGATTATGATGGATTGCTATGATAGAGACGGAGATTAAATTACCTGATTCTGTATTACCATCTAACGGAACAGAACCAATGAAATATTCAATAAACAAACAGAGGAAATCACACTAATTTTCTCCAACAAGTTTTGCATTGATCAAATGGGCCTGTGTCTCTTTGCAACAGTGGATCTTATGATAAACACAGCAGTTCATGTGCTGCTGGCTTTCTTCTTTCTGACATGATACAAAGCACAAATATGGGGGTTAATATAAACATCAATTATTCATATCTCTATAAAATGTTCTTCCTGGAGGAGCAAAATGAGAGAGATGGAATTGATCAAGACTCTAATATCAACCGGGACTGCAGCACAGTGAGAATCAACTCTTTTTCTGAGCCTGTAATATGCTTTTATTAAACAGAAAGGCCCTTCCCCTCTGGGCTGCCTCTGTTCCTGCAAACAAGCTCATCCAATTTAGTCTTTCTCAAGAACCTTCAACAGCTCAATGTGAAGGTTTTCACAGCCCCCAAAATCTGCCTTTTTTCAGATAGTTACATTCTAACACTGAAGAAGAGCATTTAGATATAACAAAAACCAGACAAAAAAAGTTTCCTTTCATACGTCCACTCGATGCTGCATCAGTAGCTGATGCTATGCAATACACCCTCTAGGTGTGCCGATTATCTGAAGCCCGTATAGAATCATGCCATTGGCTGATGGCGCAAACACCACCTTCTGAGGTACTACATCACCAGCGCCTGAAAAGGTTGATGAATTATCTACCTGTGCTTTCTGAGAAGCTTTGGGATTATTATTTGATTTTGGAAATTGTGTTTCAGCTAACCACTTCCAATAGAGTTTATCTTTCTTCGGGATGAAACACGACTGTTTTACTTAAGTGTATTTACGCTGAGTTATACTGCAAAGTTTATTACTTAATGGGATAGTTTACCCAAAGGTCATTATTCTGAGGTTGAGTATCTCTGTAGTGTTACGTCTCTGTAGTTCTTACATGAAAGAGTTAGGGCATTCACACAAGGACTGTCATTCTGACTGACAACTGTGAATGGCTCTGGAGCAATAACGGTCAATAAATAAAGATAGAAGTTTCATTTTTGGGTGAACTATCCTTTTAAGGTTTGCTCAAATCACTAATTCTAAGTATAAGCAATTGTGACGCTGGCTAAAAACCTGCTTCCAAATTGTTTAAATCGTATTTGGCGACAACATTTGTTAAGTCGCTATTACTATCGCAAAATCACTCTTGTTATTCAGTAGGCATCCCGAATAAACAAATAAACAAATATACAGCTGGTTATTTTCTCCTTGTGATTAACTGATTTTACACTGATTAGCCTGTTAGCTGCTAATCTTCCTTCCACATTAGTGATTCGATTGAACTAATGAGAGCAATATTACTCGCTATCAGCATGCAAGCAAGCACAAGACCATCAGCAACACACACCCAAAAGGATGACAGACACAAATTCAACCTTACCAGAACTTTAGGCGATATTCCTACACCTGATATCAATCAAAAACTTGCAAGCGGAAAGCATTTGTGTAACTGTATATGCACACACCATACGTACACACGTCTAATGAAGTTAAGATGCCCAAAAGCAGCTGTATGAATGAGTCATTATTGTCTATTACTGGAAATCCAGAGTGGAGATCAAAGCTGACTAGCAGGGTGGGTCCGGGCTGCATTAATCCACATGTATAATGCATGTCACAGTGTCTGGATGTGCTGGTAGCATATGGGCATAATGAAACGGTGGATCCCCAGAACAGCGGGAGACATTAACGACAAGTTTCTCTCAGGGACAATGAAAGCTCAGCTCACAGTAAAACTAAGTACAGATGTGCAAAGCTTGCCCACAAGCATCCTAATCTTGATCCAAGCTTACAAATGCCAAACATCTATCACTGAAAGAATCATACACAAGGTAACCAAGCCTTCAAAGACACCAGACAATAGAGCACAACAGTGAGCGTCCGCCTTTTCAATGGCCTTGGTTCCACCTACTTTTCCCCATTTGTTTTCTCCATTATTTTCATTGTTGTCTTCAATATAGAGCTATGAGATGAATCAGAACATCAGAACAAACTGTGATACAAAGAAAAAGCATTTCCGAATATAAAAAGACAGAGGGTTAGTTCACGTATGTCTTAGTGTTTTTGTTCATACAGTAGAATTCATTGGGCACCAAAATTGTTTGATTACCAATTTTCTTTAAATATATAGTTTTGTGTTCTGCAGAAGAAGAAACCTGGGTGAATTATCACTTTTAATTGTTTATAATTCAACTATTCATCCCATGAAGCACTGTAAATAACATAACAGAATCAAAAGCTATAGAAAAACAGAAACTAATGACTTCAAGTCAGTGATTTTAAGAATAAAATAAACCTAAATAGATTAGTATATCTCTTTTTAGGATTATGGGTAATGCAGTTCTTTACCGGGAATTTGGCTATTAAACATGACCATTTTTAAATCCCACTGTGGCTTCTACAGAACCACAAAATACACTTAACAACTTTAGATCTCATGGTAAATCTGTCTTAAATGATTGATGCTTTAACATTAAAAGTGAAAAAAAAGTGATTTTATATCTGGAACATAACTGTTGTGATCTGTACCAGCTATGAAAGAACAAGCCCTGTCCGTCATGGCCCTGATTGTGATCTGATCATACAAATGCAAAAAATCAATCACTAAACGAACCATATAAGAGAGAACGACACATACAATAGTGGTTAACACATGCTATCTCGGGAATCTCTCTAAGAATCTCTGATGCTCTATGGCATGACACAAATTCAAATCTGGCTAGTCATATGATGAATAAAAATGGTCAAAAGATGGAACATGGAATACATGCTTGTTCCGGAGCACTTAACTAAATTCACGTCATTTCCTTAAGCATCAATCCTAGGTTCTGCATCAATTTTGACCTCATGTTTTGACGTATTCTTGTGTCAGCTTTTGCTAAGTAACCCTGGACTTCATCTTTGATGGCTAATGTTTTCTGACTGCAGTGCTTTGCATCTGGCTTCTAAAACACTCTGAAGCATTTAGTATGTTTTCATATTTCATCACCCAAATCAAAGGAACATCCAAATGCACACTGTCCCCAACTAGCAGGACATCCTTCTTAGAGAATGAGAATCAAGTGCTGTACAAAAACACTTGCTTCTTTGAACTGCAGGTTTGCAGAGAACCAATATCAAAATAGTGACCTTTTAATTGCTAAATAAATTAATTGAGGCAAACTTATTTGATATAATTAATCTCTGAGACCAAACACAGCTGAAATGTATGTGTGAGGAAACTAGTGTAGTGCAGCTTTTATTACAAACAACATTTCAGAAATTATTTGCACAAAGTGGAAAAAACAGCCCCAGACCTTCTCCATATCCAGCTAATGCCAACAAAATGTCAACATTATTTTTAAATGGCACCAAATTATGTGGACATTTGCAACTGTTACTTTAAAGCAGAGTATGTGAGCGGAGTGGAGCAGCAATAATTTCCCCTCCGTGCTCCAAGCAGTGGCGGCTCGTCGGGGGAGGCAGGGGAGGCACAGCTTCCCCATAATTTTGAGGTGAAAATGGGAGGAGGACGATTTAATGTTAATAAAATTCACAGTTCATTTCAGTTCATGTCTCAGAATTTCACAGTTGTAATACCATAATGTGAAAGCGCCAAATGTGCTGAATCTGCTGATGTAGAAGGGTAGGGGGAGGCCGGGGGAGAGGACTGAGCTCTGGTGCCTCCGTTGGTAAAAAACATTTGCCAATCACCATCGAGTGTTCACTTTCAGCGCTGAGGAGTGTTGAGAAAAGAAACCTCGTTTTAACCCACATTAAATGGTGCAACAGGCAGCTCTCTTTTAACACAGACTTTTAAGAAGGGATGGATGTTTGCTTCAAGTGATAGGCCAGGTATGTGAAATTGTATTATCTTGCTGTCGTTTTCTTTACGTTTTCTGACTAAAAGCAACCAAAAAGCCATCTTAAAGTGGTTAAGCGAATAATAATAATAATAATAATGATAATAATAATAATAATAATAATCGGCAGGGATCCAAGACCAATACAATTAGTGTGCCTCCTCTATTTTAAAACCCACGAGCCGCCACTGTTCACCACATCCTTCTACGTTTTAAGCGATGTAGCAGCACATTAGTTTCGAGCGGAGATTAACAAACTGTTCAATTTACAACATGCTTTAACCTCCCGCACTCGTCCATCGCCATTTTAACCTTTATATGTGATCCACATATCTGTCAAGCTAACTAATTATGTTTAATGCGTGAGTTGGCATAATTTGTGCTCGTGATGGAGCGGTAGTGGAGCGTTCTCAGTGCGAGTAAAAACCTCAATGCTCCGTCTTTCAAAATATCCGCTCCTAGCTCCAGGCAAAATCACGCCACTCCGCTCCAACTCCGCTCCGCTCACATACTCTGCTTTAAAGACACTGAAAGGATTTTTTTTTAAATATTATTATTATTCGAATAAACATTTAAATCAATACTAAACAGACTGCTCTTTAAATCTTCATAAAATCAGAAAAAAATAAACTTAAAATTATTAACTTAGAGAATAACAAAAAAAAAAACTGCTTCATACTTCAGATATACTTGTTATACATACTACATACTTTAGACTGCAGAAATGTACAATGCTAAGATTTCTGTGCTGGCCTAAGTTTTACTATTGAAGAACATGGTTTTGCTGGTAAACTAGCTATATCAGCACCAAACCAGTATTAACCTACATAAACCAAGGCCAGCACAGAAATCTTAGCATTGTACATTTCTGCAGTCTAAAGTATGTAGTATGTATAACAAGA